>NW_023270387.1:36510683-36557547 GCF_011800145.1 Mirounga leonina | reverse complement strand
TATCTATCTATCTATCTATCTATCTATCTATCTATCTATCTATCTATTTATTGCGCTTAGGAGTTAGGGGTGGCATGGGAGGAGAGGAGCAGAGGGAGAGGGAGAGACAGAATCCCCAGCAGGCTCCATGCCCAGGGCAGAGACTGACTTGGGGCTCAATCCCATGACACTGAGATCATGACCCCAGCCGAAATCAAAAGTCAGATACTTAACTGACGGAGCCATGTAGGCGCCCCAATGCATTGGATAATTTGAAAAGGATCAGGAAGTTTCGGTTGATTTACAGGGAGAATAAGTGGATATGGGACTCAGAGTTCTACAAGTGAGTTCTAAGGAACTGGGTGAAGGGTCAGCCCGTGGAAAGTCTAAGCAGCCGTTGGGGAGTGCAGCCTGGGCCGTCATCTTGCCTTCTCAGGGGAAGAAGGAAAGCTTCTCCCTCAGCCCAGCATTCATCACTTGTTCCAGGAATCCCCTCGGCCTGGGGCTCAGCAGCTATTTTTGGTCACTGAAAGTGCCCATTGGCCCTTAAGGCCCGAGGTGGTTTGAAGAGACCTGGGATTGACACATCAAATTCATTCCAGTTTCAGTCAATGTTCCCCTTTTCCAAAGGACAATAGTCTGCAGGTTTCTGTCCTTCTCCCCCGTGTTCTTTCTCTGTCTGTGGGCAGTAGCTCACTGTCCTCTGGGAACCTCCGTGCCCTGTGTAGAGTTTTAGAGTATGCATACAACGTGTACACACATTTTATTTAAGCCACCTTACCACCCTATTTCCCTCATTTTACAGGTAATGAACCAGAGAGATTATCTGAGTTGACCAAGGTCACAGAGCGAGAAGATGGCATCTGCCGATACTCCTTTCCAGGGCTTTTGACTTAAGTAACGTATTTCCGTCCCCTTGTTCCACAGTGGCCCCATTTTGATGCTACTTCACTGCCGGGTGGAGCGGTTCCTGCTTCTGCACTTTGGTGTCAGACCCCCCAGGGATGGAATTCTAGGTCCACTCCTTCTAGAATGTGAGGTGACCTGAGGTGACTTGCTGAGCTTTTCCCAACCCCCATACCCCTTCTCTGTTGATAAGAATCATAATTCCCCTTTACAGGATTGTCCTCTCCCTTAGATCATGATAGATAGATGATGATGTCCTCGTGTGTGGAAAAGTTATTATTTGCAAGTCTACACGTGGCTACTTCACCTCAAATGTGGCAGGGATGGTGTTGTGGATGGCCTTGAGTTGGTTAATTTTTAGCAGTGGGGCCAAGTCTCCCTTCCAAGCCCCCCTTCCTTGCCTTGAGAAAGGCCGTCCTAACGTCCCTCTTGGGGTGCTTTGAGGATTCACCGAGTTTATGCACATAAAAGCCCTCTATGTGAATTTTAGTCACCGTATGGATGTTAGTTTGCCTTACTAGAATCAATCTCATTATTTCCAAATCCGGCCTGTCAGCTTAGACTTTTCCAATTCAGCACCAGGTCTCTATTTTCTCCCCTCCTAGGACCAGAAGATGAGAAACGTTAGAGATGTTTGCATGCTTCCACCTGGCTCCTCCCTCCCTCCTTCCTGCCCTGGTGTATTTGGGGGCTTCTTCACCATGGGGCTTTCAGCATGATCATCCTCTTCAAGCTGGGCAAGTCTGCTATAGTGTCCCTTTTGCTTGAGCAGAAAGTCCCGGAGGAGCAGACTGTCCCCAAGAGTTCACTTTGGGGGCTCTGGGAAGAAGATAGGGGAAAGATGGAGTAAGACCACATAGGTTCTATTTCATCGGGTCCTGAGCCCTTAGTGACGCCCTTGGCGTCCTAAGAGGTGCTTTGTAAATATTCAGTTAACATCTGCAGGAACTGGCGGCAGGGAGAAGGGCCAGATAGGGAGAGCTGATGGAAAGGTAAGAAGTGTGGCCAAGGAATTCTGCTCTTCTCCCGGCTGCTTTCAGACAGTTTAATGGTAGACTGCTCTGGAAGGTGTAACCCTGAGACCAGGGCTCCCCAGCCCACAAACAGAACTCCCCGTTGTTTTCATTTCTTTGTCTTGCACACAAAGGCATCAGCTATTTGAAAAAAGCAACCCCCGAAAAACACTGACAAACCAAACAGATCCAGAAGCTCAGCACACACATTCTTTTCTTCTAGACCCTCCAAAGTGCTAATACACTGTTTACATCTAAATGTGGCAACATTCAAACAAAGAAAGTCAATGTGAGTGGGTTACACTGGGCACCTCCTCTCTACCGTGCCATCCCTCAGAGTTGTGGCCTTAGCGATTTCACATGGGAAGTTGTGCACAGTCTCTTTAAAGGCTCTTCTTCCCTATGGGGGCCCAGCATACTTTCACCTACCTGCCCTCTCCTGAACCGGGCTCTAACCCATTAAGCTGTTCATTATCAGTCTATTTCATTCTACGTAGCTGAGATCCATATCCTTCCCACTTCCAAAAGGGTTTAAGGGCCCTTTAACATTTCAAAATAAAATAAGGAAATGATGGGTAAAAATATAACTGAGACCTTATAAAATGAGTAAGACAGTTGATGTTACAAGGCACCTGAGATGACCTAATTCTTGTAGTTAAGTCAGTAAACTAAACCCCGACTCTGTGATTAGACCAGAAGGGAGCACATGTTGCTCACCTAGCTCTCATTACCTGTATGAAATGGGGGGCGGGGTGGCTAGGAAAGTAATATACAAAACTATTTGTAGAACTTAATTATTTCCTAAAGCTATACATTAAAGAGATGCTATTCAAATACAGTTATTCTGTGAACAGTCTCAAGAGAAGTCTGTACACAGAACATGCATGGCCAGTAACCTCTCGGCCCCGGAGCCCTGCTGGCCTTTCACTTAGCATATGCCTTAGCATGTGCTGTTCCCTTTGCCTTGAATGGTCCTCCCAGAGGTCCCTGCACCATGCAGTTAACCTTACTCATCCTGCCAGTTTCCATCAGGGAAGGCTTCATCTCCCATCCAGGCCAGGAGAGGTTTTCAGAGTGCTCTGTACTTTTTCTTCAGACCACCTACCATAGTTTATGTTTATTGACTGGCAGGTGTCATTATTGAGTGTCTATTTTCCCCACTAAACATAAGCTCCTTGAGCGCAGGAACTGTATGCGCTTTGCTCATTCCTGTATCCTGCATCTCACACAGTGCCTGACTTATTGTGATAATCATAATACCAAGATAATGATAATAATAATATCTACAAGTTATTAAATGCTAGGAACTCTTCTCTGTGTTTATTGCCAACAATTCATTTGAGCCTCCGAATAGCCCTTTGGAGTAGGGGCTGCTATAGTCCTCCTTCAACAGATGAGGAACAGAGGTGGAATTCTGAGGTTCCGTAAATGCCCAGTCACCAAGCATTGGGCTAAGAAGCTTAGAAGGTGGACAGTCTGAGTTCCTAATGCTTGTTCAGCCCCAAATATCTGTTGAATGAATGAATGAATTATTGATGATAATACAACCCAAGAATTTTGTTTTCTGATCATTTCACTTAATAAAGAAATAGGACCTGAAGAATCAGAATGAACCCCATAGTTGACTATTAAAACACTTTCTCTGAGCTCTCAGATGGATGACTTGGTGGAGCATTAGGTCAGGGCAGAATCACAGGCAATTAAAATGATCGAACGATCTGAAAAATGACCACTGCAACTGTGGGGCTGATGGGCCAGTTGCCCGGCATCAAAATCCCATATCTAGGGGCTCCAGGGTGGTGGCTCAGTTGGTAAAGCATCCGACTCTTGAATTCAGCTCCGGTCATGATCTTAGGGTTGTGAGGTCAAGCTCCGTGCTGGGCTCCACGCTGAGCATGGAGCCTGCTTCAGATTCTCTCTCCCTCTCCCTCTGCCGACCTGCTCACACACTCTCTCTCTAAAAAAAAATCCCATATCTAAAGTCTATACATATACATGGGAGCTAAGCTGTCATTTTGTTTTGAAATTGTAAGTATTGGATTTACATTTTTTTTCCAGAGAGAAAGAAAGGGAAACTAGATAAATGTCTGTGAAACTGACCACAAACTGTGCAGAGAACCTCACACATAGAGCCATTGGGAGAGATTCACAGGTAGGGTGAGAACCAATATTTTACTCAAAAGAGAACAGGGACTCTTATCAAGCTCTCCCACACGCACTTGGGAAAGACTCCCAAGTTCTACACAAGACAACTGAGAGAGATTACTTTAGTATGAAAAAGTATTAAGGCAGGTGCTACCCAACACGGTTTGTTCTCCACCAGAGTCCTATAAGGCCCAAGGGATATCTGATCTGAAGGAGAGCCATATCCTAACAAGCATGCCAGGATTTGCTACCTGAAAAATGTACTCAGAAGATGCTGAATGGCTTGCCTGTTGGATAAGGTTGTTTATGATTATGCATTTTAATACTGCTGGTGGTGGGGGGAATGATTTCCTTTTGATGTATTCCATGAAGAGTTGCTCCTTCTGTAGTAGCAATCAATTAATGGGTCCACTTGTTTCTAGCAAGCACATGATAATTATATAAGCTTTGTAACATGGACTCTGTTTATTCACAGTTTGAACCATCTCATCCAAATATTTATGGAGAAGGGAGAAGGTACATATCTTGAGCTAGCCCCAAGGATGAGTTCAAAGTAAAAAAGTATGAAACTGCTCTCGAGGTACTTATAATCAGTAGGTCTTTCATCCATCTGTATGACATTTATTAAGCACCGAATATGTGTCAGAAAATACAAAGAAACAAAAGAGGCAGTGTGGTGTCATGGATAGAAGAGTCTTACCTTTGGAGTTGTATCTATTACTGCTAATCATCCATGTGCCTCTGGGAGTTTATCTGAACACCCAGAGCATCAGTTTTCTCATCTGTAAACTGAGGATCCTGTGCCTAGTCTGCAGGACTGTTGTACAGAATAGAAATAATATAGGTATCATGGTCTAGCACATAGGCAGTACCCATTAAATTGTTTGTCTTCACACATAATTGCTATCCTTGAAAAGTCACATCCTAATGGAAGATGGACCTTTATAAACAAATAGTTACAACACAACTTGGCATTGATTTTGATATTGTACAAAAATTATATTGTGCAAAGGAGCAGAGACACAGAGAAGAGCAAGGAACAAACTCCTTCTGCCTGAGGAATCAGAGAAGGCCCTCCAAAGGAGGCTGTGGTCTTTGGAGGTGGGTCTGGAAGGATGAGTAAGCTTTTGCTGGGTGGAAAAGGGGGAAAGTTATTCAAGCACAGAAACATAAAACAGCTAGTGCTGCTTGTTCCGGGGAAGGTGAGAAGGTCAGTGCATTCAGACTGTAAGATGTCTGTGATGGAGGGGCACACAGTGGGAGATGAGGCTGGAGAGCTAGATCAGGCCCTCTACAGGCTGTCCACAGAGACTTAAGACAAATTCCTGATAAAATGGGTCCCCTTCATTTCATTCCAGAATGTTCTATTTTTAGTGACCAGATTCCATGATTTCCTCTAGCAAAATGTTTTCTTTTGTTTCCTTGAACAATCTCACATTACCCGTTCTTTGAACACATAGTTCTTATGTTCTTAGAATCAAACAGTAGCCCAATGTTTCTGAGAATTCCCTGGGAGCTGCTCTGGCAATTTGGGATAATTCTCTGTTGCGTCCGTCCATTTTCCTGCCTTTCCAGCCTGTACTGCTCAGGCTCCCGTGCCTTCCATGGGGGCCGTGGGCACCTCTCAATCGGTTCCTTTGTGCTGAGTAGAAAGGCAGGTGTGAGCCGTGATTGATGGCTGGTTTACATGGTGACAGGGAAAAAAACCTGCTGGCTGTGCATTTTTTTCCTGCCAGAGGCCCAGCCATTCCTGTACCAGGACTTCCTTGTTAGAGAACTCCTTTAAGCTGCTTCCCTCGGAATTTTTTATGATATTTTCCAACTGTCAAATAGGAACACATTTGAAAAAAAAAATCTATTAATTTGATTCAGATCCTGAGTGGAGAAACAATGACTGAAGGCTTGAGTAATCTTTTTCTTTTTCTTTCCATATTAGGTTACACGTTAAATTATGTAGAGGCTATTAATTTTGAGGCGTGGTGGGTATCATGATGACCAGGGGAGCTTTAAAAAACAAAACAAAAAAAAACAAACCTCCCTGGGCCTCAGTCTTCTTCTCCCTCCAACCAGGGATGTCCATTCAGACAGTGTGTATAGGGAGAGAGGCCCGGGAATCTGTGCTACCATGAGCAGAGTCATTCTTCAGCCAACGGGGATGTGCAGCCCTAGCTGAGAACCTCCGGGCCCGGGAGGGGGTGGGGCCATGAGGCGTCCTCCGGGTTCCCATCGGCCCCTGCGCCCACACCGGATGTCCTGTCATGCCCAGATCCTTACTGAGCGTCTACTTTGTGTCCGTGTCCTCTGAGCACTGGAGACACAGGACAGACGCAATCGCTGCCCTCCTAAGGCTCCCATTCTGGGCGGGAGACAAATGACAGGTAGGATGAGGACGCAACAGACACAAGCCTCTGCTGTACTTTGCCAAGTAGGAAAAAACGAGTGGATGATGTTTTTATTTCCTTACTTCCTCCCTGTTGATGTATCCAATCCGGCTTTCGTTCCCAGCTTTGCCAGTCGTCCATTCGTGGGCCCCACTTTCTCTAATTTGCCAAGTCTGGCGGAAACATTTCAGTTCAGGTCTCGCTTGGCCAGTCTGTGGTGTTCAGTACTAGGCGTTCCGCAGTCCGTAGGTAGCTACTGTGCGAAGTCCTTTGTATGTTTGGTGTTCCATTTCTCACAACAACCCGAAGACAGGCATTATTACATGGGACACTCAGGCACAAAGGAGACAAGTACTTGGCTCAAGATCACACAGCTAGTAAGTGCAAGAGTGGATTCTCTTCCCCATGCACTTTCTGCCTTCCCAGCCTAGGTTTTCCTGTTTCCAACCTGCTCCATCTGCTCTGATCGTTCATTTTCCAGTGGCTCCCCATGCTCATCTTCCTCTGACAGCCCTTTAGGTATTGGCATTCTACCCTCACTCTCTCATTCCACACTTTCCCCAGGAAATTTTAATTCTCCCATTTTTCTCTATTGCCCGTATCCCTGGTGACTCCCAAATTCACACCCCTGGGCCAGACCTCTTTTCTGACCTTCTAACGACCTAACGGTCGTGCGCACTTGGTATCTGGTGGACGCTCTTCTTTTGCTCATTCAGCAAGTCCATGTGTGCATGTGCCGGTGTGTGGTTGCCGTGGAGAGTGTAGCGGGCGAGGCTGCGGGACCGCTGGCCCACGGAGTTTCGTGACCCACTGCAAACACGTGTGTCTGCCTGAGCGCACACACTATCTCATCTTTCCTTGCAAACTTGCTCAGCCTCCTCTGTTCTCCATTTCAGTTGCTAATACAATCACAGGGTTGCCTTTAATTTCCTGGTCCCCCTCAGGACCCATGTCCCAGTCTATCTCCTGTGGACCTCTTGACTCCATTCCCTCCTGGTCTTCATCCGGCCTCGGGGTCAGTTCTCACCTGGAAAGCTTAGTTGGCTTGTCTCCCAGTTCTCCATTCCTCTCTTTCACTTTTGACCCCGAATCCTCCAAAGTGCAAACTTGATTGTGCCTCTCCCCTCTTTGCAGCCTCTGGTGGGCCATCTATTAGGCCTGTCTTCCATAGGGATGGATCTTCTCCTTTTTGTGGGAATCTGCTCCTGGTGGCTGGCCCTGCCGCACCCTCTTCTTATGCACTCCATGCTCCCAGCCACAGTGATTCGTTCCAGAACGGGCAAGCCAGGACCAAGCAGAAATATCCTATGTGGGTGTTGGGAAGGCATTGGTTTCACTCTTGTTCTGGGACCTGAGCTGTCTCTTTTGCTCCTCATGGAGAAAGTCTCTCCAAGTACAAAGGCAATGCATGGAAGGAAGCAGAGTTAAGCACAAAGCCAAGACGGGCCATCAGGACATTGTTTGAGTTCCTGGATTTAGTAGCACATGAAGCCAGCTTTACCCATGGACTTCAGCAATCACAGGAATCAATATATTTCCTGTGTCAGAGTCTCAGTGTTGCCACTTACCATTCTGTGACTTTGGGCAAATTATTGAACCCTTCTGTATTTCAGTTTCCTCATCTCTAAACTGGACATAATAATAACACTTAGTTCATGGTGTTATGATGAAGTGAATGTACACAGAGAATGTAGACCATTGCCTGGGACACAGTTAAGTGCACGTTACGTGTAAACTCTTAGTGTTGTTGTTATTATGATTTGACTTAATTTGCCTCAGGTTTCTGTAACTTGTCACTGGAAGAGTCCCAAGGAATAATACTGAGTCCAAATGCTGTCACCAGTTTATAAGGCTGATTTCCCACCACCTCCCCAACTGCTCCCTGATACCCTTTGTTCACTTGGCACACTTCTGTAAACTTTCAAAGCTCCCCAAACATTTATGCTACTTTGGGCCTTGTTTGTATGTGTACAATGTTCTCTCTGCCAAGAATGCTCTTCCCCATTCCCTGCAGAGTCAGGTAAGAGGATTCAAAGCAGCAAGAAGCAGCTAATTCAGGACACATTCAAGATTCTGGGTCTCATTAAGCCACTGATGATTGGTGATCTCTAGCTAAGTCTCAATGATTTGGTCCCTGCATTTTAAAAACAATTCCCTCTTCCTTGATGCTCAAATGTATAACGAGTTCTGTAGATCCATTGACAAGAAAGTATTCCTTACTCAGCTCAAGTCTGGAGACAACAAGGTGGCCAATTAACCATCCCCACCTTCCACTGTCAGAATGGAGAAGACATTCAAATCACCACAGGAATGCTTGGAGTCACGCTCAGCCTTCTGACCAGATGGGCAATGACACTAAGAAATGAGATATTAAGAAGAATGTGCTTCCTTTCTTAGATCTTAAGAGGGGACAAGCCAGATACCTTCCTTGTCCAGCTCCCTGACTCTCACACCTACCTTTCTGAAAACTCCAGAGTTTAAACCCTGACAGCAGCCAAATCAACTTAACTAGATCTTTAACAGCAAAACTATTTCTGCATTGCCTCTAAGGCCCCAGCTACGTTTCTAGAACATTTGGGAACAGTAATAAAATCAAGATGCTTCTTCTGTGTTTCAATAGGAAGATGCTGTCTCCGGGTCTATACCCCTCAGGCTTTGTTTTACTGGTGGAGACAAACAAAGTAAATAATGTGAAGCATCACCCCAAAAGCATTTTCCTCATTTAAACTTTATTCTATGTAATTTACCTCAGGCCTGGAAAGGTTTGGCTGGGGCAGAGGAGAAATGGCCATGTTCTTGCCAGAGTCCAGCTTGGCCAAGTTCCCCAGACACTGGCTGGCTCCTGGGCAGGAGAGTTTGGATGAGAGACATGGACACAAACACAGTCACCTTTCCACTTTCCACAGTCACCTTTCCAGACTTCTATTCGGACAAAGACTGTGACGGGGTCTAAAAGTGAAAACGTTATGTACTAGCTGCAGACACGTCCCCGAATGTGTGCATATGGCCTAAATCAGACCACCTAAATAGGCGGTGCGCAAAACCTAGAAATGGCAAGAAAAGAGCTGGAGAATGAGAGGCAGCAGCTCATGAAGCAGCCCAGCGGCAGAGAGCACAGCATCCCCAGAAGTGCATCCTGGGGGAAAAGGGCACCCCTGATCCCTTCCTCTTCTCTCCCCTCCAGTCCAGTCCTCCCAGCTGCTCTATGGGACCTGCAGTACCTGACTCACAGCCCAGACCCCAGCAGCCTAAGAGGTCACGTTCTCTTTGAAAATGCTTCTTCATTAATATGTTTATATTTTCTAAAGATTTTATTTATTTATTTGAGAGAGAGAGCACAGCAGTGGGGAGGGGTAGAGGGAGAAGCAGGCTCCTCCCTGAGCAGGGAGCCCGATGATTCATGGGGCTCCATCCCAGGGCCCCGGGGTCATGACCTGAGCTTAAGGCAGATGCTTAACCGAATGAGCCACTCAGGCGCCCCCTTTATTACTATATTTAAATAAAGAAGTACATGAACATTCTCCCCAATAAAACAAAAATACATAATGGAAGTTAACAGTTTCTGCCCCCCAATGTTTCCTTCATTTCCCACCTGAAAATGTTACACCTTCAGCACTTTTTTTTTAAACGACTTCTCTCTCTCTTTTTTTTTAGAGCAGTTCTAGGTTCACAGTAAAATTAAGAGGAAAGTACAGAGATTTCCCAGATGCCCTGCCCCCACACAGGCATAGCTCCCCCCACAACCAAGGTTCCCCCCCAGCGTGGTACCTTTGTTACAACTGATGAATCTGCATTGACATATTGTCACCCAAAGTCCGTAGATTACATTAGGGTTCACTCTGGGTGTTGTACATTTTGTGGGTTTGGACAAATGTATGATGACGTGTTTCCACCATTAGAGTATCATACAGAATAGTTTCACTGCTCTAAAAATTCTCTGTGCTCCTCCTGTTCATCTCCCCCCCACCCGCAACCCTCTAAACCACTACATCTTTTTACTATCTTCACCTTCCACACCTTTCTGTTGATACAAACATGCATACACATATATGACAAGAGGGATGTTTGGTGTTGTTTTTATAAAAGTGGAACCATACTATACTTAGTACTCTGTGGTTTACTTTTCTTAAGACATAATAGATGTCTCTCCAGGTTAATAGATATTGACCATTTCATTTCTCAGTAGCTGCAAAATATTTCATATTAAGAGCATTCCATAGTTTAATGAAACATTACCTATCAATGAACTTTTAACAATAAACCACACTGGCAATAAACCTCTTTGACATAAATATTTATGTGCTGGCAATTTTATTCTTATGGGTTGGATTTCAGAAGTCAATTATTGGGCTTGTGTATTTTTTAAAAAGATTTTATGTATTTATTTGACAGAGAGAGACACAGGGAGAGAGGAAACACAAGCAGGGGGAGTGGGAGAGGGAGAAGCAGGCTTCCTGTGGAGAAGGGAGCCGGATGCGGGGTTGATCCCAGGACCCTGGGATCATGACCCGAGCTGAAGGCAGAAGCTTAACAACTGAGCCACCCAGGGACCCCGGGCTTGTGTGTTTTTTAATTTAATAGACCTTTCTAGTTTATTTTCCTAAAAGATTGTAGCAATTCAAGCCATCCCAGAATATATGACAGTGAAAACTTGCCTCAGTTTTTGCCAATTCTGGATTTTCTCTTTTTTCACTTAAGCCAATTTGATAGGCGGAAATTATATCTCTTCTTTCAATTTATTGTATATTTTCTTTTTCTTTTCTTTTATTTATTTATTTGCCAGAGAGAGAGAGAACACAAGCAGGGGAAGCGGCAGGCAGAGGGAGAAGCAGGCTTGCGGCTGAGCCAGGAGCTCGATGTGGGACTTGATCCCAGGACTCTTGGGTCATGACCGGAGCCGAAGGCAGATGCTTAACTGACTGAGCCACCCAGGTGCCCCTATATTTTCTTGATTACAAGTGAGGTCGATCATCTTCTTATGGACTTTCTGATTTGTTCTGCTGTGAATTCTCTTATCCTTTGCCTATTTTTATACTGTGTTGGTTTTTCTTTTCTTACAAATTAAAAGAGCTCTTGTACATTAGGGAGATTACCCCTATGTCTACCACATATATTGTAAAAACTTCCCCCAGGCCATCATTGGTATTTTGATTTTGTTTATTTAATCTCTTAACAATTAAAAAAATGTGGTCAAACATGTTGGTGTTTTCTCTTACGGCTCTTGGGTCTTCTGTGTTACTTGGGAAAGTCTTTCCACTTTCCACTTGAACGTAGAAGTAAGTAATCTCCTAACTTGTCTTCGAATATATGATTTTTCAACTAAATTGTAAATCCATTTGGACTATTTTGTGTATGGGAAGAACTAAGAAGCTATCTTTATTTTCTTCTACATAGATAGCCAACTATGTCAGCAGCATTAATTAAATAAACACTCCTTTTCCCATTGAGTTAACATGTTTCCTTTGTTACATATTGTTTCCATTTATACTTAGATTTATTTTCTGAACTCTTTTTGCTCTTTCATGAGTCTGAGCCAATACCATAATATTTTTAATATAATAGCTTTATAAAATATCTGATATCTGGTAAGGTGAGTTTACCCTCCTGATTTTTTTCAGATATATATGAAATCTATGTATATATTTTGCTAGTGTCAGACATTTATTCCTCCATTAGAAATTTAAGCTTGTTTTATGCAGTTGCCAAAAATTAGATTCTGATTGGATTTGCATTACTTTTGGAATGATCGATATGGTAAAGATAAATATGTATTTGTATTAAGAGCATGGTATAACTTTTCATTTGTTTAATATACTCCAATAAGATTTCACAGTGTTCTCTAGTATTGGTCCTGTATCTTTATTGTTAAGCTGATTTGTGGATTATTTAGTTTTTATTGCTATTGTGAATGAGTTGGTTGTCGAGTTGACTTCAAATACCTAAATTATAATGGCTGACCTCTCACCCACATGACACCAGAACTTCAGACCTTCTTCTGGGTTCCTCACAGACACTCATGTGGGCTCTCTGCCTGGTCTGTCCTTTCAATTGCCAGAAGGCATCTGCTTTTCTGCCTCAAAGCTCCGTCTCTCCTTTGCTCTTCTCCACCAGATGGGAAGCCTCCCTGTTGCCGAGGCATAGGTACCATCATAAGTACGATGTTGCCTTTACCAGACAAAACTCTCCATGGGCCTCCAAAGCTCTCCATTTTCTGGGGACCCATGTGGTGCTTGGCTCCACGAGAAACAGGGCAAATGGCCTTTTCCCTAATTCCATTCCATGTCTTGTCACTTGGTCCCAGATGGTTCTGCTTGATTCCAGAGCCTTGCATAGTCACAGCTGACTATCTATCAGCCTCTGATCCTCAGCCCTCCTCCGTAGCCTACCCGAGCCTTCCCGGCTGGATGGGACACAGAGCCAGAAGAGCTCTGTCTTCTCCTCTCAGAGAAAACCCCGTTCTTCCTGATATTCAAGTAGCAGAGTTTCTCCAAGCTGTATTTTTTCCTGTCCCATATCTGTGTTGTTAACTCTTGGGATCCTCAGCATCTCTAAACAGCTCCATTTCAGCAGAACGTCATTTTGCTTCTTCATAAAAAACTAACAGGCTCTCTGGATCGGTTTTCCCAGATCAGAGAAAGAACTGTCCCCAGAGAGGTTTAATCTCCACATATTACAACAGTGAAAACAGATAGAATATTTAAAAGTAGTTTTTTTTCGACTTCTATGTTCTTCAGCAAGCTTGAGATTCATGGAGCCACATTTTCCCTGGGAGCTCACATTCATGGTACTGCTTGCTTCCCCTCCCCCAGCAGCTCCTGCCAGGAGGAAGTTTCTCCCAAGCACGCAGCCTATGGTGACAACTTCTTGGCAGAGGGCAGTCTACTTCTTTTCCATGTCTGTCCACTGAGCCTTTCCCAGTTTTACATGATAATAATACAACTTACTGGGGCTCCTGGGGGGCTCAGTCAGTTAAGCGTCTGCCTTTGTCTCAGGTCATGATCCCGGGGTCCTGGGATCAAGCCCCACATCGGGCTCCCTGCTCAGTGGGGAGCCTGCTTCTCCCTCTCCCTCTGCGGCTCCCCCTGCATGTGCTCTCTTTCTGTCAAATAAATAAATAAAGTCTTTTAAAAAAAAATAACACAACTTACTGAGGATCTCACATACATTATCTGAATTAGTCCTCATAATAATCCTATAAGATAGAAATTATTTTCCTTCATTTTTTTTTTGATAGAGAAACTGAGGCTGAGAAAGGGTAAGTGGATTGAGCAGCTAGTAGTGACAATGACAGAATTCGAACCCAGGTCTTACTCCATAGTCTGAGACTTAAATGTCACGACATATCTTCTAGGGGGGAAAATCCTACCACAAACCTTAGTGAGTCTGAGTGTCTAGTCTATGCATTTCCCCTGGAGTCCTGACCTGAGGCCTTGAACAATCCCTTGTGGTAAAGTGTGTTGTCTTTCATTTCCCCTTTTTATCAGACTTCTGACTCTTCATTACATGGTACTATTCCCGGGCTCTTTATTACATGGTCTAATTGTCTCTAGTTGACAGTTGAATACGTGCAAGCTCAGGGAGCTTACACAAGGAAGGGAGCGGGACTATAATATTTACATTAAGACTCGAGGTACAGAATTGGTATGCAACATCAGCGATCCCATGAAATTATGTTCAATCATTTTATTGGTTTGGGTTTATAGTTTGACTCACGCTTACTGTGTGAATTTGTCTGTATTTCATTTCTTTGGCTTGGATTTCATTTATAAATTTACTTTGGTTTCTAATTTTCTAAGCTTCAGGAATTTATACCCAGCATTATTTTTGTTTATATTTAAGCAATACCATAATAAAAACAGTTTACTTCAGTACTGCAGACTCCATGAAAGTGCTCCCCTTTATAAGGCATTACTTAGAGAAATACTGGTACACAGCTTCCCATTGTATGCTCCCCACAGCCCTGTGAGACACGTATTCTCACCCTAGTTTATAGACCAAGCAACAGGGGCTTGGCCAGATACACGTACAGCCCATGTGAGCGCATTTAGGAAGTGACAGGGCCAGATGCAAACCAGGGTTTGAATCAAAGTCTAGGGTTGTTTCCTGGAAACTTCTCCTTAGCAATAGGACTTTATTTCACACATTCAGCAGAAGTGTTATTTGTTAGATGTTAGATGTCTCATCTTAGGACAATGATATTCAGCCTTAAGAATTTAACAAATAATGCCTCTGAGAAACTATTTCAGCAAGCCTGGCAAAGCAGTCAGCATCCAAATTAGATTTGCAATAAAGGTTTCAAACACTAAGAAAAACATTGTTTGAATCCTATTTTGCCCCATGTGCTTTTCTGACAAAACACAGACCTCAGGATGGGGAAGAGGGAGCAGAAGGCCAGGTGTGGGGGGGAGAGGAGAAGCGGGGGGGGGGGGAGAGAAGGAGAAGGAAGAAGTTTAGGGTTGGAGCCCGAGTTTTCTCATCAGGGGAAAAACAAAAGAAGTAGTTGCCCTAGATCAAGTGTACAATAATCCTGGGAGTATGAGAGCTACTTTCATTATTTAAAAAAGTCTAACATAAGGAAAGAAATATAGGATAATTTAAACCTCAAGCTTCTTTGTTTGGGCTATAATTATATGAACTCAAAGAGGGTATCACTGGTTTGCTCATGCCGAGTAGAAACTCAGATGAGAAATCATAAATGATTTGGATTAGTAAAGTGAGGGAAATGGACGACTTACTAAATTTCATGCATTAAATGAATAAATCTTCAAACACATTTATTTGTTCCACCAGTCATTGTGAGTTGACTATGTGGCAGGCAGGGGATACACAGAGATGAGTAGCGTGTTGTTCCTGTCCTCAAGAGTGTGCGTGTGTGTGTGTGTGTGTGTGTGTGTGTGTGTATGGGGATGGGGGTCAATAACACATGCACTAGCATTTGTAATTCAGTGTGGAAACACAATGATGGAATAATGCAGAGAGGAGTAGAGGGCCAGCAGGACCCAGGGAGACAGATCCTACCTTGGTCTTAGGGGTGGAATGAAGTCTTTGGGTCAGAGAAGGCTTTCTGTGGCAGTTAGGAAATGAGCTGAATCTTACAGGATGAGTCAGAGAGGAAGGGAGTGAATTCTGGCCAGAGGGAGCTGTGCCAGCAAACAGCACGGAAGTGAGAAACCTCACAGTGGCTTGACAGAGACTTAGAAGCAGTTTGGTGTTGCTGATGCATAAATTGTGAGGCGCGAGGAGATTCGAGAAGTCAATAAAGGGGCCAGATATTGGAAGTCAATCATATGGGGTGAACATAAACGTTATCATCCCAACTGGCACAATTCTGAGATTGGAAGGAGGACACTTTTAATGATTACACTAGGACCATAGACACATACAGGTGAAGTTGGGTGTCCTATTTACAGGCCGTGTCTCACAGCTTAAACTTCCTCATTGAGTGAGGCGGGATCGCTGAGGGCTTTTGGGCAAAGAAGGGCCATGATGAGATTTGACTTGTAAATAGATTTTTATGTCTAATGAGTTCACAGAAGGAGAAGATTCAGGGAAAGCTCTATCTTCCAGATGTATTTATTCAAGAAATCTTACTTGAGAGCTGCACTATATGGGAACTAGGCATGCAACATGAACAAAGCCATGATTGATTCCTGCCTTTAAAAAGGTTTGCAGTTTAGTGGGGAAGACTATCAATAATCAAATACCACACAAGCAATTGTAAAATTACAAATGTTGACAATGCTATGACTGGGCGGGGGGCCGGTAACTGATGCTATAAGAACATTTCTTGGGAATGGAGAGGTCAGAAATGAGTAGTAGAGGGGCGCCTGGGTGGCTCAGTTGGTTAAATGTCTGCCTTTGGCTCAGGTCATGATCCTGAGATCATGGGGTCCTGGGATCGAGCCCCATATCCTCGAGCTTCTTGCTCAGCAGGGAGTCTGCTTCTCCTTCTGCTTCTGCCCCTCCCCCTGCTCGTGCTCACTCTCTCTCTCAAATAAATAAAGAAAATCGTACAAAAAAAAAAAAAGAAATGAGTAGTAGAATCTGACTAAAGAGAAGAAGAAAGAATATTCTGGAAAGAAATAAGAAGGTATGCAAAGACATTCTGGTGAAAGGTGTGGAATGCCTGACAACACAGAAAAAACTAGAATAAGAAGGCATGTAATTGATGTACAGCAAAAAGTATGTTGTATGATAAGAGGACAGCATGTGCCAAATGGTAAATATCATATGCATGAGCCTCAATTCTGAGCAACACCGACCTAGCAGGTTCTTCGCTGTGAGTGGCTAAACTGATAAGCTGACTTCTCTGCCTCCTACGAGGACTTAGAAGACAATGGGTAGTAATGTTGATTCTCCTCTACCTTTATCTCGTATATGTCCTTCAGACTGCCATTTGTTCAACTAGTAGTAAACCGAGATTAAACCAGCCAGAAAAAAACAAAACTGATTAAATTTTTTCAGTCTTCAGACCCAGATCTGCTTTTCTTGACTGACCTGGCATAGGAGGTGGCATGGCCATTTGGAGGGACGAGAAGGCCAGTGTGGCTATAATGGGGAAAGCGACAGGGTATGTGGGGGAGTGCTGATTAGTTGTGATCTTAAGTAATATACTTCATTTGGCTAGGTCTTAGTTACTTAAATGCATACAAAGGGAGAGGAATCTGTGTCTACTTTAGGGATTATTATTAATTTGAGTATCAAATGAAGTAATATCTGGTTATAGGATTAGGAATATTTATTGGGACCAGGCATCTTCTGGAATATGCCTTACTTATAACTTATTATCAAGAATCTTAGAAGGGGTTGCCAAGGGGAGTTTTGTTGAAATGTTTAATCCAATGTAACCATCAGTTTTTATTCTTAACCCAGATTCCTCCCAATTTGAGTAATGTACTAGTTTTCCATTGCTGCATAACAAATTATCCCCCAAATTAGCAGCTTGAAACAACAAACATATTATCTTACAATTTCTTTTTTTTTTTTTTTTTTTTTATCTTACAATTTCTGTGGGTCAGGAATCCAGTTGTGGTTTTGCTGGGTACCTCTGGCTCAAGGTCTCTCATGACGGTGTAGTTAAGCTGTTTCTGGGACCATGAGCTCAACTGGGGGAGCATCTGCTTTCAAGCTTATTCATCTGGTTGTTGGAATGCCTCAGAAGATCTGCTTCCAGGCTCACTCACATGGGCGTCTCCAAAGGGCTGCCTCACAATATAGCAGCTGGCTTCCCCCGGAGTGAGCAATCAAAGAGGAAGTTAGAGGGTGAGCGGGAAGCACCCAAGACAGAAGCCACAGTATTTGTATAAACTAATTTTGGAGGTGACATTTCATTACTCCCATCTTATTCTAGTCACTAGAAGCGAGTCAATAAATCCCAGGGGAGGGGGTCATACAAGGCCCTGAATACCAGAAGGTAGGGACCACTGGGGACCATCTTAGAAGCTACCGACCACTCCAGTGACTTGATTTGTTAAGGGAAAGGACTTATGGACAGATCTGGTTGGGAAGAAGTGCTGTTGTTTTCCTTTCATCAAAGGAAACTAGGAGCCACCGAAATCATGGCGAATTATATAAATTTTGGAAATCTCAGGTGAGTTATGTAAATCTCTGCCTCATTGTCCAGTTTATCTTGGGCTAAGCTCTCCAGAGATTGGACAGCTTGAATTTCCCCAACAAAACTTAGGGGCCCACAGGCCATGATTCTCAGTGTTCTAAGAATGTTTTTATTTCATGACAACAGATCTGTGGGTCAAAAGGTTTCCCTCTTAACTGGCGAATCCTGGTGCTGACAAGGGGCTGAAACAGGGACAAAAGAGTCGACTTTTTCCTTTCTTCCTTTAAAAAAAGTTTGCTGTGGGACTCCTGGGTGGCTCAGTCGGTTAAGCATCTGCCTTCGGCTCTGTTCCTAATCCCAGGGTCCTGGGATCGAGCCCGGCATTGGGCTCCCTGCTCAGCGGGGAGCCTGTGTTCTCCCTCTTCCACTCCCCCTGCTTGTTCTCTCTCTGTCAAATAAATAAATAAAATCTTAAAAAAAAAAAAAAAGTTTGCTGCGACCCACCTTTGGCTCTTCCCCCACCCCCACCCCCGCCCCCTTTTTTTCAATGCAATATAGCAAGTGTTTGGATTCTAGAGAGTCACAGCCCAGAGGAGAGTCCCGGTCCTGCCTCTTCCTAGCTTTGTAAACTTAGCTCTGGCTTTCTGTGGCAGTTTCCTTATTTATACAAGGAGAAAACCACCAATGTTTACCACACAGGGTTGTTATGAGGACTAAGTCAATGCAGGGAAAGCACCTGGAGTACCTGGCACAGGAGAGGCACGCAGAGAATGGTCAGTATTCTTCCTCTTCTAGCTCTTGCCCCCAGAGCGCTTGCTCTGTCTGAGACGCTGTAGGCCCTGCAGGCAAAGCTCGGACAGAGCGGAACAGAAGCGGGGTTTCTCCTCTCCTCCTTACACACTTCCCCAACTTCTCCTGCTCCTCCTCCCTCTCCTTATTCTTTCCCTTCTTCCTCTTTCCTTTTTTGAAAAGTAGTTCTCTTTGGTTGTATGGCACAGAATTAGGATTTCAATAATTATCCATGTTCAATGCATAAGGATACGAGAGTATTTGTGCGTGTGTGTGTGAACGTGTACGTGAAGAGATAAGTTGCCCTCATCTCTCATCTCCACCTGATAAAATGCTCTCTTTTTAAAGACCCGTTTTAAATATCACCATTTCTAAAAAAAAAAAAAAAAAAAAATGTTTTCCTCAGTCCCCAGCCCATGTGATCACTAACTTCTCACTTTCTATCAACAACCTAATTGAATACAAAATATCCCTTGTGGAATTTGACAATGTATTTAAGTTGTAGAGCCCGTGGAAAGCAGTCACTGTTTTTAGAGTAGCCAAAGACCCCCTCGGCCTCCATGCTCATCCCAAATTCTATTTAGAAAAGAAGCACTCATGGTAAAACTTGCTCTCCTAATAAATTGATAATTCATCAGCCACCTTGATGAGCCAAATGGAAAATCCCCTAAATGTCGCTATTCCACGGAAGAATGTGATCCCCCTGGGGCCATGGAGTGACACCTCAGATTGAGGCCAGGGCACATTTCATACTCAAAAGCCAGCCTCCTGAAATTTTTGAACATGTCTACTTCCAAAATTAGAGAGAACACCTAGCAGAACAGCTTGGCAGTTTGTAAAGGAAGGGATGAATGCTTCCCAAGGAGGAATTTCTAGGACACCAAGTGACAGAACCGGAGAAAATAGGACACATAGAACGGTCCAATCAAACAGAGTTCAGTTCCCTTTAGCCTGAAGGTACCTTGTGCGGAAAGGTTATTTATAAAAGCATGTAAAACAAGCAGTAAATAAAATCAGTGACTTTACCATATTAAGGGAAGAGAGTCCAACCCTCGCCATAAGGACTTGACAAATATAATTAATAAACATTTATCATGATTTTTTTTTTTTTTTTTTTTTTTGCAGGAGGCTCCGTGCCCAGTGTGGAGCCCAATGTGGGGCTTAAACTCACAACCCTGAGATCAAGACCTGAGCTGAGATCCCGAGTCAGATGCTTAACCAACTGAGCCAACCAGGTGATGATTTTTAAAGCATAGTATTTAATGTTCCTTCCACGTCAGGTTTCTGCCAAACTCCACTATGGGGGCTGCTGTGGTGTGCTGTTCAGATTACAATTCAGCCTCCCCCTCTCCCTATTCCTGCCCTCAGGGGTGTTGTGGAAGCTCCTGTGGTCAGTGGGTGTTATTACAGATCTCTGCCTCAGGGTCTCTTTCCCAGGGAACACAACCTACATCCCCTACATTCCATCCTATGTAATGAATGAGGAAACTGACAACGTGTCCAGAGCCTGTGCCGAAAATACTCATTCATTATTTCGTTTAATACTCACATCGACCTGATGAAGTAGTATTTTTATGCCCATTTTACAGTTGAGGACATTGAGGATCGGAGAAGTTTAATAAATTGCCCAAGGCAGCATAGCAATTGAGCAGTAGAATCGGATTAAATGAGGTCACATCTTCAAAGTCCTTACACGGTGCTTGGCATGGAGTAAGTGTTTGGCAAAATGATAACAATCATTATTTTTATCAGGCAATCCTAACCAGAGATTTTAGCAAGCTGGACCATTTACCAAGAGTTAGAACATTTAACCACGCTTCCACAGAGCAGGTCACGTAATTTATGAATCTAATCCCCGGAGGTTATGCTAGACTATTATGAGAAACGAGGAGGCAATGGCCAAGTGGGGTGATTGCATTATGAGTAATAACAGAGCCAGCTATTTATCTTGTCAGAGAGGCATTTGGGCTGCTTAGGGAATAAACAGGTTGCTGCTGGAAATGTAATATCTTGAAAAGCAGCTAGATTTTAAAATACAACCTGATTCAATTGAGTGGCATTCTCCCCAGCCCCTATCATCGCGTTTTCCATTGAGTATGTGCTTCAGTCAGTGTTTATTAACTGCTTGCATCTGGTTGCTGGCAAAATTCACTTGCTCAGTTCAGAGGCAAATAATGAACATTTCTGTTAATTATAATAATGAATATTTTGTAAGCACCAATACAGGGCACAGTGCTTCCTTTATTTCATGCAAAATTGGGGGCTCTGTGACATTCAGAAGCTCAATTTGAGCCTCTCTTATTGAATTTTAACGAAATAATTCAAACTGATGCTGCAGATGTGAGAAAGATGTATTTCATACCTGGTCTAGTGAAGTGACCAAGGGATCCCCTGTGGCTGGGAGTCCACCCTTTCACGGCCTTGATGAGTATAGACATACACACTTGACGTGACTGA
This sequence comes from Mirounga leonina, assembly GCF_011800145.1. NCBI lineage: Eukaryota > Metazoa > Chordata > Mammalia > Carnivora > Phocidae > Mirounga > Mirounga leonina. The sequence goes on along the minus strand of NW_023270387.1, from coordinate 36,536,323 downwards.
CAGGCTCCGAGTGGAGGTCCAGAGCCGGGCTTCCTGATTAGGTTAAACTAGAATGACTTCCACTAGTTCTCTTGGTGTTTTCTGGTTGGAGTTAGTCAATGCAAATCAAGCTGCTAATTGGGTTTCTACCTGTGCCAGTGACATCATCTTGTGAGGGAGAGAATCAAGAAGAAACTAAGACCCAAGTGTTCCAAGAGCTTAGTAGGTAAATTATCAGGGGAACAATTAGAAAATACATGTGGGTATGGAGTCATCATGCGTAGATTTTGTGATGTAGATCGTGGGAGTGTATTGTAGCTTAGAGATGGGAGAGAATAATCTGGGAGAGAGGCATCTGGAGGGAGGTTTTGTGGTGCTTCTACCACCCAAAGTCTTCATTCATTCATTTAACAAGGTTCTATTAAACACCTATTTTCCAGGATCTGTGCTAATTAATGGGATTCAGAAAGTCATCACAGCCTCTGCTTTCCAGTGGCTCACAGTTTAGGGCAGAAAGATAGATTTAGAAGAAACAACAACTACAAGTGGGGCTTTCTCAGTTTGGGCACTGTTGACACCTTGAGCTGGATACTTTTTTGTTGGGGTAGGGGAAGCTCTGTGGATTGCAAGACATTTAGCAGTACCCCTGATCTCCACCCACTGGATGCCGGTAGCATCCTTCCCCTACCCCTGAGCTGTGACAACCAGAAATGGCTCAACACAATTGTCTGGAGGAGAAAATTGGCCCCAGTTGAGAACCACTGGAGAAACACAAGAGGAGATGGGGAGGGAGGTGGCAGAGATAACACAAGGGAACTTGTGGACCATGCTAAAGTTTCAGTCTTTATGTAGTCATCTGATCATTCATTGATTCAACAAGTATTTAGTGCTAACGCTGTGCGGGCCATTCTTCTAGGTGTCCTGGATGCAGTAATGAACAAAACAGACAAAAATATTTGGCCTCGTACTGCTTACATTCTGGTAAGAGGGGATAAACTATAGGCCCAATAAATGAGTAGATAGTAAGTTTGAAGGTGATAATGCTATGGGGGGAAAAAAGAGAAGAGAAAAAAGGGGGATAGGGAGTTTTGTATGAGACAGCAATTTTAAATAGGATAACTATTGTTAAGACTGATAGTATTTTTTTCCCTAAAGGGAATTTCTAGCATATGTGGTCTACAGGTGGGCATATTACAGAGTCCCATATTATTAGAGAACCCAGCCTTTTCTGTGTAATCTGAATTGGGCTCTGCACTTCTGCTCTACCCTATGGGATGAGTTTATATGCTTCCCATATCTTATGATTCATGAGAGAGCAAATTTTGAATGGCTCATTCATTCATTCATGCATTTATTCATTAGTTCAACACTTATGGAGAAGCCAGCAGGCCTGGTGCCAGACACCGAGGATAGATAAAAAAGATATCATACGACACACAAGTTCTGCCTCTGAGGCTTTCCCAGGGGTGCTCTCGTGTAAACTATAATTACAATAATGTATGATAAGAAGTAGAATGGATGTGTGGACAAATGCTCGGGAAGCCCAGAAGAGTGGCCAACCCTGGGGAGGTGGAGAAAGCTGCCCAGAAGATCTGGCACTTGACATGGGGCTGGAAAGATGAAGAGTTTGCCAGGAAGAGAAATATCAGGAAAGGATTTCAGGCCAAGGTATGAAGACATGAGAATGACATTCACAGGTATAAAAAAAAAACCAAATCAGCTGAAAACTGATCTTTCTTTAGTCTCCTGATATCTGAGCTGTTTCCCTTATCCTTCCTGGCACCCAAACCCAGAATTTCTTGGGTCCAGTTCTACAAGTTTCCTACCTGTAAATGAGGTGTTGGATGAGATGGTGTCTACAGCTCCTTCCATCTGGAATATTCTTTCATCCTACAATTCCATGAGTTTATTCCAGCTCCCACTCCTCCAGAGAATGAATTCTTTCTGCTTCCAATTCATCACTTCTTCTTTTTTTCTTTCTTTTTCTCTAAGGTTCTGTTGTTCACATGCCATTTCCATATCTAAATAGGGTCAACTTGTTTACCACCTCTTGTTTTCTGGCCCCCCCTTACCTATCTCTAGAGATTATTTGCCCAATACAAATGGACATTTTTAGAGCACTACTGTTGAGATGAATTTTTGCAAAGATCAAGGGGGGACAAGAGTAAATACACCTCTGCAGGGATTTTTGGCAGAGTCAAATTATCAATTAATTTGATATTTGTTTAGCTTTTCCTATGAGCCAGCAGTTTGTTAGGCACAGCTGGGCATATAGGGAAGATAAGAAACAGCACCTTCCATGAAGTTCTTACAGTTTGGTGAATATCATACAAAATATCATAGCTCATTTAGTGCAAAAATAACTTTAATAGGAGTAGAAAATGCACAGGAATGTGCATAAAGTAAATTATTTGAAGTGTCTGATAAAAGCATATTAACTTTTTTTTTGCTCGGATGACTGGCAATCATGGATACTTAGATGGGTGAAAGGCAAGGTACAGTTCTCTCAAACTGTTCTGCTCAAAGAAAGTGAAATAGAAAAAAAAAAAAAGCCATGAGGAGTAGAAACCACTTGTCTCTTTAGAGAAAGGTTCTGGGAAGAAAATAAGCATCCAGATAAGAGTGACAATAGCTTGTTACATGCATAACATGTTGAGATTTAATCACATGTTTTAACATAGGTTGTCTCATTTGTTCTCTACCTTAGTCAGTGACGTCACCACCTCTAGGCCATAGTCTGCTGAATTGTATTGATCAAGATCTCTTGAACTGTTTCCTACTTTCCATTTCCATTTCCCTGAGTTTAGATATTCTCTCTCCTCTGGATTTTTACAAAAATCAAGCTGCTTTGCCTGTCTCTGCTCCATCACCCATTCAGCTCCAGAGAGAGCTTCCTTGAGTGCCTATCTGATTCAGTGCTCCTCTGCTCAGAAATATGTATGGCCTCCTCATACCTACAGAGGGAAAATTTAAATTCCTTAGCCTAACATCCAAGACTCTATAGTTTGGCTTTTACCTTCTCATTTTTCGTTAAACTCCTTCATTTCCTTTAAACCGTAGGATTGATGCAGTTTTCTGAACATGATTTTCCCCCTTGTACCCCAGATCTTTGTTAACTCAGTCTCTATTGGACCACCCCACCCACCAAAGCCTTACTGTACTAATTAGAAGGATCCAGGAGCAAGAGAGCTTCTGGGTCTCAGAGAGCAACTGGAACCAGAAAGTGGAAAGCCAAGGGGGGTTCCCTGAGTCCCTGTGAACCTCTCAAATTAGGCTATTAGGTGCAAAGCCCAGGCTTTTAACAAACATGCTCTAATATATTTATAAGCATATGAGAAATTCACTTGACTTGATGGGGCTCTGTGTTTGGCATTAAGAGCAACTTAAAAAACACTTCCTATTATCTGCATTATGAGCTAAAGAGTCAGTGAAACATTCAAGAACATGCAGGGATTGGCTTCCTCTGCCCAATCCAAGGCCACACTCTTCCCCTGTGTAAGGGAGACTGCAGTCCCTAGCCATCATTAACGAAAGCCCAAACCTGTCATGAAACAACAAATTTCAGATGATTGGATGTTGACAAATAACTCAGCTGGTTTTTAAACATCTTGGGTAGCCATTAAAAAGAGGAAAACATACAGTTCTTCTTGAAGTGTTCACTCATTCACTCAATCAGTATTTATTGATCACGTGAATACCAGGCATTTTGTATAAGATGCCTTAGCTATCCTCCAAGAGTAGATATACTGTGAACTTAAAGAAGACCTGACCCGGGGCACCTGGGTGGCTCAGTCCTTAAGCCTCTGCCTTCGGCTCAGGTCATGGTCCCAGGGTCCTAGGATAGAGCCCTGCATCGGGCTCCCTGCTCGGCGGGAGGCCTGCTTCTCCCTCTCCCACTCCCCCTGCTTGTGTTCCCTCTCTCGCTGTGTCTCTCTCTGTCAAATAAATAAATAAAATCTTAAAAAAAAAAAAAGAAGACCTGACCCCAATACAGAGTCATCCCATCTGGCCAGTGGTTCTGACACCGCATTGGAGAACCATGGATTGCTCCTCCCATCCCAATCTTCTTTTTTCACAATCTCTGCACATTTTAGCCCTTATGTTGTAATTGGATGACATGGGTTTCATACGTCTTCCTCCTTTCCCCTATTACGTAATCAGCCCTTCTTCCTCCAGCTGACCAGGGTCAATTAACCCTGCCAATCTGGGGACTCCTCTCCTGCTGGTGCATAGACACAGCAGCCCAGAAATACTCTGGAAGGGTGCCTCCTTTGGGAACCCAAGGCCTCCGACCCTGCAGAGCCTAGAGGTATGGGAATGAGAAGAACAAAATCCCCAAGTGAATTATTGGAAGCGATGATAAATGGGTCACTCTTATCTTCGTCCCTTGGTTCCCAGGCCTGTGCTTCTATCTGCCGGGATCACAGCATCACGTGGAGTCCCTGACTTAATGCATAGACTGAACCCTGAAGGGTAGCACCCCACTCCTCCTATGACTTGCATTCGTCCCAGGTCTTCCTTGAAGCAGATGCCACGCCAGGATTAGATATTAGGAGGGGAAGGAGGAAAGAAGGTCTTAGGTTGTGGGGCAGTCCTAAGGAGATCAGGTCAACAGGAAGTACCGCATCTCTCAGAAACGTGCCGCCGTAATAGCCCTGCTTCACACAAGCATCGTTGGCGGCGGCTTGGGGGACGCGGTGACACGGTGGTGATGCATTTGACCAGGGGGACATCTGTCCATTACACTCCTACAGTGAATAGGAAAGCTGAGAGGAGCTTGTGCACTTTCCTGGCAACACCACACTGTTCTAAGCACTGGGGACACAGGAGTGAGCAGGACAGCTGTGGTCTCTGTCTTCTGGAACATAGTCTAGTGTGGGACAGTTAAGCAATCACAGCTTAATGTGACAAGTGTCTTGAAACACAGAGGCAGGGGCTCCCAGCCCAGTGGAGGGAGGGGGCTCAGGGAGAGCTTCCTTGGGGCAGGGGGCAATCTCGTAGGGCAGTAAGGAGCCAAGATTCTACATGACTGTGAATCCAACCTTCCCCACTTCCTAGGTCTGTGCCCTTGGGCAAACTTGTAACCGCTCTGTGCCTCAGTTTCCTTATCTACATAGTGGGGAGACCATAGCACCTCTCTCTAGGGGGGAGGGTGTGGTGATGAAATCCCACCATATAGCTGTAGGCCACTTAGAGGAGTGCCTGGCTCGCAGGGCCCCAGGGCGCCCCTGCCACAGCCCTAGGGCTGCAGAAGCGGGCTGGCCAGCTCATCCGGGGCCTGGCCTGGAGTGCTACACTCAACAGCTGTTCATCTTGCAAGAGTCACAGAGCAGCCATGCCCACTGGGAACCTCCCATCTGCGTCCTCCTGTGCCGAGTCCCTTCCATGCAAAGAGCGCCCAGGCAGTTGTCCTGCTCACACCTCTGTGAGAACAGGAAAGTGGTGACCAAGCTGCCCCCAGGGCCCCTGCTCGGTCCAGGCTCCCTGGGACCTGGGTCAGGTGGTCCCTGGGGGCCGGCCTCTCAGTTTTATCTCTTTGGAGTTTGCCTTGTCTTCACCTGCCTGACAGCTCCTACGTATGCCTTGGATTTCATGTCCAGATTTGTCTGTCTCCCCTCATGATCTGTGAATTCTGGAAGACTTGCAACATTAGTTTTTTTCTTTTCCTTTCTTTCTTTCTTTCTTTCTTTCTTTCTTTCTTTCTTTCTTTCTTTCTTTCTTTCTCTCTTTCTTCTTTCTTTCTTTTTTAACTTTTTAGTGACAAATCTGGATGAATTTTCTTTCTGTTAGCTTCTGCTATTAGACAGTCCTGGGCCTATTACCACAAAGTTTCTGTCGTCCCCCTCCCCCCCGCCGCCACCACCATTGGTCTAAGCTCCATGGATGAAACACGTGTGGCTGGATTTTTCAGTCAATGACCACTTTAGAACAAGGGGCAGGTGAACAAGATAATCATTTTATTCAACTCTGACCCAAAAGATGAATGATAGTTTCTCTACAGAGTTCAAGTCACTGGAACTGCTCAGCACTCGTTGATTGTTTAGAACCGTCTAGGAGCTGGGAGAAGTTACAGATGAGGATATGGCACCTGCTACTTCTTGGGGCTGGTGGAGGGAAAGAGGGCAGCAGGAATACCTAGTTAGTGAGCATCTACAATGGACCCACCACTCTGCCAGATAGTTTATATTTATTCTCTCACTAAATCCTCGTACCACCTCTTTGAGGTGTGTGCTTTGACGTCTGTTTTATGTAAAAGCAAATTGAGCGTCAGGAAGAATACTTGTCCAGTGATCCCACGGGTAGGAGGAGGCAGATCTGGTATTTGAGCTCCAGAGCCCCTACACGTTCTTTCTCCTGGTTCGCCCAGTTGATTTTACTACTTCTGCCCAATCATCTCCGTTCGACTTCTGGTCATCCTGTTCTAAAACTTGCCGCCTCCTCCTCCGCTCTTATCCTTATGCCAAGAAATGCCAAGTCCTGGCATTTCTTCTTTCACTGTATTTTTGGTATCCAACCTACCCTTTCTGGCACCATGTTGGTTCAGGCTATTGTCTTAAAATAACTGCAGTGATTGCTTATACAGTCTCCCTTTCTTCAGCCTCCATCCTTATAATCCATACTGCAGAGGCTCTTCCTAAAATTCTGTTCTGAGCTTACTGTCTTCCACCCCTGCCCCTTCAGCACTCTTTCCTGCCAATGGCATACAATCCTGAATCCTTAGTTTGACATTTAAGGTTGTCTCCCACCCCCTTTTCCCATAGCTCATGAATTTTTTCAACATGAAACCTCCACTCCTTGCAAACTGGTCTACCCACTATCTCCAGAGCACACCTAGAGCACTTCTGTCTCATAGCCTCTGATTGTGCCATCCTTTCTTCTAGGACACATTTCTCCATCCTCTCCTACCAGAAGTCACTGCCCAGCTATCAGCAGGAAGCCCCTCTGTATATATATATATCTGCACTGGGCAAAGACTACTGATAAGATTGGTGGTCTTTTCCCAGCTAAGGCCACTTCCCCTGGCACATTGTAAGTGTTTGAAGGTGAGGACTTGAATTTCTCCTTCACTTTTTTCCTCCAACTGTGTCTATCATGAAAACCACGTGCAGGGTAAATACACAATCAAAATGAGTTAGCAGGGGCTCCTGGATGTCTCAGCTAGTTAAGTGTCTGCCTTTGGCTCAGGTCACGATCCCAGGGTCCCTGGATCGAGCCCTGCATCAGGCTCCCTGTTCAATGGGGAGTTTGCTTCTCCCTCTCCCTCTGCTCCTCCCCTCGCTCATGCTCGCTCACTCTCACTTGCTCACTCTGGCTCGCTCACTCACTCTCTCTCAAATAAATAAATAAAATATTTAAAAAAACACACACACACAAAAACCCAAAATGAGTTAGCTACTTATGAGAACGAACAAACAATAATTGCAAAGACAGTGTCTCCATACATCTAGCCAGCTAATGCTGGAGGCCCGGGGTCAGTAGAAAATGACAGTCCTGTTCTCCACCTTGAAGCCAGAAGTGGCTCCCTGACTTGCTGCAGTAACACTTAAGTGGTATCCCTCCTTCCAGCCTCTACCCACCAAGCTGTCCCAACAAGACTAGGTATCTTCTGAATATGCAAGCCTTGACCTTCCTGCTCTTTGCTTTTGCTGTTCTTCTCATCCTCTTTGCTGACTGTTCTTCTTACTGCTTTTCTTCTACCCCTCTTGTGCCTTCTCAAAGGCTACTTTGGGGACAAAGACAAGAGCCAGCATGATCAGACCTTTGGGAAGTCACATTCCAGATCCTCTTAATGAGGACAGCTGTCCTGACATATCTCAAAGAGTTGGTTAGTTCCCAGAGAATGTGGGCCAAACACCAACATTGTTGGGCAAGGAGTGTCTGCACAGCAGACTCAGAGGACTGACAGCAGAGTGTTTGGTTTTAAGCATGCTCTTTTCCTTTCTGACTCTATCAGCCTGCAAAGGTCTGTGGCTTCTCACAAACATTTCTCACAATGAGACAATGCATGAGGATCTAGGGCAGGGAGGATGCAGGCCAAATACTGTGGGTTGCATTTAAATATCTACTAATTTTGTTTTCTGGTTCCCAGACCCATTTCTTTCTGCCTTCAGCTTTAGACCTAAGCCTGGGCTAATTTGCTCCACGAGATGACTATCATTATAATTCATCGGGTGCTCTGCAAAGCCTGTGCAAATATATAAACATGGGCAGGGCCCATCACTGTAACAGCAACTCACATTCAGAAAGAATGCCTCAGATTACAAAGCCCTTTCATGTATATTATTACATTCAATTCTCCCATCAACTCTGTGTAGTAGGCCTTACTAGACCGAGTTGACAGATTTGGAAACTGAGGTAAAGTGTAGGGAAAGAGAACTCAATGTTAACGTGTTTGCTATGCACCAGGCACTACATAGCAGGTGCTTTTATACTTCATCTCACCAAATCCTCACAACCCCCCTAAGAAGTAAGGGTTGGTATCCACATGTGTGTATGCGTCCCTGGAGAAAGAGCGATTGACTGTTGAGTGTTTCTCATGTCAAACATCGTGCTAGGTGTATTATAGAGATTTTCCCATTTGCTCCTCCTTGACTCTCACTCTCTTCGCATGTTAGCAATGACATAAAAGTCACCGAGAAGTTTGATAACTTGTTTAAGGTTACTCAGCTGTAAGTAATAAAGTTGGGATCTCCAGATCTATGGACATCAAAGCTCAGCCTTTTCCACTACGCCACTGATGACGTATACTGAGGTCATCCACGTGGCAGGTAGGGGATTCGGGATTTGACCCTACAGTTTTGGATTCCAAAACTATGCCGGCTCTACTCCACTGTACTACTGCTTCCAAGTCGAATGGGACGACAGTGACATTGATCCCCATACACTGTGCTGCTGACAGTGTGAGTGGGAGATGCAACTTTCACAGGTCCGAGGAGAAATGAGAAAAACGAAAACACTGTGGTGAGCTTTTCAAGAAGTAAAATTGATTCAACGTAAAAGATTTACCTTTAGTCTGAGATTAGTCCTTTAACATTTTAGGTGTTAAATGTGCCTTCTTCTGTGAAATGCTAATAATGTAAGGTAAGAGGAGTTTTCTTGGCCTTGAAAAAAAACTGCACCCAGGGCACCTGGGTGGCACAGTCGGTTGGGCGTCCAACTCTTGGTGTCAGCTCAGGTCATGATCTCTCAGTCGTGAGGTTGAGTCCCTGGTCGGGCTCCATGCTGAGTGTGGAGTCTGCTTCAGATTCTCTCTCCCTTTCCCTCTCCCTCTGCTCCCAAGAGGCCTAAACCTGAAACAGTCAACACGCATAGTCAAAAAATGCAAAATAAAACAAAACAAAAAATGCCTGTTTTCTCTGGCCACAGGACCAGGAAAGGGGAAGCCCATCGGGGACTGGGCAGGGAGATCCATATCCAGCGGTGGCAGAGATAGGGGCTGGTGACCCCTTTGTGACCCACACCGGGCACAGCTCTGCCTGCACCAGCAGGCCTGGGGTGCCCTAGCCCTCAAGGTAGGAGGGAGCCATTCAGATCTGATGGCTCCTGGTGGCTCCTGGCCCACTACCCAGTGGTGGCACTGGCAGAGCTCCTGTACTCTGAGACTGTAGAATGAGCTAGAGAAAATGCTCTCTATTCCACAGGTCTGATGGCGCTGGCCTTCACCTAATGCCATCAGGTGGTCTGGGAAAGCACTTTTTTGGCCTACTAGGAAAGCAAGGATTCAGTGGAAGCTCAAGCTGAGTCAGGAGAACAAAGCAGTCCAGGATAACATTGCAAAAGCTCAGAAAACTAAATTGTCATTGGAACTATAGTTCACAAAATAGGACACAACTTACATGCTAAATGCAAACAGGGTGACTGCCTACTAAAATAGAATATTTAAGTAGGTTCAAGAATCCCCTAATATAATATCAGAAATATCCAGAGTACAACTATTGTGTATACAACTACAACTCATTTGTCATACCAAGAAAGGAAAATCACAGTCTGAATGAGAACAATCAACTAATGTCAACATAGAGACGAATCCGATGCTGCAACTATTGGACAAAGATTTAAAGCAGCCACCATAAAAGTGCTCCAACAAGTAATTACAAATTCCCTTGGGGGAAAAAAACAGAAAACCTCAGTAAAGAAATAGAAGTTATATATATAAAAAAGAAATAGAAGTTGTAAAAATATCAAATGGAAATTATAGAATGAAAAATGCAATAACCAAAATAAAAAGCTCACTGGATAAACTCAAGAGTAGTGTGGAGAAGACGAAATCTGTGAATTTGAGGACAAATCAATAGAATTTACTCAGTTTGAATAACAGATAGAAAATAGACTAAAAAAATTTAACAGAGCCCTGGGCTCCTACGGGACAACAAAATATCTAACATTCATTTCATCAGAGTCTCAGAATGAGAGAGCAAGAATGTGGGGCTGAAAAAGTATTCAGAGAAATAATGGCTGAAAATTTCTCATATTTGGAAAAAGGCATAAGGCTATGGACTTAAGAAACTGAGAAATCCCCAAATAAAATAAACCCAAAGAAATCCAAGACACATGATAAAAGTTTTGAAAACTAAAGACAAAGAAAAATCATAAAACAACCAAAGAGTGATACATTATCTATACAAGAAGACCAATCTGAATGATAGTGGATTTCTCATTCAGAAAAAGGCAACACAATATTTTTCAAGTATTGAAAGAAAAGAATTGCCAACTGCAAACTCTATATCTGGTGAAACTATCCTTCAGGCACAAAGGGGAAGTAAAGACAATCTCAGACAAAAAGAAACTAAGAGAATTTGCCTCTAGTAGCTCTTCACTTAAAAAATGGCTGAAGGAAGTTCTTCTGACAGAAAGGAAATGATAACAGAAGAGGGCTTGGAACTTTAGAAAGGAAAAAAGAGCAATAGGGTGGGAAAAATAGGGGTAAATATAATAGATAATCCTCCTCGTGAGTTTCTTAAATCATATTTGATGGTTGACACAAAAGTTATAACAGCATCTCTTGTGGTGTTCAGTATATGTTGAGGGTATAGTTGAGAATATGAGCTTAAAATGTGAGGAGGGTAGAGACCTATGTGGAAGTCAAGTTTCAATATTTTACTGGAAGTATTAAAACATAAATACTAGTAAACTGTGATGTTATATGTGTACACAGTAATACCTAAAAGAAACACTAAGAAAAACTATCCAAAGCAATATAGTAAAAAACAATATAAATAAAACATTATAGAATCCTAATAAATGTTCAAGTAACCCATAGGAAGGCAAGAAAAGAAAAGAAGAATGAAAAGGAAGGGACCCAGAAAATAAATGATAAAATGGCTGATTCAAACCCTAACATATCAATAATTAGTTGTTTTAAACGTAAATGATTAGAATACACCAATTAAAAGACAAATATTGGCAGAGGAAATTTTTAAAAAATCACCTAACTATATGCTATTTACAAGAAATTCACTTCAAACATAATAGCATAAGTAGGTTGAAAGTAAAAAAATGGAAAAAGGTGCATCATGATAACATTAATAAAAAATCAGGAGTGGCTATAATATCAGATTAAGTAGACTTCAGAGCAAAGAAAATTATTAGGAACAAAGAGGGACAGGAAATGATGAAGGGATCAATTCACCAAGAAGATATAATAATCATAAATGTGTATGTACCAAACAACAGAGCTTCAAAATACATGAAACAAAAATTAATACAGCTAAAAAGAGAAATAGACAAATCCATAATTACAGTAGGGAAATTCAAAACTACTCTTAGCAATTGATAGTACAATTAGTGAAGATATAGAAGAACTGAACAATGCCATCAACCAATAGGATCTCGTTGACATTTATAGAGCACTACATCAAAAAATACACGTTCTTTTCAAGTGGCTATGGAACATTCACCAAGATATTCCATATTTTGGATCATAAAATGAATTTAATAGTTTCAAATAATTGAAACCATATAGAATTTCTTCTGCCACTATAGTGGAATTAAACTAGAAATCAACAACAGAAAGACAACAGGAAAATCTCCAAACACTTGGAATATCACAACACACTTCTAAACAATCTGTGGGTCAAAGAGAAAATCCCAAGGAAAATAAATGCATACAGCTGAATGAAAATGAAAATGCAACATATCAGATCTGTGGGATGCAGCTAAAGCAGTGCTGAGAAGGATATTTATATCATTAAAATGCAAAAGATGAAATGTCTCAATCAATAATCAAAATTCCTATTTTATGAGAATAAAAAAAGAAGAGCAAAATAAATTCAAAGCCAGTAGAGGGAAAGAAAAAATGTTTTAAATAAAGAGCAAAAAATCAACAAAACAGAAAAACTAGAAAAAAATTATTGGAAACAAAATTTGGTTCTTCAAAAATACCAATAAAACTAACAAATGGATGACACCAATTACTATTTTCAGAAATGAAACAGGAGTTATCACTACATATCCAATAGCCTCTGAAAGGATAATAAAGGACTTCTATGAAAAAATTTGTGCTCATATGTTCATCAACTTAGAAGAAATGATTCATCAATAATTACAACTTTGTAAAACTCAAGTTGAAATAGATAACCTGATTAGTCTTAAAACCATTCAAGAGATTGAATTTTTAATTAAAATCTCCTTGAAAAAAAAAATTCTCAGACCAGATGGCATCAGTGGAGAATTTTACTAAACATTTATAAAAGAGTTAACACTAATTTTAACAACTTTTTCTAGAAAACAGGAGTAAGGAATACTTCTCTACTCATTTTATGAGACCAGTATTACCTTGATACCAAGGTGAAAGCACAAATAAAGTAAACCAGGCACCAATATCTCTCTGGAACCTCGGGTGCAGAGTTCCTCAAGAAAATATTAGCAAATTGAATCCAATAATGCATAAAAGAATTATAAATATTGACTAACTGAAATTCATTCCAGGCATGTGAGACTGGTTTAGCATTAGAAAATCAGTCAGGTAGAATCCACCATGTCAATAGGCTAAAGAAGAAGGATCGATCATAAGATTATAACAATTGACACAGAAGTAGCATTTGACAAAATCCAATATCCATTCATGATAAAAACTCTCAACAAGTTAGGAGCAGAGAGAACTACCTCAAACTAGGGAAAAACATCTACCAAAAAATGCCTAGAGCTAGCATCATATGTAATGGTGAAAGGTTGCATGCTTTCTCTCTAAGATCAGTAATAAAGCAAGGATGCCTCTCATCCCTCTTATTCAACACAATACTGGAAGTTCTAGCCAGAGCAATAAGGCAAAATACATATATACATACATACAATTTTAAAAAAGCAAGAAAAAAATTTAAAAATTTAAAAAAGAAATTGTTTTTAAATTTTAACAAAATTTAAAAAAAGAAAGAAAAAAATTTACAACTTTAAAAAAGAAAGAAAGGGCATTCGGATTGGAAAAGAAGAAATAAAACTGTCCTTATTTATAAATGACATGAGAAAATGACAAATGACTATATAAAAAAAAATCCTAGGAACTCTGGAGCAAAGAAGGGAGTTCAGCAAGGTCATAGGATACAAGATCAGCAAGCAAAAATCCATTACATTTCTATGTACTAACCATGGACATGTGGAAATTGATATTTAAGAACGATACCACTTACAATTGCTCCAAAGAAAATTAAATACTTCAGGTAAAAACTTAAAACCTGTGTGGGATCTGTCTGCTGAGAATTACAAAATGCTGATTAAAGACATCAAAGACCTAAAGAAATGGAAAACCTAGGGTATTGATGAATTGGAAGACTCAACATGGTAAAGATGTCAATCTTTCCTAAGTTGATTTATAGGTTTAATGGAATTTCTATAAAAATCACAGCAAAAACTTTTTAGATAAAGACATATTTATTCTAAAATCTATGTAGAAAAGCACACACCCTAGAATAGCTAAAATAATCTTGAAAAGGAATATAGAGAGAGGAATCACTCTACCTGATATTAAGATTTAATTTAGAGCTATAATAATCAGAACAGTAGTATTGAAGAATGCAACAGAATAGGGAACATAGAATGACATTCGAATATTCTTAACTGGTTTTTGACAAGGTGCAAAAGCAATTCAATGGAGGGAAGATAGACTTTTCACAAATGGTGCTAGAGCGATGGACATCCACAGGGAACAAATGAACTTTGATCTAAACCTCACACCTTACTAAAAATTAACTCCAAGTGGATCACAGACAATGTAGAAAGTACTATAGTTTTCAAGATATTGTCATCAAAAGAAACTGGACACAGACTGTCTTAAAATTGCACGTGAATCTATAATTATCTCAAAGTAGAAAGTTTAATTAAAATAATAAAATGTTGACAATATTTTTACTCCTCCAAATCATCTTTCACTCTATCGACCCACAAAGTCTTAGAATCCAGAAGTCTTAGAATCCCTGGCCCGGAGCATATAAATTAGTGAGGTGATCTTGGTAAAAGAGGCCTGCTTTAAAGTACAGTGGATATCTTTGTCCATCTGCTCTGCTGGCTCCTCAGCTCCCATCATCTTTCCAGTGATCTTGCAACAGAAGGACCCAGCAAGAGTGTGGATGAGTCAGCATAATCCCCGCTGCTTTCAGGACATACAGATTGAAAATCTTACTTTGTGATCTTACTATGTGCCGTGTACATCACACGTACCATCTTACTTCAGCCTCAAAACAACCATGTTAGGTAGGGAGTGATAGAGCTGGGATTGCAGCCAGATCTGTCTGATTTTAGACCCTGCCTTCTCCACTAGTACATGTTATCCCTCTGGGACATGAGCCTGACGCCTTTGTACAACGTTTGAAATGAAGATCCACCCAAAGAAGACAATGTCTAACTGCTGTACTCATCTTGCAGTGGGAGCAGTCCTATCCACATGTTACTATCCTGGAACCATGAACTTAGCCCCAAGAACATCAAGGTCCTACTGCATTTTAGCATTTTGACATCACTCCATCTGCTTATATGGGAGAAGCAAGCATCTTCTGCAGCTCCTGACTTCATCCCTGGTTTCACAGTGGTTGGTTTTTGTTTTTAACTCTTTTATCAAGGTAAAATTTATATCCCATAAAATCCAGCCATGGCGAGTCTACGATTCAATGATTTTCAGACATTTGTAGAGTTGTGCAGTTATCATCACTTTGAGAATATATCCACCATCCCCCAAAGGTCCCATTGTGTCTGTTCATAGTTATTCCTTGTTCCCACCTCCTGTCTTAGGCAACCACTGATATGCATTCTGTCTATAAATTTGCCTTTTCTAGAATTTCACAGAAATGGAATCATACAATATATAGTCTTTTGCTTCCATTTTTTAAAAACTTAACATGTTTTTGAGGTTCATCCATGTTGTACGACGTATTAGTAGTTGCTCCTTTTAATTAAAAAATAGTATTCCATTGCATGGATATGCCATATTTTGTTTATCTATTCACCAGTTGATGGAGATTTTTCACTATAATGAATAGTTCTGCCATGAACATTCACATGCATACTTTTGTGTGGACATATGTTTTAATGTCTCTTGGATAGATTCAAAGGAGCAAAATCGATGGATTTTATTGTAAGTATATATTTAACTTTTTAAGAAACCACAAAACTGCTTTTTCAAACTCTGTAACTCTATTTTTTCAAAAATAAATATTTCAATACAGAAAAATAAAATGTTTCTCAATCCTACCTTGCAGATTAGGTAATATTAGCTAACATTAAATAAAATGTACACATACTATAAAACAACTTAAATCATTCAAAAAAGATTTTTAAAAAAGACTTCCTTTTATCCCTACCATCCCCATAAGATAAATACTGTTAACAATTTATTGTTCATCTTTCCAGAAACATTTTATGCATATATCATATATTTTTAGATATAGGTCCAGCTACCCAAAGGAAACCCATCATACACATTGCTTTACATTTTTATCAATTAATAATCTATTTTGGAGGACTTTCCATAACAGTACACATAGTCCCAGGTGCTTTTTTTTAACAGCTTTATTAACATATAATTGATATATAATAAACCATACATATTTAAATTATACAATTTGATAAGTTTTTTAAAAGATTTATTTTTTTATTAACATATGATGTATTATTTGTTTCAGGGGTACAGGTCTGTGATTCATCAGTCTTACATGATTCACAGCGCTCACCATAGTACCTACCCTCCTCAAAGTCCATCACCCAGCCACCTCATCCCTCCTACCCCCCACCACTCCAGCAACCCTCAGTTTGTTTCCTGAGATTAAGAGTCTCTTATGGTTTGTCTCCCTCTCTGGTTTCGTCTTGTTTCATTTTTCCCTCCCTTCCCCTATGATCTTCGGTCTTGTTTCTCAAAAGATTTATTTTTATTTATTTGAGCAAGAGAGAGTGAGTGGGAGGAGAGAGAGGGAGAGAGAGTCTTAAGCAGATTCTGTGCTGAGCACGGAGCCTAACGCGAAGCTCAATCTCTCGACCCTGAGATCACAACCTGAACTGAAACCAAGAGTTGGATGCTTAACTGACTGTTCCACCCAGGCACCCATACAATTTGATAAGTTTTAAAGTATTTCTACACCCATGAAACTATCACTGCAATCAAGTTAATGAACTGAGTTCCAAATAAAGTTGCTATGAACATTTGTGTACAAACCTTTATGTGGACATATGTCTTGGGTAAGTACCGAGGAGTAGAATAGCTAGAATATATGGCAAGCATATGTTTAACTTTTTAAGAAATTGCCAAACTGCTTTCCAAAGTAGTGTTCCATTTTACATTTCCACTCACAGCAGATGAGAGTTCCAGTTGCTCTGCATTCTGTGTGTCTCCAGAAGTTAATGATTTGGTTCTTTTTTATACTTTTGATGTCCTTAACATTTTGAACATATGAAAGGCAATTATAACAAGTTTCAAAGTTCTTGTTGGCTAATTCTCACATCTGCTTCATTTCTGGGTCTATTGCAATTGATTGATCTTTCTTCTTATTATAGGTTGTATTTTCCATCATTTTATAAGCCCGGTAGGTAATCTTTGATTAAATACCAAACACTATAAATTTTACCCTGGAGAGTGCTGCCTTATTTGTATTTCTATAAATATTTTTGAGGTTTGTTTTGGGACATAGTTGAATTACTTGGAGACCTTTGATCCATTTGGGTCTTGCTTTTAAGATTGGTAGGTAGGACCAGAGCCATGTTTAGTCTGGGGCTAAATACTCTGGACTACCGCAAGCCCCTTTGTGAATACTCTACCCCATGTCCTATGAGTTATGAGATTTTCCAGTCTAGTTGGTGGCAACAGGCACTATTCCCAGCCCTGTGTGAGTTCTGTATATCCTCTAGCCCTTCTGGATGGTTCTATCCCCATCCTTGAGTAGTTTCTTTGCCTGCATGTGCTGATCAGTACTCTGCTAAGTATTTGAGGAAAAACTTTTGCTGATTTCCAGAGTTTTCTCTCTGCATCACTCTCTTCTCTCTTGCACCCTGTGCTGTAAAGTCTAGCTGCTTCAGTCTCTTCAGATGGTTTTCTCCATTTTTGACCCAGGAATCCAATATTAGGGGTGCACCACAATTTATTTAACCAGTTTCCTATTGTCAGATGTTTCTGTTGCTTCTATTGTTATTCTCTTGTGATCTACAGCCAAGATTATCCTCATGTACATGTATTGACAGATTCCTGTAAATACAACTGTACCATAGGGTCATTCCTAGAGGGCCGCTTATTAGCTGCCTGGTTAACTGTGATAGATAATGCTAAATCATCTTCCAGGAAGTTGCATCAACCTACGCTTCATGGAAAGTGTATGAAAATGACTTTTGGCCCACATCCTTGCCTATAAGGGGTAATATCAAACTTAATTTTTGCCAATCTGATAGGTGAAAAAAATGGCATCTCATTGTTGTTTTAATTTGTATTTCTTTAGTCATGAATGAAGCTTAACATCTCTTTACATGTCTGTTGGCTGGCGTCCCTATTTCCACCTAGATAATGCTGTGGACAGACAACTCAGAGGCGCAGACCTCCTTTGTAACAACTTACAGTTTTTCTCCAACTGATGGATCATTTCCCTCAACCACACACACCTTGGATCCCTAGATCTCGAGTCCCATGCCCTCACTCTGGGAACCAGTGACAATGCCCTTCTAAACTAATCTGTGCATCACCGTCATGGAACAAATTATTGCAATGACCAACTTTAGGTGCTACAAGGAAGCAAAGTTTGTCTTTGGTGTCCTGAAGAGATAGAGCTCTCCAACATCTAGAAGTCAGCAGCATAGCTGATCTCCAACTTTTTACATTGATAAAGCTCAAGGTAGTGATGACCACAACTACTGCCATTATTGAGAATCCGATTGGAGATTAAGCCCTGTCATATCAAATCCTTTAGAACTTTGGTAGTGTTCTGGCCCAGAGGCTTGAAGAGATTGACAAGAAAGGACTTGGAGTTTCATCAATCTTGGATACACGACAGTGTGACTTCAGCCTCTGTGAAATTTCTAGAGTCAGCATTTGCTTGACTTTGAATGCTATAGCTACACTCGCTAGGATGGAAGGAGGTACTGGGGTCCAGGAAGCAAGGAAGGGAGGTTGGATGAGATGACTTTTAACACTCCTTCTGACTTAACATTAGAAAAATCTGTTATGTCACTAGCTCTCGTAGGCATCACAGTCCCCCCATCATCCTCCGGATCTGCAACAAAGGCCCAAGATACAAGAACTTCTACCAATTACCTCAAAACTATCCTTCCTCCTTAGGGTATATCTCAGCCATGCCCTGTTTATTTTATTTTTTATTTTTATTTTTTTATTATGTTATGTTAATCACCATTCATTACATCATTAGTTTTTGATGTAGTGTTCCATGATTCATTGTTTGTGTATAATACCGAGTCTCCATGCAGTACGTGCCCTCTTTAATATCCATCACCAGGCTAACCCACCCACCCACCCCCTCCCCTCTAGAACCCTCAGTTTGTTTCTCAGAGTCCATAGTCTCTCATGGTTCGTCTCCACCTCCGATTTCCCCCCCCTTCATTCTTCCCTTCCTACTATCTTCTTTTTTTTAACATATAATGTATTATTTGTTTCAGAGGTACAGGTCTGTGATTCAACAGTCTTACACAATTCACAGCACTCACCATAGCACATATCCTACCCAATGTCTATCACCCAGCCACCCCATCCCTCCCACCCCCTACCACTCCAGCAACCCTCAGTTTGTTTCCTGAGATTAAGAATTCCTCATATCAGTGAGATCATATGATACATGTCTTTCTCTGATTGACTTATTTCGCTCAACATAATACCCTCCAGTTCCATCCACGCTGTTGCAAATGGCAAGATTTCATTCCTTTTGATGGCTGCATAATATTCCATTATATATATATATATATATATATATATATATATATATATATACCACATATTTTATTTTTTAAATAATTTTTTTAATATTTCAAGTTTTTATTTAAATTTTAGTTAACATATAGTGTAATACTAGTTTCAGGAGTAGAATTCAGTGATTCATCACTTACATATAACACCCAGGGCTCATCACAACAAGTGTCCTCCTTAATACCCATCCCCCATTTAGTGTACCCCCCTTGCCCACTTCTCCTCCAGCAACCTTCAGTTTCTTCTCTATAGTTAAGAGTTTCTTATGGTTTGCCTTGCCCTGTTTCTTTTAAACAAGCTTTTGGAATAGATCCCTTTTCCAGCCCTAATTCATACTTTTCCAGGTTCTTCAGACTAAACACATTATGTCCCTTCTACCTTTTGTGACATGCCTGGAAGCTCACTTTTTTTTTTTCTTCTTTCTTTACAGCGAGAGAGGGAACACAAGCAGGGGCAGAGGGAGAGGGAGAAGCAGGCTTCCCGTGGAGGAGGGAGTCCAATGCGGGGCTCAATCCCAGGACCCTGGGATCATGACCTGAGCCGAAGGTAGACGCTTAACGACTGGGCCACCCAGATACCCCCTGGAAGCTCACTTTTTACAAGGAAGAAAATAAAGGTTCATTTCAGGGAAACCAGCCACAAAACTCACATCCTGCTCAGCTTTTTTTCCTACAAGTCTCCACAGCATTACTCATACATCACTATCAAAATGCATTGACTCAAGGGTAATAATAGGAGCCACCTGCCAGGCACTGTCCCCAGTAACTTTATGTGCATCCTCTTAACTGCCACATGACTCTTGCAAAGTAGGTATTAATACCTGACTTTTAAGGTGAGGCAGGTAAGGATAATTTAAGCTAAGTCAAAGTCATATAGCTAGGAAATGGCAGGGCCAGGTCTGTTGGGTAGACTGCTGTATGCATTATACTGCAGTGTTTACTCTGTGCACAGCATTGTGGGATACAGAGAAACATCATCTTTTCCTGATTCCACGAAGGTTTAATTCTGCTGGGGAGATGAGGCTGACTCTGAAGGAAAATTAAACAACGCTGCAAGATTACATTGCTGGAGAGATTAGGTATGCAATGATTAGTAGCTGCTGGGTTCACAGGAGAGAGCAGAATGTCTTCCTATGGGATTTAAGCTGCTCTGCAAGGATGCATTTTGGGAAATTTGTTAGATATTTGGGGAGAATTACTAGGCAGAAGAGAAATGATTAAGGAGAGTGCTATGGGATAAAACACAAACATGCACACACTTGTATACTCAACCAAGTCCCTTTGCATAGTGATGCTTCTTCTCATGGCTCACAAAGAATGAGTCCATTTGCCCAATTCATTGCAATTTATTCATTCTTTCTAAGATACTCATAGGACAGGCCCTGAATGATGCCAGTAGGCATCCTCAGTGAGAAACAAACTATGCTCAGTGTATAATTTGTATGGTCTGCAGGGCAGGACTGGAATGACTTATTCCAGTATTGGAGAAAGGCTTTTCTTAGGGCCCATTTCCCCCCACCTACTTCTCTGCCAAGGTAGTTTCTACAACTGGGTCAAGCCTGGGAGTCTAGGTTTTTTAATCACTACCTTTAGACAATACCTCCTCAAAGAGTTGTGAGAACTTAGACGTGGATCACCAGTCATAGAATATTAATATTAATAGGGCCATTCTATTTTTTTAAAGATTTTATTTACTTATTTGACAGAGAGAGAGAGAGCACGTGCCCACAAGCAGGGGGAGCAGCAGAGGGAGAGGGAGAAGCAGGCTCTTCACTGAGCAGGGAGCCCGATGTGGGGCTCGATCTCAGGACCCTGGGATCATGACCTGAGCCGAAGGCAGATGCTTAACTGACTGAGCCATCCAGGAGCCCCAGTAGGGCCATTCTAAATCATTACAGTGGAAGTCTTCAAACTTTAAGTCATCCTAAAACTATTTCCCCCTTTCTTTCCTCCACTGCTCTTACGTCTTGCCCCCCAGCCATCCAGTCAATACATAGGGTGGCATTAAGAGGGCATTGGGAAGTTAGAGATTGATTGTATTGGTTGGTGGCAAGATGATAAGCTTGACTCCTCCCAAGGAGCTGCATCTTCCCAACATTCCAGCAGCTTTGGCAGCAACTCTCCTTTCTCCTCTCACCTCTGCCTTTGCTGGTCATCCTCCTTCTTTACCACTTGAATCAATAATGAAGCCCCTGCAGCCAGAAAGTCAAAATGCCTGAAAATTGTGGAGTCTACAGTGCTAGACAGATGGCAAGTTCAAAGCCTTCCTACCTGTTGAGGCCTGAGCCCAAGTTCTCAATAGCTGATGAAGTCAGCAATGCTTAATGGCAAATATAGCGAGTAAAACAATAGCCTCCAGGTTAGAACACAGGCCTTGGCAGGCACGTGACAGAGGTTTATAATATGCCCAAGGATGTGTTGAAAGCACCATTAATTGCGTGACTTGCTAAAGATTGGCACCCTCCTCATTAGTGATGATGTGGGTTAAGCAGAACTTTGTACTCCTTTTTACTGAGTTTAATTACTGATGGTGCTCCAGCACGTGACCTCTGGATAGCCTTTGTGAAGGGACTGTATCATGAAACATTGGGGATCCCTATTCCATTCAGAGCCTTTTAATTAAATAAAAATTTCCTGAATACCTACGTGCATGCGACACTCTCTTGAACATACCAGATTATATAAATCAGGGATTCAGTGTCCTAGTATTTTTCCTTTGGTTGAAGAAACAAGACTAACACACTTGAAATAATTACAACCCAATTTATGTTATTTTGGAAGCTACTGGCTTTGTGATTGCAATTTGTTACCTATTCACAAAACTGCTCTCATTTTCTATTTAATTTAACAAGAGTTCATTGCCTATCTATTTTGTGCTAAGTACTGTGCAGTATAGTATAATTTCATGAACATAAGTTTAGAATTAGAAAGACCTGATTTCAAATTCTGGGCCTGATATTTACTAGTTGCATGACTTTAAGAATATTCTAGAGTCTCAATTTCCTTACCTGAGAAATGGGCATAATAATGTTCATTTTTTAGAGTTTTTTGAAAATTATGTCTTAATATATGAAAAGCAAGTAGTATGGTACTTAGTAGGCATTCAGTAAATGATGCTATTATTAGCCTAGGCATCATGAGGATTATAGAAATAAGCAAGACATAATTCCTATCCTTAAAGAGTTTATAATATAAATTATATATATACATATATATACACATATATACACTATATATATATATATATATAGTGTGTATATATATACATATTAACTAATACATACATACTAAATCCTACTAATAATTATAAGCAAGAGTGCCAGAGCTGAATTAAGATGACCTGGGACATTTGACCACTTAAACTTAAATTTGAATATGGTTCTCCATTTGCTTTGAAAGCTAGTAAGTTTTGTACTTCTATTTTGTAAAAGGCAAGGCTACTCCAACTTTCAACAGCTTTGTCTTTACCATTGTTTGGCCTAGCATATATGGAGACCACAGAAGGATTTGTGACTTACTCAAAATGGAAATAAAGTTCAGCTGAACTTTGGTCATTTTCTATGTTTTAGACTAGGAAATTACTGTATGTTTTTCAGGAGTCTTAGTGAAAGTGACAGGAACCAACTCAAACTAGCTTAAGCCAAGTATTTCATTTAGTAGATTATATACCTATCCTTGAAGAAAGAGCTTCAGCGTATGTCTGGCATGAGTCATATGCCTACCATTGAGCCAATTCTACTAGCCAGGGGGATGGTAGGTCTCTGATGGGCCAGGTCTCGGTCAAGCACTTCCCCTTTGGCTCTCACGATGGCCTAAACAACAGTCATCTTACTGAATCAATTCTGCCTGGCAATCACATGTTCTCTTAGTGAAACACCTGGAGGAGCACCTGGCTTCTCAAAGCCTCACTGACGCTCCAAATTTAAGTGAGGCCACTGGCCTTCAGGCTGTTTTGTTGCAGGAACCTTGGAGAAGGGAAGACTGGAGTAGTCCATCCAATCTATTACACGAGGATTTGGGTGGGATGTAATTTCATTGACTGCTTACTCTGGAAAGATGAGCTGTGTTCCCTTGGGCCAAAAGTCAAATGTACCAGCACTGACACCAGACAGAAGAGAAATGTAAAAAGCCAAATACCTCCATACGTCTGCACAGGCCAGTGAATCATGGGCACAGTAAGCTTCCAGAGATTTCTTACAAGTCTGGCCTAGATCGGATATGCCTTCAGCTCACCACCACCATACCAGATTATTCCCCTCCTTTCCCTAAATGGTCCAACTTACCCTATATATTGTCTGAAAGTCATAACCTGAGTGTCCTCATTGGGGATTTTCTTGAGGATGAACCCCTTTAGAATACTAGGCTCACAAGAAAAGAAAATGTTTCTGGTATAGGCTTTGACACCAACAAACTGTGCAAGAAAATGATGAACCACCCTTCCACTATGGAGGATCTCAGTTTTCTCAACTATAAAACCAGGGCATAAGATGAAAGCATGGAAGACCCCTTTGGGGTAACTTGATAAAGTGTTTGGCAAATAGTAGGTACCTGATGAGGGCTGGTTGGTCTTTGTCTCCCCTTTCCCCCTTTCAGATTTACATTCCATGATTTGGTGTCTGATTGACTTGTTGACTTCTTCACCCACTAACAGGAAAAAAAGAGCAGGGGTGAGGTCTCTTGATGAGAGAGAGAGACAGACAGACAGACAGAAAGAGGTTACTGAGAGAAGGCAGTCGATAATGGGAGACTACCATGGGCACATGGGCACATGACCACTGAAAATTGCCCAGAGTCCAGAAGGCTGAAAAGCAATTTGAAAAGGGAGATGACTAATGTCTAACTTCAAATTGTTTTTGTTGGCTTTTTAATTGGGATATTAGAATAATAATTATCATATTTACAAATGTTTTCAGTGCTTAAGTGGTTTGTTTATTTTGTTTTGCTTCTAAATAAAGGAAGGAGATAGGATTTGTTTCTGGGTTGCTCTAGTGTGAGCACATTGGAGGTAACACAAATCCCTCAAGAATTGGCAAAAATAATTTTTAAAAAAGGCTTTGAACTTCCATAAGACATGGAACCACCATTCCAACTGATTTTTATCTAGTTCCAAAGTGGTTAGATGACCCCAGCTGACATTCGGGTTATACATGTTAGGCACTCAGCCTAGAAAACATGACAGTTAGGCCTAATAGGTGGCCTAGCTTCAGTGTTGCTTAGGTGGATGGTGTACCCAAAGGATGGGTAGATTCTGGTCCAGCCCAGATACCAGCCTTACTCTACTTGGCTACTTAGTCCTCTCCCTACTTCCAAGCCTT
This sequence comes from Mirounga leonina, assembly GCF_011800145.1. Classification (NCBI taxonomy): domain Eukaryota; kingdom Metazoa; phylum Chordata; class Mammalia; order Carnivora; family Phocidae; genus Mirounga; species Mirounga leonina. Next base: position 36,511,652 of record NW_023270387.1, on the reverse strand, counting down.
CTCTAAGTTGGTTAAAGTAGTCAGCCTTCCCTTTCTCTACTCCCACACAGGAACTTCAGATTCTAGAACAGTATTATCAGTCTTTTCCAATTGTCTCTTTGCAGCTGCTTATGGTATGTGAAGATGGAGTCCTAGGTAGGTAAGGAGGAAATTACTGTAGAGTGTTTCCCTCCTTTCTCCCCTAGGAGTGCACCTGATACATAGAGTAGGTTCATCACTGTAATGGATGTGGTTGTGTTGTCCTTGGCATTGTAGTCTGTGAACGAGAAGAGCCGGATGGCTGTATCACCAGGTTTAGTGCTGGGGCTTGGGCTGGATCTACAATTCTCCTGCAGGCCTTGGGCTAGAGTGGTGACTGTCCCTCCCTGCATTTTCATATTCCCACACTCACTGACATTTGTCTAGGTCAACCAGTTCCCAGGCTGGGCTCTTTCCACTATGGCTGGCTACATGCTGAACTACAGTGGTTTACTGTAAGCAATTAACATAAATCAGATAGTGTAAGGAAGATAAAAACCAAGCTGGAAATTTGAATTAGGGACAAAGATACCATTCTCTTGAGGAAGGCAGAAATGAAGACAAAAAGAAAATAAGTGGATGGACAACCTTAAATTGCTCCTTTGTCTCCTCTGCTTTATAAAAGAGCTCCTATGTCCCAGAATGATATTGCCAAGCATCCCTTTGGCTGTATTTATTTCCTCGCCTTTATTTCCTCACCTTTCTACCCTTGGTCCCCAGTCTTGCCTGTGCTCCTATAGTTGACCCTGCCATAATGCCCTCCCTCCTCCCTTTAGGCATTTGAAAACTACTCATCTTCAAGGCAATGGAGCTTTCCTGACCAGATTGTAATATCCACAGAGGCTGAGACCAATCTGCCATATTTGTGGCATATCCCAGTGCCTGGCACAGGCTCTCCATAGATGGAAGGAAGGAAGGAAGGAAGGAAGGAAGGAAGGAAGGAAGGAAGGA
>NW_023270387.1:36439176-36510673 GCF_011800145.1 Mirounga leonina | reverse complement strand
AAGGAAGGAAGGAAGGAAGGAAGGAAGGAAGGAAGGAAGGAAGGAAGGAGGAAGGAAGGAAGGAAGGAAGGAAGGAAGGAAGGAAGGAAGGAAGGAAGGAAGGAAGGAAGGAGGAAGGAAGGAAGGAGGAAGGAAGGAAGGAGGAAGGAAGGATGGAATGGAGGGAAGGAAGGATGGATTCGAGGGAAGGAAGGATGGGAGGGACGGAGGGAGGAAAGAAACTGTATGAGCCCATACTGTCTTTGCCTTTTCTGAACTATTGTATTTATAGTCACTACTTAACAACAGAACTAAGAGTTGCTCCCTGTTTTACCTGAGTATAGACAGAGAATTGTACTTCAGTATTTAGCCCCCTTCCAGGAACACAGCTTCTTGTAAGTACTTGTTGATGAAAGAATGATCTGCGTAGAACCCTCACTTTGGGGCCGTGTACAGACCCAGAGTTCTCAATGTCCACGCTTGCTGCCCTCAGTTAGCGACAGTCAGGCTGATGGGGCCCTCTCAGCGAGCCCAAAGGATGAATCAGCCCCTTGTAGGTGTGCGAGAGAAAGAGCCAAATTCCACTTTCATGCCCCTCTGCAGAAACAGTGCACACTGAATTTTCCTACCTGAGTGACACTGCCCCTAAAACTTCAGACTTAATACTGATGTTTTCATGATTATTATTATTTTTTTTTCCAAATAGAATCAAACAGAAACAACGAGTTTTGGCTTCAGGGGCAGACACTGCCTTATCAATGAGGAGTACTCAAACTATAGTACTGGTTATGGGTCATCCAGCTTCTCCTCACAACCCTAGGGATCTGGAGATTGCGTAAATTCTCTAGGCCTGGTTCCTTATCTCCAAAGCAGACCGTGGAGAGGGTGGGAGAAATGACCTATGCCCTGGCCTTTTCAGTGCAGCAGACCCTCAGGTACTTTGAGCTCTCAGACTTGTTACAGCCCCTGGGGACACCACACCTCCTACCTGCCCAGGTAATTCAGATAAGTTCCCGGTACCATACTCTGTTCTTGCAGAGGCTCACAGGTTTCTAGTATTTGCTTCTGGCTCCTTGGTTTGGAGACCCGCCCAGACTCCAGTCTCGGGACCCTGTTTGCCTCTGGGATTTCCCAGCTGCCTCACCCCACATTTTTCCAACTTCAGGGAACACACATCTTTCATCAGTTTCACACTGTGGGAAACTTCGTACTGGGCCCCAACAGCCCAGGGGAGGAGGATATAGATGACAAGCGTTATTAAAATATCAAGTTTTGGGCGCCTGGGTGGCTCAGTTGGTTAAACGACTGCCTTCGGCTCAGGTCATGATCCTGGAGTCCCGGGATCGAGTCCCACATCGGGCTCCCTGCTCAGCGGGGGGTCTGCTTCCCCCTCTGCCCTCTTCCCTCTCGTGCTGTCTCTCATTCTCTCTCTCAAATAAATAAATAAAATCTTTAAAAAAATAAAAAAATAAAAAAATAAAATATCAAGTTTTGTGTGTCAGGATTGAAGACACAGTTTGGCAGAGGCGAGTTGGTTCTGTATTACCTGGCTCCTTGAAACTGACAAATGCATCCCACAAAAGATCTACATCTGTCCATTTGCCACCCCTCATTCTTTATGCCTCCCACATGTGCCAGCTCATCAGGTTCTCATTCTCAGGATTCAGGCTTCCCTCAGTATTCAGTATTCAAATTTGACCCCTGACTCTATGTGGCTTTAACCGTGACTGCTCTCAAGAGAATCTGGTCTTAACAGTTGAGTTGGCCTTTTGACTCAGGCTGTCCTCTGCTTCCCGGGGCCCTGGTCTCTTTTTCCCCATTGGTCGTCCTTGTAGTCACTCTCTGCTAGGCCCTCTCTGAGCGCTGAAGGGCCTTCTTCAGATGCTGAGCCTGCGGGACCCAGTCAGAATGGGAGATTTTTTCAAAAAAAGATTCTGGAGTTTTCTGAAGCCCAGGTTCAGATGCAGGAGGGAAAGTGTAATTTAGTTGAAGAGGCTCCTTTCAATCTAGTGGGAGGTTGGACCCAAGAGGAGAAAGCCTGGAGAAGGAGAGAAGAGGATGGTGGAGATCACCTGAGGGGTGAGAGAAGAGGAAAGAACAGAATTACTGCTCCTTTAAGGTATTCCTATTTTTTTTTTTTACCCTGAAAACTAAGAAAGGTGACTTGGGGATAGAATTTATTGGTAATAAGGTTGCAGAAAGAGTGGGTTTGCTAGCCCCAAACTAATAAACGTTGTAGCAACTTCAGCCTGAGCTTAAAAAGTAGAGAGGGGACAACCCTGTGGCCTTTCTATTCCCTCCTGCCTCCTTCCATCTTCTGTGGCCTGTCAGCAGGCCATCTTCTGTGGTGAAGGCTGGGGAGAATGGGAGGCTGTTTTGGGGGAACTGCACCTACTTTATCAGATTGTCTAAAAGTCCCAGAGGAAATGTCACTTAGTATCAAATAGTAGGATACTGTGAAATTATGATTTGTTCTTTCTTCAAAAAGCCAGAGAGGGCCACCCTAGGTTTGTGGGCCACTATGCCCTTTTTCTGAATCAGCATGGCAGCAACAGGGTGCTGGGGTCAACACCTAAGATGAAGTCAACCCCCTTTGCTTGCCGTCAAGGACCCATCTCTTACGCTGGTGTTGAATAGGTCTTTGTCCACAAGGAGACTGCCTAGATTATCTGCCTGGACAATGGGGTACTGTGCTTGCCAATGTGTGTGTGTGTGTGTGTGTGCACGTGCGCACACATGACAAATGGAGGAAGCAGGCATGGAAACCGCCGCTGTGCTATACATTTAGTCATCAGGACAAATATGGCATTGCAGTCACAATACACTCCATCGGCCCAATTATCCCCAAACAGACTATTTCTTCAGGAGGCTGAAGTTAGTTAAAAAGATGCCACATGGGCGCCTGGGTGGCTCAGTTGGTTAAGCGACTGCCTTCGGCTCAGGTCATGATCCTGGAGTCCCGGGATTGAGTCCCGCATCGGGCTCCCTGCTCGGCGGGGAGTCTGCTTCTCCCTCTGACCCTCCTCCCTCTCATGTGCTCTCTCTCTCATTCTCTCTCTCTCAAATAAATAAAATTAAAAAAAAAGATGCCACGTGACGGGGTCGGCATTTTGCCAGGGAAAGGTTGATTGGCTGGCCCTAGCAGGATAGTGAATTTGTAATGGACCAAGGTTCTGGTTCTCAGCTGTGATCAGAAGAGCTCCTACTCCTTCAGTACCTCTTACCCCATGCCAACGCCTGAGCCAAACATTTTTATGCGCTACTCTATATAAAGCCCCCAGCAAGCCTGCAAAGTGGGTATTATTATCTTCATCTCACACGAGACTTGGGAGGTTAGGCAACTTGCTTCAAGATCCATGGCTAATACCTGGCAGAGCTGCGATCCAGAGTCATCCTGACTCCAAAGCTGGCATGCTCAATTACAAAGCAATACTACCTCTCCTTGCAGAAGTCAAAATTGGAACGATTAATACACTCAGATGATTAGACTTTTGCAGAAGGACAAGAATGACAGAACTCACAAGAGATGGCTGAGTAAGCCACATGGCTCATTTGTCTAACTCTCCAGTGACCAGCACGCCAGTGGAACCCGGCAGTTCGAGGGGTATAGCCCAGGAGCTGAGTTAGAGATCAGGAAATTATTTGGTGAGCAGGAATGAGAACGTAATGAGGTGGGCAGTTCTGTGAGTGCTCAGGTCCACAGGGAGGCCTGGCCTCCTCAGGACCAGACTCAGAGACCCTCCTCATTCACAGATGGACTCCCACCTCCTTTTAACCCTTGCACAGCTGGCTACTCTCTCTTCTGAGGACACATGCTATCTTCCATGTGCTCACATTTTTTTTTTTTTTTATGTACAGCTAATAACAAATTCATACTTGGCCAGAGAGGTAATCTGTCTTTTTTGTCATTAGTTAACAGCACTCATTTAAATGACCAGAGGACATTCCTGCAGGGAAAATGGGCTCACTTTGGCGCCTAAGAAATTGGTGGACATTGCTGGCTGCCTAACCTTCCCCCCACCCCACCCCCACCCCCAGCATCCTTTTCCACCTTTGCCTTTCCTGAGCCTGTGCTAACTTTGGGCTTCCAGTCAGGTGAGGAAACAAATTGTACTCCTTAAGCTATTTTGAATTGTGTTTTCTATTATTTGCAGCCCAAATCATGCTAACTGATACAGGTATGATTTTAAGGATGGATTTAAGTGAGGCTCACTCGCTAATTCTTGCAATAATTATTTTTTGAGCACCTGCTTTGTACCAGGTGCTGCTCTAGGTGGTTGAAAGGTATCAGGAAACAAAATGGACAAAGGCCCCTGTCTTCGTGGGGCATACATTTTAGCAGGGAGAGACAGACAATAAAAAAAGGACATGTAGGTACGTTGAGGACACAGTATATTTGAGGTTAAGTGCCATGAATAGGACCAAGAGCATAATAGGCTAAGGACGATGTTGTAAAGACATGGGCTTTCACTCTAAATGGGAAAGCACTGGAAGATAGGAGCCCAGAGCCATGATTCTCTGATGGCTGAGAAATTCTGAAGGAGGAAAGTCATGCTCTTTTGGGGGCTGACTTGTATTGTCAGGGTCAGGAGCCACCATCAAACAGAAATGAGATGCCTAATCATCCTTTCAGGTAGTCTAGCCCAGGTATGCAGAGCAAAAGTAGCTATTGCCTTTTCTCTCTTAAGAACACCTCGTGAGTCCTAGTGATTGGAAAGTTGGCCTTTAAATTCACCATCTTTGATAGCTTTTCAGGTTGACCATTTACCAATTTAGGGAGTTGAATGCCTGGCTTGTGGGAGAAGTTCCTGAGATAGAAAACAAAAAAGAATTTCATCTCAGGCATTACTATCCACATTGTTCTTTGACTTTGTTTCCTGTGTTAGGCCTATTTACTCCTCTTCTTTACAATGTCCTGAAGAAGGTCTACTTTTATAGTCTCAATTCACAAATAAGGAACTTTATTTATTTATTTATTTATTTATTTATTTATTTATTTATTTATTAAAGATTTATTTATTTACTTGAGAGAGATAGAGGGCAGGTGAGGGGGAGGGAGAGAGAGTCCCAAGCAGACTCTGTGCTGAGCACAGAGCCTGATGTGGGGCGAAATCCCACGACCCTGGGATCATGACCTGGACCAAAACCGCGAATCAGAGGCTCAACTGACTGGGCCACCCAGGTGCCCCCAGATGAGGAACTTCCAACATAGTAAAGATCACTTTCCTATGTAGGGTACATACACCCCTGACCCTTGCAGGGCGTCCCATCATAGTACTAGGCACCCTGGTCCCCTTTCTCTGTGGCAGGACTGGAGGGTGTCTTAGTGATTGATGAAAGCTCTACTGTGGTAAGTAGAGGCATGGTGATGTGTTAGGTCAAATAGGAAAAGTCAGAGTGAATTCCCAGTATCAAAAATAAAAGTTTTCAGGACTTAATCACTGTCAAGTAGAGTTCCAGAGCTCCTCCTCTGCTTCTTTCCATCAGTTTTTATGTCAATCTGTTAGTACTCAGATTTTGGCCTCAAATATAGTTTTCTTTTTTTTTCTTTTTTTTTTTTAATTTTTTTTTTTTAAAGATTTTATTTATTTATTTTGACAGAGAGATAGACAGAAGAGCACAAGCAGAGGGAGTGGCAGAGGGAGAGGGAGAAGCAGGCTCTGCACTGAGCAGGGAACCCGATGCGGGACTCGATCCCAGGACCCTGAGATCATGACCTGAGCCAAAGGCAGACGCCTAACCATCTGAGCCACCCAGGCGCCCCAAATATAGTTTTCTACTAAAAGGAACCAGGGCAATTTGGAGAGCTGTGATAGCAGAGACTGCTAGCGGTCCACCGCAATCTGTGGTCTCCATGAACAGGTCTGGAGCCTGGGTCACAACCCCACTATGTTCTCCAGATTCCCCTGCAGTGGGATGGAGCCACGTGACTCATTCTTACTGCGGGACATGGCTCACATGATGCGCAGCTCTTCGAGCATGAAGTGGGCATGCCCCCTCCACACTCTGTCCGTCCTGTCAGCCGGATGAAAAGGAAAATGAACCTGAGGCTTAGAGGATAGCAGAGCCCCAGGGTGGAAGGACCCCGGGTTTTCAGTCACCAGGTGGAGGAGATGGGCCCCTACCAGAAGTCACTGCCTTGCACCAACATATGACTAGAGATAAGCTTCCAGTGTGTTTCAACCATTCCGCAGTTTTTCTCTGTATTGTCGCCGCTAAGCCTATTCTCATGAAATACGGTGGTTCGTTCCCTTTCTTGGGACAAGGAATGATGAAGGAGGTTCTGGCATGTCTTCTATTTACAAAACTAAATACAAGGAGGGCACGTGTTGTGATGAGCACTGGGTGTTATAGGCAACTAATGAATCGTTGAACACTACATCAAAAACTAATGATGGACTGTATGTTGGCTCACTGAACATAATAAAAAGGTTACTTACACTTCTTTTTTTTTTTTTTTTTAGATTTTATTTATTTGAGAGAGAGAGAATGAGAGACAGAGAGCACGAGAGGGAGGAGGGTCAGAGGGAGAAGCAGACTCCCCGCCGAGCAGGGAGCCCGATGCGGGACTCGATCCCAGGACTCCAGGATCATGACCTGAGCCGAAGGCAGACGCTTAACTGACTGAGCCACCCAGGTGTCGGGTTGTTTGTTGTCTTAATGAGTTTTTTTTTTTTTTAAGATTTTATTTATTTATTTGAGAGAGAGAATGAGAGAGAGTACATGAGAGGTGGGAGGGTCAGAGAGAGAAGCAGACCCCCTGCTGAGCAGGGAGCCCGATGTGGGACTCGATCCCGGGACTCCAGGATCATGACCTGAGCCAAAGGCAGTCGCTCAACCAACTGAGCCACCCAGGCACCCGGTTACTTACACTTCTTTAAAAAAAACTAAATAGAATATATTTTTTAAGTAATCAGGGTTGGTATTGAAATGACAAAGGTGACAACCTACAAGTAAAGAGAATAGACTAGAAAACATATATTCTATCTTCTGTTAGGTATATGGCTGTTCTTAAAGTATAGGTATACAGTTGTTTCTATTTGTGAAATCAGGAAGGGGTCACTTGTAAACACACCAAGTAAAGGTAGGTACGACATCAAGAACAGGAAGGACTGATCAGCATTGGTGGTCATACCTAAAAATCAAGTAGATAGAGATCTAAATGAATACATAAAACTAGTGACCACACACCATAACCAAACAGAAAGCAGGTTCAACACTGTGTTCCAAGAAGATAAATTAACCAAATGTCCTCAGGAGGAAAGATAAGTGTGTGGACTTTACCTTTCGTAGGAGATAAAAACTCCAATAAAACCTATTAAATTATAATAAAATATTAATAAAGAGTATAAGTGTTTTTATAATGTTAACAAATCAGAGCTGTACATTGTAAAGATGGAACAATGGATTTTGTAACACTGGCCAAGAAAGACTTAAATAATGTATCATTTTATGGGGAGACACAAAGCGAATAGAACCTATGGTGAAAGGTGGACCTAAAAAGTTTCATTGAGGTAACAAGTTAAATTTAACTAGAAGGAAAAAAAAAAAAAAAACGGAAGCGGGTCTGATGAGCAATGGCTTGCGTTTGAATCTCTTTGGGAGAAACAACAAAGTCCTGAGTCTTAGGAGATAAGCCAGATCCCATAAGCCTGTTTTCTTTTTCTTTGTATCTGGAATGATTCCTGCAGCCCTGGGAAGGTGTGAAAGTATATTACTGAAATGCTAGGAAAGTACCCAAATAGAATCATAACCTAGGAAGGTAGAAAGATAAATATAGAAATAATGAAGAAATTAATGAAACCCTTATGTCGATTTTTTTTGGAACAGGATTAAATATTAGTGTGATATTTATTATGTGATAATTGTATTTTTTATGGTTCATTGTGGGGTTTATGGAGTTTGAAATGTTCAAAAGCTCATTCGTTGAATTTGCATCTGTTGTTGAAATACTTCAAAAGAATTAAATTATTTGCAATCATTGTTACTGTTTTTACGGAAAAATATTTCTTCATTTATTATAACATATATATGCATTAAATTGTATCTGTTTAATAAATTGACCATTAAGGAAGGTACTCTTCATCAATGGAAATGTTTCAGTCTTAAAAGAATCTAATCAGCATTAAGCCTTTCTAGAAATAGTTGGCACAATGGACAAATTCCTATGACAAATTACATTAAGAAATTTATTAATATCTAATAGTAAATGGAAACAGGTTTTTTTTTTTTTTTTCATACAATGAGAATTTCTAGGAGGCCTTTGTTACCAGACACCATTGCTCTGGTGATTCTGCCTGCAACGAGTGCTTCTTTAATTGCTTTAAGCAAACATGCATGCAACTGAGGTCTTGGAGTACACTTCCTTCGAGGGTGAGTCTTCCAAAAAGCTTGAGAATCTACGTTATGAGTTGACTCTTGGCATTCTCTTTCCACCTGTCTCCAACAGAACCATCCTCTCTTCTCTCCTCTGATGCTGGATCTGCTGCCCGGGGGACACTGCACTGAGATTCTTTCACTTTGCATCTCTAAGGCATTAGCTGAACTTGCAGCCTGCTTCTTACCTACGACCCACAGGGCAGAGGAATAATAGCTTGTGAGTGTGGAAGAGAATGGGAGTTAGGGAAACTGAGAAGATACTCCTTTTTGTTAGTAGTTAACATTTTGTATTTCTCTTTTGATCACTTTTCATGGCTTGTCCAAATGGATTCTCTGGTCACTCAAGTCTCTGACCTCTCTTGATGAAAATTTCCTTTTTTTTTTTTAGTAAGTTATCAAAGAGATTTCATATCCTAGAGTCTTCCTGGTAATATTTTCTCTGACTAGTCCCAGTCCCAGCTTTTATAGCACACCTGAATCATGGCTGGATCTTCCTATTCATCACCCTCCAAGCCCGATAATCTCTGTCAATTATGATTTTTGCTTGTCAGTGGTGGACTAAAAGCCATTTTCCACTTCCCTCCCAGACATACACAAAAATAACAAAAACAATAAGAAATAATAATGAAAACTTCATCTTCAGTGAAATAAGGAGACTTGTGTAATATAACTACATAATATCTGAAGCTGGCAAGAACTTTGCAGAGTGGAGGAAGCCATGACTGCCAAGGGAAACACCAAACGTAAGCAAGCCCTGAGGTCCTTAAGACCTCTGGAAAGGCTGAAGAGTTAGGTGGATAATAATGTGGACTAAAACCAGGTTAGAAATCTGTCAAAGAATAGTTAGAACCATACTTGCCACCTCATAGTTGGATGTTGATTACTTCTCCAACTCCAAGAGAGATGGCATTTATATTATTTTGTAATTACATATTAGTTTACATGTTTTAAAACATTTACGTCTGCCTTCCCCCCTAGATTGCAACCGTTATGAGGGCATAGATTGCTATTCTCTTCAGTATTGGATTTCTACTTAGGACGGAGCACAAGTGCCTAGTACATAGAAGCTACTAAAAAAACTACTTGCTGAATTAATGAAGGAAAAATGCTTGCTTAATTAACATTTCAAGTATCAGGCGGACCTAGAGATCAAGTATACTCCTTTGACTTTCCATGAAGGAATAAACAGAGGGCTCTGCATGAAGAGCTTTGTTCTTTGTAGTTTGCATGTGTTTTGGAACATGGAATTTGTGACATCTATTTTGAGTTTTCTGGGTTCTGTTTGTCTACCACTTGGTTGCAACTCAGATTCCTGGCTATGTAACTACTGAGGATATTTGCCAGATACATAGTTCCAAATAGGTCAAGTGTAGCAGCACTGCCTTGCATTGTTTAATAATTATTTCAGGCTGCATAATCAACACATTATATGCTGAGCACCAGCTGTAAGCTTAATAACATGGTAGGTGTCATGTGGAATAAGAAATAAAAGTCAGGGTTTTTGCTTTTAGGAAGCCTGTAATAGTGGTTGAGAAGACTACTAGAGGTAAGTTTGAGATAAAGTTAAGCTTCTAAAGGGTCTATATTAATATTCTGTTCACACAGTATCTAATCGCAGTACCATGTAGTCCCCATGCTCACTCAGTTGGTATACATTTAGTGATAGGGCCTATTAAGTGCTAGGCACAGTTCGAAAGAAGCCCCTGCACTCCTGATACTTTATTATTCTAGTAAGAGGGGGCAGGCAATACAGAAATAAATAAAATTACAAGGAAAATATCAGAGCTGTGAGTGCTACTTAGAGAAGTCGAGGCATAAGGCAGCCTCTGGTTTGAGTGGTTAAGGAAGGCTTCTCTACCAAATTGGCATTCAAGCCATGAAAAATAAGTGAGAGCAGTCATGCAAATAAGAGAGTGTGGAGGGGAGGCACAGTCCAGGCAGAGGAACCAGCTAGTGCAAAGGTCCTGAGGCAGGAGCAAACTTGGTATTTCGTAGGAACTAGAAGGTCAAGCTGTTGAAGATTAGTGGGTGAGTAGGGAGGGAGGAATGAAATGAAGTCAGAGATATAGGCCGGTCCAAACACACAGGGCTCTGGAGGCCAGTGTGAACAGCTTGGTGTTAGTTTCTGAGTGTAATGGAAAGCCACCCAAGAGTTTTAAGCAAGGAGACACATGATATGATTTCTGACTACAAAATATTGCTCTGACTAATGTGTGCAGAATGGAAAGGACCAAAAGCAGAGGCAGAGAAATGCCTCCCAAGCTTCCCAGGGAGAGATGGAGGGAGCTTATATTATAGATCAGTAGCAGTGGAGAGGTGGAGGCATGGATGGATTCAAGATGTGTTTTGAAGGTAGAATAAATAGGATTTGCTGATGACTTTGAGGTAGGGAGTGAGGAAATGGAAAGAATCAAGGATAGCACCTAGATTATTAGCTCGAGCTACCAGTGGTGCTAATTTGTAAGGTGGAGTCACAGTAGCCAAGAAAAGATGTTTCAAGGAGAAGATAGTGGCCAATAGGTCAAATATTTCTGATTTGGAGAGGGAAGATAATAGACAAGTCGTCTTAGGGTTCAACAACATGGAGTCATTGTTGACCGCAATAAGAGCAGGCTTAGTGGCATGGCAAGAATGGAAACCCTAGTGCGGTGGAAAGAGGAGACAATGAAAGAACAGGCATGGAAGCAGTGACTATAATCTCTCAAGAAGTTTGCTGTGCAGGGAAGCAGGGGGTTGAGGCAGGAGTTGGAAGAAATGCGGGATGGAGATTTCTTATTTACAAGAATGGTGCTAGAGCATGCTTGTGTGCTGCTGGAGATGAGCTGGTAGAGAGAGAAAGGCCCATAATGCAAAGGAGGGAAGGGACAATTACAGGGGCTGATTGTAGGAGAAGGTGAGAAGCAAAAGGCAAAAGCAGAGCTTTCACCTTTGCCAGGAGCAGGGATCCTTTATCCACACTAACACGAGGAAAACCAGAATCCCCCATGCAGGCAGTTTGGAAGTTGATGTATGGGAAGAAAAGGGAGTTCTTTGTTTAGTGTCTGCTTCTCTTTTCTTGGTGAAATATAAGACAAGGTCAAGGGGGAGGAGCACAGGTGCATGAAATTTGAGGAGAGAGGGAAAAATGAGAAACAGGTTTGAACGATGAAAAATGACAGATTGTCTACTTTAGTGCCTATTTGAGATTTGTGATCATACAGTATGTGTTTTTTATTTTTTATTTTTATTTTTTAAAGATTTTATTTGAGAGAGAGAGAACAAGTGGTGGGGAGGGGCAGAGGGAGAGAGAGAGAGAAGCAGACTCCCTGCTGAGCAGGAAGCCTGATGCGAGGCTCCATCCCAAGACCCGGACATCATGACCTGAGCTGAAAGCCAATGCTTAACAGACTGAGCCACCCAGGCGCCCCGCAATATGTGTTTTTTAAAAATCCAGAATGAGGGGTGCCTGGGTGGTTCAGTCAGTTAAGCATGTGCCTTCAGCTCAGGTCATGATCCCAGGATCCTGGAATCAAGCCCCAAGTCCAGCTCTCTGCTCAGCAGGAAGCCTGCTTCTCCCTCTCCCTCTGCTGCTCTACCTGTTTGTTCTCTCTGTCTCTATCAAATAAATAAATAAAATCTTTTTTAAAAAATCCAGAAACATTCAGCTTGGACTTTCCCAGTCCAGAGTAAGTGATAACACGGTTTTATCAGGTTGGGACTTAGCCTGGTTAATGCTACAGAAGGAAGGAGGGCTGGCTGAGTGAAGAGTGTTTACAAGAGAATGATCATAATAATAGACCATGAACTCTTCACTAGTTAAGGAGAGAGAAAGGATGTCACTAGGTTGACTGATTATAGCACCCGTGGATTCGTCATCTTGATGGGGTTAAATAATTTTTGGAGTGAGAGTATTTAGAGCAAGTGAACTATAAATACAAGAGCTGGTAATTTAGAAAACAGGGCACTTGAAACGGAGATATCCAAGAAGACCACAAGGTTAAGGGCATAATTATGGGGTTGGATAAATGAAGAGGATGAGGGAATAGATCATTGGGAGTGAAGAAGCTGAGGGACTGGTGGGTCAGAGTGATGGATGGACTACGCACGTGGGTAGCGAAGTTGCAAAATATGATGATGGGCATGGTAGCAGAACAGGAGAAAATCTGATGTAGAGTCATCACGAAGATGGGAGCACCTGGGCGAAAGGATTCTGTGTGAGAGAGGGAAAAATAGCCTATGCTTATGAGAGCCAGGATTCCAGAAAGCCCCAGGTAGAGCGGCATGGCTGCCGGCGCTGTCCACCCTCAGAGGCACCATTCACCCAGGGGAGGGGGTGAACGGTACCTTTCTCAGTGGTACAACATGGCCAGAGTGCAAAAGGAAAAGTTAGAGAAGGTGAAAAGGCAGGGGCATTTTTCCATGGACAGAGCATGAGTGCCTGAGGACCCAGTGGATGCGGTGAGGAGGTCAGATCCACAGATAGACAGGGGATGGGGGCCCCACAGGTTATGGATGCCCTGGGAGGCTTGTGCTTCCTGTGCTTTGTAAATAGCTCATCTGCAGACTGACCTAGTTCCTAAACCATTTGTGCTGTTTGATGCACTTTCCCTGGGCCTCTTTTTGATAGGATTTTAAATCATGGGACTGGAGACACCTTATCTCCAGAACTGTATTTTCAGCCAGCAGCAGCCTGGGATAATTTGCGTGCAGGTGTTATGGAGGCAAGCAATCTCCCCAGAACAGGCAAGGTCGGGCAAATGTGTGTGATTTCAGCCACTGCTGCTCTCCCGCTTGCCTCCAGAAGCTTGTAAGAGAAGATCATATTACTCAGATGCATGCCCAGCTGCGTGTAGGGGCGCAGGTGTCCCCAACATTGTTTTCTTGGGTATTTCTCCTGTCACCATTCCCTGGGTATTTCCATGTGAGCTCACCCTGAGCCTGCATCCATGAGAAGAGCTTACCCAGTCTGTGACCAGATATAGGGAGCGCTTTTCCTTTCTTTCCGGACATGGTGACTGGTTTGGTCTCTTAGAGTTTTTTGAATCACCAAAGAGTCCCAGTAAATGACATTTGCTTGCTTTGGAAACCTTGGCAAATGAGGCAGGTGTTGTTGAATTGCTGAGATGTGGAGCCCAGAATCCAAAGTTCTTCATAATCCAGATCTCATGATACCGTATTGCTCCCCCTTTGAAGTACTCACTAATCACAACTATGACCCACAGTTGTTTGTAGGATTCTATAAGTAATACGAGTCTCTGAGCACTTGAAAGTAAGCTCCATGAGGGTGGAGACCCGTGTCTTCCCCTCCCGATCACCACTATTCCCAGCATCTGGGATATCTGTGGATAACATTTGTGGATTACAGCAATCAATGAATGAATGAATGCCTATCACTCCCCTTCCCACACCATTGCCTGCCTAGTTGCTTCTCACACTCTCCCTGGGCTCGGGGCTCTCAGCTTATTTCCTAGCAGCCATCCAGATCTGCCTCACTCAAGGATGCCCTGGGCCCTGAACCACTCACTCTCCACTGCCTTCTGAAATCACACCAAGCTAACAAGGTCCCCTTTCACATTCTGTCCCCTCAAAGAAGACCTATCAGTGATGGCTTTGAGGCACTAGCTGGCAAAAGAAATCCTATCCTGGGTTCAAATCCTCATTCTAGCATTTAACTAGCTGTGAACTTGGGCAGGTGACTCAGCCACTCTGAGTTTTGTTGCTTACAAAATGGTGATGATAGTAATACCTACTTCATACAGCTATTGGGATGACGAAATGAAACAGAGCATATAGTTCTTAGACCCCACCCCAGGGGTAGGGTAAACTCCCAATGACTGACTGTTACGGTTGTTATAACCATGATATCTGGCCGTGAGCAGCATTTCTGGACAAGGCTGAAGTTCCTGGGAAAGGTGCTAATAGCCCCAGACAGGGTTTTGCTGCTCACAGAGCTTCAGGAGCCTCTCAGCTCCTGTTTGAGGATGCGAGGAGAGGAGCTCTTGTCTCGCTGCCTCTTTGGGAACACGTGCTGCTGAAAAGTGTACGGAACCGCTCTCAGAGTATCAGGTGGACTCCAAAAGGCAAAACGAGACGGATAACTGAATTGTTGATCACTTTCCCTTGGCAAAAAGTTTAAAGGGACCATCCTTTTATCCTTTGCTGGCCTACAATTTAATATTTATGCCAAAAAAGTGAGAAGAAAGCAGACTTCTTTTGTGAAGCACAGAGAAGGAGGTGCCTGGCTCCTGTTCTTCCCAGAAGACAAGTGAAACAAGATGAGTCATGGGAGCAATGTAAATTCCACGCAGTATCCTCCTTTCCACTCCTGCCCTTAACTTGATGCCTTGTTCATGCAGCCCACCTTCATTTTGCCTTTCTTGACCAAACATTCAATCAACTCCCATCAAGCTCCCGTTAGATGCCAGGCGTGTCAGGCTTGGCGTGTAGATAACAAGATGGACCAAATGAAGGCTGCTCCTGATCTATGTGTGAGGTGGAGTCAGTGATCCATGAGCCTCAGGGTGAAAGGCTGGATGGGTCCTAGAGGTGAAGGGGGAAAGGGAGGGAGGAGATGTGAAATGAGCACCTACTGTGTGTCAGCACTGTGCATTGAAACCAATGCTGGATCATTTGATCCTCATGAATACCATTACAAGGCAGGCGATGCTACCCCGATTTTAGGGACACGCAGAAAGACAAATGAAAGAGTGGCACTTAGTGCCAGCACTGTGACAACAATGAAGATGTCATAACAAGTCTTTTTTTTTTTTTTAAAGATTTTATTTATTTATTTGACAGAAAGAGACACAGCGAGAGAGGGAACACAAACGGGGAGTGGGAGAGGGAGAAGCAGACTCCCTGCCGAGCAGGGATCCCGATGCGGGACTCGATCCAGGGACTCCAGGATCATGACCCGAGCTGAAGGCAGTCGCCCAACCAACTGAGCCACCCCGGCGCCCTGTCATAACAAGTCTTAATGGTGATCTTGACTTCAACTTATTTTCCTAGTGTGGTAATCATAACAAAACAACAAGTGCAACTGTCTTTGATGATATCCCAGGTACTATTCTAAGTCTTATACATACACATTCATTTAATGTGTTAGGTATCATAATTCCCATTCTACAGGTAGGTAATGAAAGCACAGAAACATTTGGTCATTTGCCCAAAGTTGTGCAGCTAATAAGGGAAGGGAGCAGGGTTGAAATTAAGTCTTGCACCCCAAGCTCTTAATCACCTATGTTACTCTTTTTTTTTTTTTGGATGGTTTACCTTTCTCTCCCATTTTCTGATTTTTAAAACTTGTTTTTATGTCTCTCTGTAGGTCTCAAATCTTTTTTGTTTGAAGAACAGACACAGGAATAATAATACATACATATATACATATATAAAGGCATTGCAATGGGTTTTTTTTTTCTTAGTTCAACATAATCAGAGCAGGAAGGAAAAGAATAGAAAGAAACTGGGAAAGAGTTTCTCATTTTGCTTTCCATCCACTTCCGTCTTTACCAAAGGGATGAGTACATTCACAAATATGCACACGAATAACGCTCGCACAAATTCTAGACCAAACTGGGAGAAACCAAGCATGGAGTTTAAGCATGATATAGTCTGGGGCACTGGCAGCATGAATTAACATAGTGTTTCCACAGTTCTTTGTTTTTACTTCTTTCATTCATTTATTTCACCTCTTAAGGGCTTGCTGTGCATAAGTGTGCATGTGTATGCACGTGTGTGTGTGTGTATTTGGGTGTGAGTTTTGTTGACTAGACTCCACATTCTCTCAGTTAGGGAATGTCCTAATGCTTTTCTTATTTTGAAACATACTCTCACTTCAAACACACACCCCTCTCAAACACCCACACCCACCCACACCCACCTACCCACCCCCCCACACACACCCCTCCCACACACACCCTCCCCCTCACACACAGAAATTTGGATAAAGGAGGCATTTATGGCAGACACCACTGCCCAATAATCCTTTTTACCCCTTGTTTAGTGAGTGAGCCCAGACTTTATATTTCGGGTGGCGATGAGCTCAGTTGCAAGGCTGCATTTCCCAGCCTCCCTCACAGCTGGGGATGGTCAATGAGACCAAGTTTGGGAGAGAATTCTAGGAAATCTCCAAAGAAGTGTCTATACAGTTCTTTTTGCCTCCTTTCTGCCAGCCATGTGAATATGGCAAATAAGCTTTTAGAAATTTCCATTCGACTTAGCTAAGTATTTCCCTCCCCCCCAATTCTTTTTTCCTCTTGGGTTTATTAACAGAAGCTATCAGTTTTATATGGCATCTTCAGAAACTCTACTTGCTTTTATCTGGCTGGAGGCCTCCTGGGCTCTCAACATTTTGGTAAATCACAGAACAATCCCCCCTCTCCTCTATCAGCATGTACAGGAAAGCCTCGATCTCCCTGGTGAAAACCAAGCGCTTTTCAACATAACTGGTGTTCACTGAGTGGATACCATATGTAGCTTGAAAACACAACAGTGGCTCAGTGGATGTGTGAATTGTGAAGACCTTATTGTTGAGATTTTCCTGGGAGAGCATGTTTTCCTGTCTCAGGATTCCTCCTGGTGCATCATTAATTCCTCCAAGTGTGCAGCTGGGAACAGGGAAAGCAAAGGAAGCAACAGGGGTGAAGGAATAAAGGTACCTCCAGGGCAGTGGAGTGCTGACAAGTTTCACAACTGGCTGGGGGGAGCGGGGAAGGCTGATCAGCAGTGTTTGCAGATTTGTGTGGAACCAGTATGCTCACCGGGGCTGATGTCAGCGACCAGAGGTTAAGGGGCTGGCTTGCAAATTTCCAAGAATTCAACAGTTGGCTCTTGGGAGCCTTTGGAGCTGAGTCCAGCCATCTAGTGCATGGCCATCCCCTATCTCAACCTTCTCAGCAGCTCTAGGAGGAAGTCTTCACAGGGTCAAGTCAAAGGTGCCGGAACTGGGTCTCAGAGGCACTACACTAACTGGCTCACAGTTGCTAAGTCAGTTGGCAGTGTGGCCGGCCGGAATTTGTACCCAGGCCTGTGTGATTGCACACTTTGGGTTCTTAACCCTACACTGAAAGGCCATGGATAAAATGAAAGGAAATTAAAATGAGGAAAAGCAAAAGAAGAAAGGAAATAGTAAGGGGGTGGGGTGTCTCAAGCCAAGGCCAAGCAGGTTTCTGTGGGTTCTCAGTGTCCTGGAGGAAGTGGGTCAAACCCAGTCCTGTGACCACTTTTTCGATTGTCAAATGTTTTTTTACATTATTAAAGACTTATTAGGAAAATAAATACATAAAACAAAAAGAATGTGTGACAGAGACCAAACACGGCCCACCAAGCTTAAAATATTTACTATCTGGTCCTTTATCCCTGCACTAGGCCTGACATGACTTCTGGGCCTCACCAGCCGCGGTCAGCTCTAGGAGAGAAGGAAAGAGAAGGGAGACCAGCCTTTGGTAAAAACTTCCTACAGCCCCCAGCCCTTGATATAGATTATCTAATTTAATTCTTAAAATGACTCTAAGGCATGGTTTGCACTTGCTGTCCCCATTTTCACTAGAGGGAAAACTGAGGCTCAGGGATGAATTTGCCTGTCTAAATTCATAGCTAGGAAGTGGCAGAGCTCAGACTCAAATTTAAGTGTCCTGGGCTCTAGACCTCACTTCACACTGCATAGAGCCTTTTCCTCCAGGGCTCAGCCTGGGTTCTGAGCCACCAACCAGGAGCTCCTGGCTAGCAAGGGAAGAGGATGTATACACTGCAAACCAATATGGGATCAGATAATCCCTACAGTAATCTTAGGAACCAAGAGAGAGTAGGGACATTGAGGAGGAAGTGATTCTTTCTGTTAGTGATCCGAGTGCAAGGCTTCAAAGAGGAGGTAACAATGAGCATGAAATGACGGGACAGTGTGAACAATCTCAGGGAAGTACGACAGAGTGGGCATTCTGGGAACTGGTAAGCAGTCTTCTGGGCTTATAGTGTAGGGCTTACCATGAACAGATGGCCGGGCACTCCCCTGGACAGCTAGGTTGGAGCTAGATTAGGAAGGGCCAAGTTCTGAACCCAAAATCCTGGTACCCCTCAGGTGCTAAGGGCAAAGACCCACTAGGGGCAGATAGGAAGGAAAATGGAAAACAGCATGAATTCTCTGGAATTAAATGAGATTACGCATGTGAAATGTACATCAGACATCTGATGACACGCAGAACGTCTAATATAATGAGTAAGATCTGCCACTAACTGAACCATGTTCTAACTATGCATTATGTTAGTTATTTTGCATAAGAGATTCAATGAAATAACCAGGATCTGTCATATAATTCATATTAATCTTCAGTTAATTAACATAAATCCCCGAGGAGCATTTGCTCTCCCTCTCTGCCTCTGTCTCTCACTCTCTTTCTTCTCTCTCTCCTTACCATGTGAGCATATGAGAAGGCAGCCATTTGCAAACCAGGAAGAGACCTCTCACTAGAACCAGACCATCCTGGCACCGTCATTTTGGACTTCCAGTGATCAGCCTTAGGAGGAAATACATTCCTGTTGTTGAGCCACATGGTCAAAGTTATTTGTTAGGGCAGCCCAAGCAGACTAAGATAATAGAAAATAACAGAAGGATGGCAATCATTCTGAATATTGAAACCAGAGAGACTTCCACCAAGAAATTGATTACACAAGTGTTAGAAAAGCTGAAAAGCCAGCAGGGGACAGTGAGGCAATGCAGAGACAACAGAAGCAGCTGCTACCCCAGGATTGCAAGGACAAAGGGAAGAAGCCGGTTAAGAAAGCCTAGGAGCTCAGTCAACCACTGAGGGCACGAATCCGCTCCTGAGGGCCCCACCCCATGACCACATCTAATCCAAGTCATCTCCCAAAGGCCTCATTTCCAAAAACCATCACATTGGGGATTAGGGCTTCAATGCATGAATTTCAGGGATCCAACATTCAGTCCTTAACATAGGTGTTATTATTTTTTCATATTTAATGCTGCTTTGCAGATTAGGCAACAGAGATTAGGAAAGGTCAAGTATCTTTCTCAAAATCCTGGCTAGTAAATTACAAAAGTGTGATTCAAATCCAGGTCTAGCTGACTTTAATGGGGGTACTATTAACTATTATAGCAGATTGCTTCCCAGCGTGTCTGCATAAGGACCCAGTAATCAGATATGTATTTGATGTGCTAACACAATTCAACCAAATTCTTATCACCTGTCCTAGCTTGTGGGAAATGGCCTATGCTAATTAAATCATAACATAATTGATGGGATACTTTAAAATAGAGAACAAACATCTGTATATCCTTTTACAATTCACAAAGAGCTCGCCTCACCATTACCTCATTTCCTCATTTGATCCTCATAGTATGGTTGTCAGGATGGAAGGACAGATCTAGACAGAAACTGAAGGTCAGGGAGAGAAGGTGAAATGCTGCAAGTCACACAGCTAGGAGGTGAGAGAGGGAGGGAATACTTAAACATACACCCGTTGACTCTTTATCCTGAGACAGGTAGAGCTGCAATGCCCCTTAGGGATCAACCAAAATGGTGAAAGCCCATTGAGTGGGAGCTGTTCCCGCTATTATTTTAGACTTTCTGGGTGTCATCAGATTCATTTGCTGGTTTTTCCGATGAGCGAGCTGAGGACTTGTCAATGCACTGTGCTGCCTCTTTGAAGTTGCCTACTTCAGGGGAAGCTCTGTTTGCCAGAGAAGGGGATACGTATGGTTGGTAAGAAGAGTTTGCGATGAGAACAACCATCGAAGCACTTGCCTGGTGGCAGGTGGCTCCGCTGATACTTCAATGATCCCAGTTGTGTAAAAATAGCTCTAAAGCACTTGAAAGTATTTTGTTCTCTTAAAATAGGTTTAAGAACATTCTTCCCTTTTGTTTGCACTCCTAATTTGTTTAGCAAGGCCTCCCTCTTTCTTCTTAGAATCAAGGTCTTCAGCAGAAAGTGAATTTGAAAACTGAGGGACTGAAGAGTTTAAATGTCTTACTAGGACATAGATTACTTGATTAACTGTTACAGTTATTATTTGTACAACCAAAAAAAAAAAAAAGGAGAGAGAGAAATTTCTCTCTGTGCATTTTACTCTGTTGGGCAGTTTGGGACAGAGATGAGTTAATAAAAAAGGGAGTCCCGACTTTAAGAAGTATATCATTCAGTATAGAGGTTTAGAGATGTACATCAATCCCTGTATATCAAAATTAATAATGATAATGTAATGAAAGACATAAAAGTGATGATAGTGGTAATTCAAGGTTTGCCCTTGGCAATGGTCATTGATCTTGACTTAATACTAAAAGAGTGGGGTTTTTAAATACAAAAAGCTATCCGAAATGAATTAAGACTCTGGTGAGGCAGCTCTAGTCCAGGCTATATGTAGCCTCTGGCTGTATCCATCTGGCTTGTGGCAAGTTTCCTAAATTAAGTATCTGGAGGCCTCCTCCCTTAAGAACAACAAACACAGAGCTTCCCTGGTCTGAAGGAGAATTCTGGACCTCCTCCTGCTGGATGTCCTGTTTTGCTGTTTAACTCAAAGATTCATTCTCTTGGGGCCACAGCAGGTGGTTTTAGAGGGGGTTGGAGCCCAGCCTTCTTGGTCCATGTTACAGACTATGCATGACTCCTCTCCCCCCACATGCCTAGGTTGAAGCCCTAACTGCCGGTGTGGCCATATTTGGAGATGGGGCCTCTAAGGAAGTAATTAAGGTGAGATGAGGTCATAAGGGTGGGGCTCTGATCCCATAGGATTAGCGTTCTTCTAAGAAGAGACCCAGACAGCCCCCTCTCTTTCTCTCCCTGCACAGAAAGGAGGAGCCATGTGAGCACCTAGTGAGAAAGTGGCCATCTACAAACCAGGAAGAGAGATCTCAGCAGACACAAATGTGCCAGCACCCTGATGTTGGGTAGTTCTAGCCTTCAGAACTATGAGAAAATACATTTTCAATGCTTAAGCCATTTCCTCTGTGGTATCTTGTGGTGGCCACCTGAGTGGACAGTCAGGGAGGAAAGATCTTTCAGGAGGAAAAGCCTGAGGTGTGCTTTGTCAGAATGAAGGCTTAGGCCTGAGTGGGCTACATGGACCCAGTAATTTGACTGGGTTGTGTCAAGGTGGGGATGGGGCTTTACAGAGGCCAGGAGGATGGGGCAGTGACAGGGAGTATGAACCAGGCTGGATGAATGTTTTTAGGGTCAGCTTGGGGGAGACATGAATTTTAATGCTCTTTGTGGATGGGGGTAGTGTCAGAACTAAGGAGCAGAGGAAACTGTGAGCAGCACCAGGGGTGTTGTAGGATAGGAGCCTGACTAGAAGAGCGCCATATTGGCTTCTCTCTACTGGGAACTCCTTCTGCCTTTCTCCTTCCAGCAGGGGCCCTCTCCCTCTCCAAGCAATGTCTGGATCCTTTCTTCCTTTTTCTTCTTCTTCTTCTTATTTTTTTTTAATTTTTAAAAGATTTTATTTATTTATTTTGAGAGAGAGAATGCGTGAGAGAGAGAGAGAGCACAAGCAGAGGAGAGGGGCAGAGGGAGAGGGAGAAGCAGACTCCCCACTGAGCAGGGAGCCCAATGTGGGACTCGATCCCAGGACTCTGGGATCACGACCTGAGCCAAAGACAGATGCTTAACAAACGGACTGAGCTACCCAGGCGCCCTCTTTCTCAACTAAATGATGCTCCTCTCACTTACATTCTTATTAGCCTCCTCAAAATCCAAACTCCTATAAATGCAAACATATGTATCTGTAATTATTACCAAATGACTTAGTCTTCAGCTTGGTTCTGGAGAATGGTGCTGACTTACAAACCTCTGTGGGAAAGTTAAGGTATCGAGAAATGGTCTCTTCCAAGGATATATATGTATATGAATATATCCCCTTGTCTTAAAGTGCTGTGGCAGATAGACTCTAAGGTAGCTTGTGATCTGGTATTCCCACCTTTGTGTAATTCCCTCCCCTTGAATGTTGGCAGGACCATGACTTGCTTCTAACCAATAGAAGGCATCAAAGGTAATGAACGTATGTGATTATGTGCTGGTGATTACATAAGAGTCTAGTGCCCATCTTTCTAGAGCCAATCTCTCTCCATCTCTGTCTGTTTCTTTCGCTCAGTTGCTGACTTTGAAGAAGCAAGCTGCCATGAAACCTATAGCCACAGGGACATAAATTCTGCCAACAACCCGAGGAAGCTTGGAGGCATATCCTTCCTATAATAGGAGCTTCCCCCAACCTTGCCCCGCATGCTTCTCCTTTACTCTCACATGACTACCATACTTCACTTCATTTCTGACACCTGATGTGTGGGGTTCCCACACATCAAGCAATTCTCTGCAACAGCAATTGGGTGTCCTATAGTTTAACTCAATTCTGACACTGTTCACTTGGAGGTAACCCAAGATCCTACAGGTTAAGGACGCAGTCCCTCAAGACTCCTTCCCCCCACCCCCTGCCAACTTCAGATGTCAATCTGTCAATCAAAAATCCCAGGTTATCACCTACACTTTTGACCTACTGATTATAAATAAGGGTTCCCTCAACCCACAACCTGGGTTTGACAATTAGCTAGAATAACTTGCAGAACTCGGGGAAACACTTACGTGGACTAGTCTGTTATATAATAAAGGATATGATAAAGGATACAGATAAACAGCCAGATGATGAGATGCGCAGGACAAGGTAAGGAGGAAGTGACGTGGAGTTTTCATGCCCCTGCCAGGCATGCCACTCTCCCAGACCTCCATGTGTTCAGCAATCCAGAAGCTCTCTGAACCCTGTCCTTTTGGGGTTTTATAGAGGCTTTATTACATAGGCATAATTGATTAAATCATCAGCCATTGATGATTGATTCAATGTCCAGTCCCTTTCCCCACTCTGCAGTTTTGAGGGATGGGCCTGAAAGCCCTGATCCTCTACTTATGATTGGTTTCCCTGACAACCAGTCCCATCCCTACGGACTTTCCAGTCACCTCATTAACATAAACTCAGGTGTGGTTGAAAGGGGCTTGTTATGAAGAGCAAAAGATATTTTATCACTTACTACTTAGAAAATTCCAAAGGTTTTAGGGGCTTTTTCAGAAATAGGGGCAAAGGCTAAATACATATTTCTTATTGCAAATTAGAATATCACATTTCCCTAGTCAACTTCTGATGAAAACCTACCCCTGGGCAACACCTTCATTGAAGCTTTGTGATACCCTATTTAGGCAGAAGACCCAGCTAAGCTATGCCTGGATTCTGGTCCACAGAAACTGTGAGATAATAAAGACGTATTGTTTTAGGCTGCTAAGTTTGTGGTAATTCATCACACGGCGATAGAAAACTAAAACAGATTTTGGTACCCAGCAGTGGAATGCTGCTTTACAAAGACCCACAAATGTGGGAGTAGCCTTGGAACCAGGTAGTGGATGGAGGCCCGAAGGATTTAGAGGAGCATGATAAAGGAAACCATCTGTTGCTTTAAATTGACTCAAGATAAAGTGAAGAACACATTATTAGAAATGGAAGGAAGTGAGACCCTTGCTTTGTGGTCGGCAGAAGCCTTAGCAAAATCGTCTCCTGGGGTTCTGTGGAAAGCACAGCTTTTAACTGATGAACTAGGTTATTTAGCTAAGGAGTTTCCAAGTAAAGTGTTGAAGATTTCTCTCTTCTCACTGCTTATAGTAAAATGTGAGAGAAGGGATAAATTGAGGAAGGAACTGTTAAACAAAATGGAGCCAGAACTTGACAATTTTTGAAAATTTCCAGCCGCTCCAGATGGTAAAAGATGCTGAAAGTCAGAAATGGCTGCCAACAGTGCGGCATGGAGAGAAAGCTGAGTGTGCAACTATACGATCTTTTGCTAAAACTGAAGGTCAGATTATTCAGTCATCTTAACTTCAAGATATTAAGGGTGCGCCTCCCAGATCTTGAACCATAGGGCTTCTGGAAAGCCTGAGAGCGCTGTTGTGCCTTAACCATCTCTGCGGGAGCTACAGATAGAGAAAGGATTATCTTAAAAAGATCTGTGGGCACCGCTTTTGTCTAATGGGGTGAACTCCCCTGAAATCCATGGGAGATCCACCCAGTTCTTAAGAAAATGATTTGAGGGCACCTGGGTGGCTCAGTCGGTTAAGCGACTGCCTTCGGCTCAGGTCATGATCCCAGGGTCCTGGGATCGAGTCCCACATCGGGCTCCCTGCTCTGCAGGGAGCCTGCTTCTCCCTCTCCCACACCCCCTGCTTGTGTTCCCTCTCTCGCTGTGTCTCTCTCTGTCAAATAAATAAATAAAATCTTTAAAAAAAAAAAAAAAAAGAAAATGATTTGAGTAGAAACACCAGCAGCATGAAGGGGAAGGAGCAGAGAGAAAACACAATGAAAGAGGGCTGCTGAATCCCTCCAATTCTACCGGCCAGAAGCAGGCTGATAAACTATTCAGCTTCAAACATGTGCTTCCTTTCATGAAAAAGGAAGGATGACACAGAAAATGGAGTCAAGAAGAGCTCAGAGGTCAGAGCCAAGAGCCACAGAGAATGATTCCCACATCTTGAAATATTACAAGGACTTAGCACTTGACCAGTCGGATTTCAAAACTGCAGTGAACCTTTTTAATTCTTCATTTTAGCCTTGAACTGGAATATCTATCCTGTTTTCTTATGCCTGCCCCACCACTGTATGTTGGGTATTTTAAAATAGATAACTTGTCTCTTTAGGTTCACAGTCTCACAGATGGAGAGGATTGTGTCGCGGGAACTGTACTTAACAGACTCTACCTGGGAGCCTCATCCTCAGCTGGGTTTGATTTGGATACTGAAATTGTCGAGCTGATGCTATAATGGGATGAGACTCTTGAGAATCTTGGGATGGGGTGAATGTATGTTGAATGGAGGAGGGATGGGAATCATTGCGGGGGGCAGACTTCAGACAATGATGGGCAGACTATAGGATGACCTCCTTCTGGAATTCATACCTTTGTGTATGAATTGCCTCCTTGGTGGTGGGAGGGCCCTGTGACTTGCTTCAAAGCCACAGAATGTGGCAAAGGTGGTGGGATAAATGTAATTACATGTATGTAATTAAATAAAAATATAGCCCTCCTCTTGCTAGAGCCTCTTTCTCATGCTATTGCTGGCTTTGAAGAAGCAAGCTGCCATAAATCCTACAGTCACAAGGAAATCAATTCTGCTACAACCTGAGGGAGCTTGGGAGCTTAGAAGCAAATCCTTCTCCAGTTAGGAGACCCTAAGTAGAGACTCTAACTACACTGTGCTTGGACTGGACTCCTGGTCCACAGTAATTGCAGTAATAAACATGTGCTGTTTTAAGCCACTGCGTTTTTGATAATTTGTTCTGCAGCATAGAAAGTTAATACAGCAGCTCCTACAAAGAAGGAGAAACAAAAACACAGAAGTGACAAAGAGAAATAATAGATAGCTTTATACTTCCACACTGGCCATGTTTTATATCTGTTGTCAAGAGTTGCTAGCACCTCTCTCTCACCCCTTAAGTTTTTATAAAGGCATTATCGACATCCACCCATCTGTTCATTCATTTGATAAACATTTTTTTACATATCCCTCACTCTAGGGGTTTCTACCACAATTAGATTTATACTCCTGTCAGGTGCTTTCATATATATGCAAATGATTACATGATAAGACATATCAGCTAAGTGTCCTGAGAGCAGCATTTAGAATGCGTGTGTATACAGCATCAGTCCCTTCTGGAAACTTGCTCATGGAGCTTACTTTTGGCCTGTTGGAGGACATAAAAAATAAAATAAAATAAAATGAAATAAAATAAAATATAAAATAAAATAAATAAAACAAAACAAAATAATTGTATGATCACATGTATGATAGAAGGTATAAAAGTACAGGGTTATCTAAGAGCATTTAGTGAGGGACCTAAGCTAATGAGAGAGGTTGGGGAAGGTTTCCAGGAAGAAGTAACATCTAAGCTGAGTCTTGATGCAGAAGTCAAAGTTAGCCACCAGCAGGTTTGGGAAGCGTGTGCTGTCAGAGGGAATGGTACGTCAAAGGGCATGAGGCAAGAAAGAACTTGGTGTTTGCTAAAGAACTGAGCAGAGGCCAGTGTGGCAGGAGCATGGTGAGAACAGGGTGGAATGGACAGAGGGAAGAGAGGAGGGTGGGGAGGTTGGCAGTGGCTAGCTTATACAAGGCTTGGTGAAATCATCTGTGACTTTATTTTGCAAATTTTTAAGTGTATGGTTAAAAGGATGATTTTCTTTCTCTATCAGAGACAGAAATGTTAAAATGGGGAAAGGGCACAGAGTGAATGCAAGGATCTTCGATTTCTGGCAGGGTGTGAGGGAGAGCACAGAGACAGGTGCAAACTGAGGTCACTGCTGTGGGAAGTAGGACAGAAGACGGACTCCTTAGGTAGGTGGCAAATTAGCTCCAGTCAGATGGGGAGAAGTGGCAATTATGAAACCCAGGTTCCTGGGAGAGCTGGAGAGGCAGGGAGAAGAGAACCACAGTTCAGCTTCCAGAGAGACACCACTAGCTTCTCAGGCATCAGCAGTGCAGGGAAGCTGTCTGAGGCACTTGGTAGGTGCATTTTTATGAGGAATAGAGCAGACAATATGGCCATTTCATGTGCCTGGGTTGCACACCCACGTGCCATCCAGCAGAGACCCTCCAAGCCAGAAGGCTAGAGTCCTGGGAGCCCTGCTTCCCCCAAACCAGCAGCATGACCTTGGGCCAGTCTCTTGACCAGTCTGGCTCCAGTTGCTTCACTGGGTGTGGGAGCTCAAAGTTTCCAACAGGAAAGGTCACTCCTATCTTCATGGGCTAACACTGCCAGCGGCCGTCGGTCTCATGAAGCCTGGCCTGGGAAAGTATGAGGGGTGAAGGATACTTCAGGAAGGAAGATGGGGCTGCATTCATGAGAATGGGCTGGTGTAGGGAAAGCAGGGAGCTCGCACCCCCTAGGATCTGGGTACACTGGGCTCTGATGACCACCGTGGCGTCATTACAGATACTGTAAAGTCACATGCCCCAGAGACCCATAATCCCCTGTTGGTTTTTTCCTTTCCTCTGCCAATCTGCTCAAGTCCTCAGATTGCGTTATTGTTACTATTCTTTCTTCACAGTGTAACAGTTCTAATTAGCTTCATTTCCTGTTTTCTCCCCTCAGGGACCAGTACAGGACGTCTGATGGCATCTGCATGCCCAGAGAGGGTGGAATTCAGGAACAAAGTCCATGAGCTAATAGCCTGGGGAGAGGGTGGTCTTCTCAGGATAGGGGTGAGGCTGGGGGAGGAAGGAAGAGAGCCCAGCAAACAAAGCCTGCTCTGGAGGCTGCTTCCTCATCAGCACCCAGTAACCCAGCTGGGAATAATGCCGTTGGCCTGCAGAGACCACCCCCTCGTTGAGTCTGGAGAAGTTCCCTGGCCTTGTATCAGCCTTGTTATTTATGGGATTCTTCATTTCCTGAATGGTTTGGCTGTAAGAACTTCAAGGCTTGATGTGCCAATCTAATGGTATCTCATAAAGCCAGGGACTGCCCGATGCTCTTGATATTTGTTCCTTTCAAATAAAATCAGACCCGGGGAGGAAGGAGCCTAACTGACCTTGGTAACCTCAGTGCCAAACACTTTGGGATATTTCATGGCAAAATTGATTGTTGCATTTTTTAAGATTTTTGTTGTTGTCTTTTTTTTTTTCTTCTTTCATTTCAGGGTAAGGTCTTCCAAAGTTCCAGGCCAAAGAGCAAGATACGGTGTTCAAATGTGCCTCTCATTAGCTGTATGTTCATCGCCAAGTTATATAAGCCATCTAATCTCAGTGTCCTCCCCAGTAAAGTAGAGCTAATAATAATACCTACCACATGGGAGTGAGATGGGGAATAGATAAGATAATGCATGTTTGGGTGCCAAATGGCTGCATATCACCAGCAATTTAGATCCAAAAGAGCCAAAATCAGTATCATGAGGATCTGTGTGGCAGGAAGGAAGAGGGAGCATATGACAACATAACGGAACCTCACTTATGAAGAAGCAGTTTAGTGGGGCAAGAACACATGTTTTAGCGTCAGACCTCGGACCAACTCCCAGTTCTATCATTTACTACGTGGGCAGTACTTTTTTCTCTGAGCCTCAGTTTGAGCATTTGCAAAACTGGAATAAAAATAGTATTTGCTTTATAGGGTTGCCTTAAGAATTAAATGAGATGATGCATTGTGGTAGAGACTGGCTAGATACACAACGAAACTGTTTCCTCTCCTTCCTGGGTCACTAATAGACTACATTTCCTAGCCTCCTTGCATCTAAGTGAAGTTGTGTAACTAAGTTCTGGTCACAGGAGTGTGTGTGGATTGAAGTGATATATGCTACATAGTCTAATCCCTGTGGTCCTATATGCCCTCTCTTTCCTCTTCTGCTAGGTGGATGCAGAGAATCCGGTGGGGGTGAGGGGAACTCCAGGGCTCAGGGAAGGCAGAGCCACTGTGCAGAGGGAGCCCAGGTCTCTAAATGACTGGGTAGAACATAGCATTCCTCTCTCTACTCCTGCCAATGCGTGTATTGGATTATGGCTGGAACTACTGAGATTTTTAGAGTTTGTTAAAATATTTAATCTACAAAAATGATCTATTCATTCTCATAAAGCACATAATCATTCTTCAATAAATGTTAGCTATTATATTATTATATTATTATTATTATTATTATTATTATTATTATTATTATTATTTTCTCCCTGACCAGAATGGCTGAGTGGGCAGTTCCAAGCCCCCATATTTAAATAAGGCTTAACACCACAAGTACACTTTTGTTCTCTCCTGTGGCTGGAAGGTTGACTTCTAAATCTCTGGACTCCCCCCAAAAGAAATTAAATTATTCATTTATCCAATCAGTAAGTATTCACCAAGTGCCTACTATTTATATAGCTTGATTAGGTGCTGGGAAATGCAGAGATGACAATACCATCTCCATGGAATATTCAATTTCATAAAGAGACACTGACGCATGAGTGACCACATTATCATGCAGAACAAAATGCATGTCCTACTCTCACCTCATCATCTTAACTTGTGGCCTATGATATTTCTTTTTTTTTTTTTTAAGATTTATTTATTTTAGAGAGAGGGAGGGAGGGAGGGAGCGTGTGGGTGCCTACGACGAGCAGGCGGAGGGGCAGAGGGAGAGAATCTCAAGCAGACTTCCCACTGAGCATGGAGCCCGATGCAGGGCTCAATCCCAGGACCCTGAGATCATGACCTGAGCCAAAGTCAAGAGTCAGATGCTCAACCTAACTGAGCTACCCAGGAGCCCCTGGCCTACGATACTTCTTAAAAAATCAGTAATAGTCTCAGCCTCGGGTAGATCTATGGGAAAGTTTTGCCACTTCCCTGGCAACCTTCTCCCTGACTTTTACATGCTCACAGAAAGAGAAGAGAAGGGGGTTAAGCTGTAGTTGTTGTTTCCTTGAAAACCAAACGTGTCTTTGTATGGTGCTGCTCTGTGGAGCCTTGCAGCCTTCCTAGCTTCTCCCTTCCTTTCTCTGCCTTCCCACGATTGGGAAACTGTGTGCCAGGGGACCCCTGTTCCTTCTGCACTGTGCTCATGTGTCCTGTTTCCCAGGGCAGGATGAGCCGTTGTGACAATCTAGTGCTGGTTCTGTTCGACTTTGCCCCCTCCCCTTCCTGGAGCTCAGGTCACTAAATAGACAACATTCCCTTCCATCCATTATAAACACTGACGTATCAGGGAACTCATTCATTTTTGCTGAGCCTAAACCCACACGAGCCATCACAGACTTTTTCAATACAGACTTCCAGGCAGCTCCACCAACCAATCTTTGTTTGCCCAAGAGCTAGAGGTCTGTCTTTGATAACAATAATAATAATCTTTCATTCCCTTAAACTTATATTAAAAAAAACTTTTAGCTATAGATAATCTAATAAGCATCTTGAGGGTAGGATGGTGTATGCTATTCTTTTGTACCCTTCTCCCACTGTTCTCAGCTCTCAGGAAGAGCTCACCAAATATTTGAGGACTGAGAAGGAGGCTCCTTCTATTACTCCCTTTTTCTGATTTTTAAAAATTGAAGTATAATTGACATACGATATTATATTAGTTTCAGGTGCACAATGTAGTGGCTCAATATTTATAAACATTACAAAATGATCACCATAATAAGTCTAATTACCATCTGTCACCATACAAAGTTAACACACTATTATTGTTTATATTCCCACAATATTATTGTGTATATTATGTATATGTGTATATTATGTATATGTGTATATTATGTATATTAATTCCCAATGGCTTATTTATTTTATAACTGGAAGTTTGTCTCTCTTGTTCCCCTTTACCCATTCACCTACTCCTCCAACCCCCTCTCCTCTGGCAACTATCAGTCTGTTCCCTGTATCTATGAATCTAGTTTTGTTTTGTTTTGTTTTTGTTCATTTGTTTTATTAGGTTCCACATGTAAGTGAAATCACAAGGTATTTATCTTTCTCTGTCTGACTTATTTCATTCAGCATAATACCCTCTATGCCCATCCATGTTGTTGCAAATGACAAGATTTCACTTTTTTATAGCTTAGTAATACTCCATTATGTATACCACATCTTCCTTATCCATTCATGTGTCAATGGACACTTAAGTTGCTTCTATATTGAGCTATTATAAATAGTGCTGCAATGAACATAGGGGTGCATGTATCTCTTCTTCTGATCTGTGCTTTCATTCCCTTCCCAATAGATTCTTTCTCAATCTCAGGTCCCAGCCTCATTAGCACTGCCTGTGTGATGGGGAATGATGTGACCACACAGGTTCATCTAGTTCATCCCTCTGCTCCCAAACAAGCTGCTTCAGTCACTCAGCACTGACAAGTGCTGAGTCTATTGGAAGAAGACAGCTGTCGGGGTCAAGAGTTCTTTCTTGGAAGGCCTGCTGGTAAAACCAATGGAAGGTCTTTGGACCTGTTTGCTGATGACTAGTTGGCCCAAAGGATTCTAAATTCTGACCATAGATTTTTCCTTCTGAATATATCATTAGGTCTGGTTGCGTGCCAGACCAGCTCGGAGGCAAGACTTTGTAACTGTGCTTTTTCATTCATTATTATTTTTAGGGCAGATCTCTTTCTCATTGACTGGGGCTTGTTGGGCCCCTCCCTTGCCTTGTCATGCTCAGGACAGCCCACATGGCAGCTTCCCAAGGACCATGCTTGCCCGGAGGTGCTGTCACCTGCCTCTCCTGACTGGTGGGTACAGGCCTGGGCTAAAGCCGCCTTTGTTCTTTCACAGTGGGTTGCTTTTCCTTGGGCTTGGATGGCTCAGCAAACGTTATTGGATGCTCTGCTGGGTGGGAGGCCCGAGCGGCAGAGTTTATGTTGGAAACTGTGTACGTTGTTCTGGGTTATCCTCACGGTGCCTGTATTTTTCCTTTTTGTCTGACAAGGTGAATAGTATGGAGTGGGGTGGGGAAAGGGTCATGCACAAGTCAATGCAGTTGGCCTCGTATGATGGAGGGCCCTTTCCCAGCAATGTGAAGGCTGGTAAAGGCCCAAGGGGAGAGGGGGCCAGTGAGGGTGTGGTGAGGCAACTGTTGAGACTCAAAGCCACCCCCAAGCATCCACAGGGAAAGGGGAAAAGAGAGAGAAACAATAAAAGGAAAACAAAAGATGATGGTAATAGATCAGGGAGGTAGGAAAGAGGGTAAAAATGGGAGGAAACATTTCTTCAATAAATCCCTTCTAGGGGCACCTGGGTGGCTCAGTTGGTTAAGCGGCTGCTTTCAGCTCAGGTCATGATCCTGGAGTCCCGGGATCAAGTCCCGCGTCGGGCTCCATGCTCAGCGGGGAGTCTGCTTCTCCCTCTGACCCTCCTCCCTCTCATGCTCTCTGTCTCTCATTCTCTCTCTCTCAAATAAATAAATAAATAAAAATATTTTTAAAAAATAAAATAAAATAAAATAAATCCCTTCTAGATTACTCCAGCCTCATTTGAACTCCTACAGAATCTATTATATACATCAAATAATTCACCTCACACTGTATTCAGGTGTGTGACTTAGATGCCGTTCTAGCCTTGCCTTCCCCCTCAGAAACTGTTCTCCTCTTTGGTCTGAATTCCACTCCACAGTGAGTGACCATCAAAAGCCCCTTGCTGTGCTCTCTACATCTCCCAACCTCACTTCCTCAGGCTCCTTGTGTCTTCATTCCTCAGACTGTGGCCTCCCTTACCCCACATCATCTGCCTCAAAGCTGCTGATTTCCTTGGGGGGAAATAAAATCCACTCATGCCAAGAATGTCAGGGGTGCAGAAAGTTTATAAAGCACTGGGGAGTAATAATGTTCTCCTGGGAACAACTTCTGGCCACCATCTTTCACTCAGCTGTCCTCTCTGCTTTGCCACCTTTCTCCTAGGTCTGTGCTCCCACCTACCCACGTTTTCCTCAGTGTGAGGCTGTCTTTTAACTCTCTCCCTTCCCCTTTGACACTCCTCTCCAGCTAGTTCTCTGGAAAATACTTTTCCTTACCTTTGGATGGCACTCTACAGTATACAAGGTGTTTTCATAAGCCTCATGTAAAAAAAAAAATCTTCATAAGGATTTTATGAAACTCAGCTATTAATTCAACTAATACCTGGCAGAACTGGGTCTTAAGCCCATACCGTGTTTCTCCATGTGCAGCGTCCATCCACCTCTCAGGAAGAGCAAGGAAGGGAATGCAGGGAGCTGGGTCTCTGAGGTGGAGGAGAGTGTGAATAGATACAAGGAGAGAGGCCAGGGCTGTGGAAACATTTCTCAGGCCCCAGGATCTGCCTGTTGGCTTTTGTTTTCTCGTTCACTAACCGAAGTTTATGACCACAGTTACTCTTCACTTATACTTTCATTCTCTCATTCATTCATTCATTCACCCAACATGTCTTAGTGTCTACAACATTCCAGGCAGCGGTGGTGCTTCTGTTTTCTTGGCTTTATGTGGAGGGACATGCACCTCTGAGCAGCAACAGGGCCGGTGTTCCAGTCTGGAGCCAGAAGCAGCCTCTGGAGAATTTTAGCAACAGGAGGTAAGTGGGCCACTCCTCTGTAATTGTGCTACCTTCCTGTTTTTCACCCACATGCTTGGGCAAAGACTAAGACCCACATGTTTTTCTACAAACATACATAAGACTGCATTCCAGAGAAACACTCCAAAGCCATCCATCTTCCAGGAACTTCTCAGATGGAAGCTGGATGTGGTGGTCACCCAGCTGATCTGCTCCCTCCTTCTTCATGTGCTTTCCACACATGGCTTCCAGAACCCCTTATCTCCTGGTTTTTCCTGTACCTCACTGGTTGTTCCTTTTAAGGCGCTCTGAAGTTTTCCTCTCTTCATGTTGCAGGGCTCCGGGGCTCAACCCTTGGTCTTTTCTTCCCCACTACCCTCATTTTCTCAGTGATCTCATCCAATCTCATGCCTTTGCCAACACATGCCAGCAACCCTCACGTTGACCTCTCCATCTCAAGTCCAAGCTAGTGTATCATAGATACATCAAGCTTCATAGTCCAACAGAAACTCATCGTCTTTGTTCACAAATCTGCTTGCCTGTAGCTTTCTCTACTTTAGATGATGGCAACTCCACTTTCCCAGCTGCTCAGGGCACCAGCCTCGGAGCCATCCTTGACACCCTTCTTTCTTTAATTCACTTCTAATCCACTGGCTTGACATGAGCCTAATCCAACATCTCCCACTTCCTACAACTGCACCACTAGCGTCATTTCCCATCTCTCTCCTAGTTTGTTCCAACACTTCCTACCTGGTCCCCCTGCCTTTCCCCTTGCAGTCGATCCTCAGCACAGCTGCCAGAGGGATCACTTTGAAACATAACTCGAATCATGTGATATTCCTTTTCCCCTTATTGACAAACCTTAATGGCATACCTGGATACTCAAGTACAAGTCAGAATCTCTACAATGGTGAAGTAAATTATCGCATAAATGGCTGCAGTTCTCCACTCCTCTCTATATCTGCCTACTTTGCAAAGTATCTGTACAACTCCTCCCAGCAAAAGGTGGAATCTTTTTCCCCACACCTTGAATCTGGGCTGGCCCTGTGATTTGCTTTGGCCAAACACAGTGTAAAGGATAATGTGCCACCTCCAAGCCTGGGCCTTTCTCGGAACCCTGCTATGCCCATGTAAACAAGTCCAGGCTAGTTGGCAGGACGGCGAGAGACATGTAGTCTAGTCACCTCCTTGCCCCAGCTGGCAGCCAGTCAACAGTCAGACATGGGAATGAGGCCATTCTAAAATAGCCAGCCTTAAACCAAGCCACCTCCTGATCCTCAGTGAGCAAATCCAGCTGAGATAAGCCCAGCCTGGCCAAGATCATCAGAGCCCAGCTGAACCATAGAATGAGGAGCAGTAGAAGCAGCTTATTGATTTAAGCTACTAGGTTTTGTGGTTGGTTTTTATGCAACATTTTTGTGGCAATAAAAAAGTGATACAAATGACCCACAAGGCCCTCCATGATCCACAACTTCCCTTATTTCTCTGACGTTATCTTCTATTACTTTCTGGAAGCCTCATTCACCATGATCTCCTTGCTTTTCCTGGACTATACCAAGTATGCTCCAGCCTCAGGGCCTTTGTACTTTCTGTGTTCTCCGCCTGGAATATTTTTCTTTATATACCCTTACTACTACTCCCATCATTTCCTTACATGCTTAAATGACACTTCAGCAAGGGTGATATTCAAAATATTTTTAAATATTAGGGCATGAGGACTGACAAATCAGAAGTGTCAAGGGATCAGAAGAGAGCCTGATCAAGGGTCCTGGTTGCCCACTGCTAAGCTAGGAATTCATCTTTTAACAGAGGGGCCAGGACAGCCAACTTGGACAAGGTAACAATAAAGGGACTCCAGGCCATGCTTGTTGAACAACTGGTAAGGAAATATTATGAGATTTTAACAGAAAGATGAGCTCTGATTATGAGGAAGATGTCCACCCACCATCCTATCCCCCATTTCCCTCACTCCAGCATACTCTCTAGACACCTTGTTTGACTTCATATTTCTCCAAAGCACTTTTATCACCATCTGATTTATAACATATTTGTCCATTTACTTGTTTATTACATTTCTACTCTTCTCCTTTTAGAACAGTGTGGTTCAATAGAAGTTTCTGTAATTGTGGAAATGTTCTACTGGCCTGTCCAATACAGTAGCCATGAACAACACACGATTAGGAAGCACCTGAAATGTGGCTATGGTGAGTTAGGAAATTAAACTTTTAATTTTATTTAATTTTTATTACTTTAAATTTAAATAGTCTCCTTTAACTATTTTTTTAAAGATTTATTTATTTATTTTAGAGGTGAGGGAGGGGCAGAGGGAGAAGGAGAGAGTCTTAAGCAGACTCCGCGCTGAGCGGAGCCCAACATGGGGCTCAGTCTCACAACCCTGAGTTCATGACCTGAGCTGAAACCAAAAGTCAGACGCTTAACTGATTGCACTACCCAGGCGCCCACCTTTTGTAACTACTATCTATCATACTGAACAGCACAACTCCAGAATGTAATCAAGTAAGGACTTTTGCAACTTCTTCACTACTATATCCCCAGTGCTTAGAACAGAATTCGGCTGAATAAATGAATGAACAAGCGAATGAATATGGCAGGCAGGGATGGCAGCAGATAAGAGGACCTGTCCATACCAAATGCTCTAATGCCTATTGGAGGCTATGATAGGGGATGGTTTGGAGAACACAGAAAACGGACCTCTTACCTACTCCCCACATCAAGGTTTCAGTTTGGTAGGATGTACTGAGTAGAGGAAGATTCCTAATCTGGATCACAGTGCATTTATTTTTCAGCCTTATCGCAACTGGTTAACAAATGGGTCCAGCCTAATAAGAGGTTTTCTCTGGCCTCTCCTTGTGGAATATCAATGAAGGAAAGGACCCTATAACACTGAGATTTTCTTAGCCCCAGTTTTCCGGGGCACCTGGGACAGAGTTCAGATGCTGCAGAATGACTCACCTATAACAGCAGAAAGAGCCCACACTTGGGAACTGTTCTTCCTACTGACCCTATGGGGCTGGGAAGATCAATAGGGAGACACACCTGCGCCCAAGCGTCAGGCAGTGCTCAGCGACTCTGGGGTCCAGTCGCAGGCATACATACCAAGAGCAACCAGTCCCAGCCCCTGGTATCTGCATGGCCCAACCCCAGGTCCAATACTAGCTAATATTATACCCTTATTGCACTATCCAAACTGGCTCACTTGTGACAGTCCTGCTTATACCTGCTGTCCCAACACGCAGTCTGTGCAGTGTCCTTTCACTCTCAAAAGTGTCCTGATAAATTATAGAAAATGATAACTTACATGGTCATCTCACATCTTAGTGAGCTCTTACTCTGTGTCAGGCATTGTTTAAAGCACTGCACTTTTTTTCTCTTATATTTATACCTTGCAACCCAGAGGGCAAGTATTACCACCATTCAACCAGGAACCTGAGAGGCTGAAGGACTGGCCTGCTGTTCTGGAACCAACAGGTTTAGACTTTGGAAGTAATTGGATAAATAAGCATCAGGAGCCTCCTTCCTGGGGCTCTTAGCCCCCCTCCCACCTCCTAAAACATGTTTCCATTGGAGAGCAGGCCTGCCAGGGAAGAGTCTTTCCCATGGTGGACAATTGCTTCTTTCTCAAGCAATCAGTAACATGACAATTCCCTGGGTGGAGGGGCCCATGTCTGTTCTCATGGGACCATTTCTCACATCCAGCTGAGCAATGCTCACACTCTGGCCTTATGTCACGAGAGCTGATATTTCTCCCATGGGAGGATTTGAAACTCCAGGAAGGAAATGGATGGAAGACCAGGGCCAGGACCAAAGAAGGCCATCAGAGGCCCTGGGTTGCAGAGTATGGATGGAGAGGTCCCGTCCATCCCAAGCCTGGTGGACTCAGCATGTCAAGTCAGGGCTGAGGAAGAGACAGGCAAACCAGAATGCACCAACCACAGTTCTGCAAGTCAAAGCAGAATAAAATTAACTCGTGCAGTTGGATGATTTCCAGTTTGCTTATAAATGTCACAGAAAGGCAATGGTAACACCATGGCTGTATTCCCTCTTTTTTCATTTTTCTTTGGAGTCTTTTTAAAAAAAGCTTTCAGCTCAGTGTATCATTGAGAATGTTAACAATAGCTTACTGTTGAATAGCTCTTTATAATATAGAAAATGTCTTTAAAAAAGAATGTCTTTTACATCTGTTATCTCAATGGGCCTGACACCAACCTGATGAGGTAGACAATTCTGTTATTAATAACTTTGTTTTAAAAGTGAGCCCACTAAGGTTTAATGAAGTTAAGTGACTTGTCCAAATTCACCTGTATTATGATAATAATAAGCATCATTTACAGAGTGCTTAAATGCTTTACATACATCATCTCAATGCTACAGCCCACCATGAGTGGGAGACATAGTTCTCCCGGGGGAACAGAGGCTAGGTGGGATGTCTGCCCAGGGTCAAAGTCATGGGAAGAGGTGGAGAGGTGGAGCTGGGACAGGAACCCAGCCCCACTCTCAGCCCAGTCTGACTTGAAATCCCGTGTTTTCCCCAGCACATCAGGGAAGCTTTATGTTCCTAAACTTTGATTCAAAATGGGAGGATCTGTCTTACCAGAAGCCTGGGACTTTCAGTGGACAAAGACAGGTGGGTTAGAAGGAATCCCAGAGTGAGATACGAAGAGGGTCTGAGAGGTGTCCACACCACTAATCTCTTTACAAACGTAATCTGATTTTTATACTTGGCTGCCCTGTGAAATTGGAATTATTTCCATTTTACAGATGAGGAAACTAACACTTTGTCCGTGATCACAAAGACATGAGCTCAGGTCTGCCTGGTTTTAAAGACCATGCTTTTAACAGGAGGCACAATTTATATATGATAGAATACACAGATTTTAAGTCTACAATTACATGCATTCTGACAAATGTATATAATCAGTGCTCTAAACTATATGTGTAACATATATATACTTGGTTCTGTGACTATGGAGAACCAACACTAATACAAGTCTACAGATCAATCTGTAGAGAACTGACATCTTAAGAATTTTGAATCTTCTAATTCATGCATATATCACTCCACAGTGGTAGCCAAACTGTGGAAAGAGCCAAGATGTGCATCTACAGATGAATGGATAAAGAAGATGTGGTATATATATACAATGGAATATTATGCAGCCATTAAAAGGAATGGAATCTTGCCATTTGCAACAACGTGGATGGAACTGGAGGGTGTTATGCTGAGCGAAAATAAGTCAATCAGAGAAAGACGTGTATCATATGACCTCACTGATATGAGGAAATCTTAATCTCAGGAAACAAACTGAGGGTTGCTGGAGTGGTGGGGGGTGGGAGGGATGGGGTGTCTGGGTGATAGACACTGGGGAGGGTATGTGCTATGGTGAGTGCTGTGAATTGTGCAAGACTGTTGAATCACAGATCTGTACCTCTGAAACAAATAATACATTATACGTTAAAAAAAAAAAGAAGATAGCAGGAGGGGAAGAATGAAGGGGGGGAAATCGGAGGGGGAGATGAACCATGAGAGACTATGGACTCTGAAAAACAAACTGAGGGTTCTAGAGGGGAGGGGGGTGGGGGATGGGTTAGCCTGGTGATGGGTATTAAAGAGGGCATGTTCTGCATGGAGCACTGGGTGTTATATGCAAATAATGAATCATGGAACACTACATCAAAAACTAATGATGTAATGTATGGTGATTAACATAAAAAAAAAACAACTAAAAAAAAAGAATAATAATCAGAAGAATTGTTCACTGCCATATTGGTTGGATGCCTCCCCATGAGGATACAGGAGCCTTGGTCTGAGCCAGGACCACAGACTGTACTTCTGACCTCAGACAGCTGCCTGTGCATTTGCGCTCCTGTTCAACTGTGTTTGCTTTTGGGCCAGAGAATGTGGATAGATGGTGGCAAACCCATTCATCACCCCAGCTGGCAAAGCGGCTTAAAGCGCATAGCTTAGGAGTGGGAGCGCAGTGGCGTCCTCTCGGGCTATGAAGACTGAAGGGATGCTACTGTAAATGACACAGCTCCCATGCACCTAAGTTGATGGAAGCTGAGGAGGGGAAAGTTAACTATATACTTTTTGAAGCTTAGGTGAATTGTGAGGTTATCCATTTATATACAAGTTTGTCATCAGCTGCTCCTTTTCCGTATCCTGGCTTTCTGGCACTGGCTTGGAAATCTCCCTGGGGTCCTGACAATCCTTATCATTTTCTACTTCTATCTATTTTTATAAATCATTGGGCTGAACTTGGGAGAACTTTTAAACACCCCTTTACTTCCCTTTTGTAGGAACACCCCAAAACGTTAAGCTTATTATTATTTTACAACAACAGGGAGGTTGACAGAAAGTTTTTAATTTCCTTAGAAAAATAACAAAAGAAGAAAAAAAAAATCCTCACCTTAAACATCCTGTTCATTTCTTTCTTTTTGGTGACTCACTTCCTTATCTTGATAAGTAACGTTTCATGCCCCTCTTCAATATAATTCAAAATTTCAAAATACACTATGTATCACAAATAACAATAAACCAAACAATGTTAGAGCATATCTATTTTCAAACTCTGAATGCTTGCAAAGGTTCTGACATGCCTCTTCTCTACCAGGTGAAACATATTTATTATAAAGGTGCATTTCCAAGGTATATTTACTGGTTTTAAACTGCAAAGGAATGCGAGATGTGGGTAAAATTTACCTGAGCCTGGAGACAACAGACACGCACATGGTTTTATAAAGCATAGATTTTTTTTTTATCTTGACTCATTTGTAAGTCACCTTATATAGCTTTGACAGTTTGTACATTTATAGAACTCTTCAAAGTTTCCCTCTAGCCTACGAACTTATTACATTCAGAGTCTGGATGTAAGGAAAGGTAGGAACACTTTATTTTTGGTGCACTTGGAAGGGCTCTAAGGGCAGACCTAATCCCACAGCACCACCTCCCAGGTGAATACAGCAACATTAGAGAGGCTAGGTAATCTGTGAAGGTCACACAGCTAGCTAGGGGCATAGCTTGAATGAGGACCACTTCTCTTGATTCTTGAGAGGATTCTTTCTGTTACTTTACATAGTTTTAATCCTTCTCCTCCACTTGTTTTTTTCCTTCTCCACTTTTATTTTCCCAATAGGACCCTGGTACCCTCATCTTGTCCCATTATAGTGCCCTACTGACCCTGCATCCTTTATCCATCCCTGCAGTTTTCAAATCAAAGTGCCCCACCCATTTCCTCTGTGTCCCTATTCCCAGGGGTCCTACCATTGTTGAATCTAAAGAGCCAACGTGGACTTGAGTATGAATGACTATTCATGGTTCAGTTTTGCTTCTTGTCTAAAGTAGCTTGAATGCTCTATCTCATGGACAACTAATCACAATATTTCCAAGAGTTAAATTTATTGACACCTCACTGTGTGCCAGACACTGTGCTTAAGGATTTCGTATAAATTATGTCACGGATATTGTGTGCATTATTATGTCATTCCCTCATTTGAGGAATGAGTCATAAGAGACAAGTCCAGTGAGTGATATATTTAGAGACAGGTGGGGTTATCCTGCCCCATTTTTAGTGATATCATTCAGGCAATAGCCTGCTGCCCTGGCCACAGGGCAGCAGCTGAGAGGAGCCTGTCTTCCCCCCCACCCACCCCCAGCTACTTCAGTTTTCTGCCTACTGAGTCTTCTGTGCATGCTAATGAGTGCACAAGCAACAGGCATTGCTGCCTTCAGGGGTATTGCCGGAGCTGCTCTTCTTGCTACGCTTCTCAGAGCTGGGGCAGCTAATATGCCCTGGGTAGTCCAGGGCTCGGAAACTCATTGTTTGCCAACGAATGGGCAATAGCCAGGCTACAAAACACCACATGTGGCTTAAATGGAGAGGTGCCTAGAAAAGAGGCCCTTGATGTCAAGTTAACCATAGTAGAAAACTATGGTTAACTTTAGTACCCATTCTCCTGATTTGACAGAACAAAACAAAAACAAAACAAAACAAAATAATAACTGTCAGATAACAACTGTCCAAAAAAAAAAATCCAAATCTCATGGACCTTCTACAATGCCCATACTGTAACTCTAGTTTGAAATGATTACTTTACGGTTTATTAATATCTCCAGTGAAAGATAGACTATGGAAACACCCCCATCTGCACAGCATTTTATGGTTTCAGAAGCAGCATGCAATAGCAACTTCGACTTTCAATGCTAGGTGTTTTGGGGGCTTCTCTCTCAGGTGCAGGTCTTAAAAGTTGGGGTGCCAGATGTGGGGTTCGAATCCTTTGCTCCTCAGGGAGAAGCTCAGGGTTGTGAATTCCCTCCTGATTGTGGGTCACTGTGCTGGGGATGGGGTTTATGACAAGATTGTGTCTCGGCCTCTCTTACCTACTTCAATGTGGGTTTTTTCTTATCTGCCCACATGTAGGAGTTGTTCAGCCATTTTTTGTTTTTGCTTTTGTTTTCCAGAGGGAGTGGTTCCATATGTCGCTGTTGATTCTATGTGTCCATGGGAGGAGGTGAGATCAGGACCCTCCTACACTGCCATCTTGAATTGGTCTCATAGCAACTCTGAGAAGGGTATGCAAATTAGTGAAGGTAGCGGTCAACTCCAAATACAGTGTTTTTTTCTTAGCTACCTAACTCATACTGCTGTTTCTTTGGGAAAATTGAGCCATGAATATACAGAGGTTTCTCACGGCCCACTAGGAATGGATGATTTTATATTGCAAGCACCTTATTTTGTGCCCTTGTGTGTTGAAAATTCCCAGGATGCTCTGAGTGTATTATTTAAAACAATGACTTACAGGAGCTATTAGCACATGTCCAATCTCCTACTAAATGTGTACTAATTTCTGTTGTCCATCTTTTTATTATCTGATTCATCTATCATTGTATTGGAAAAGTATAATATGCAGACTCCTGCAAAACCACTTCCCTTTGTGTGTATGTGTGTGTGGTTCAGTGGAGTGAGACTATAAAAAAAAAAGATTCATTAATAAAGTCATTCAACAGATACACAGTGGACTTGATCATCTGAACCAGCAAAGTCTAAATCATCACTGGGGCTCAAAGGTGTCAGTCATCATCTCACTTTGTGTCAACGATGAGCTAAGCTCATCCCTCAGACTGGAAAACAGAACTGAGTGGGAGCATCCAAGTGGATGAGGAATGTTTTAAAAGGGGGCATTTAAGTTTTGGGTGTTTTTACTAGGAAGACAAGGTTTTAGGAAGATCAGCTCCTACAGTGGGATAGATGATACCAGAAGATGTACAGAAAGCCTGAAGGAAAGGATCCGCAGAGAAGTATCTGGATGTTTATGTCAATCTGTCTACATTGGATCATGGTTAGTTACCTTAGAATCTTAATTGTTATCTTAATATAATATTTGAGCTATTGGAACATCCTTTGTTTCATTTGCTAGACTCCTTAGGTATTGTATTTTTAAGAAGAGATAACTTTTATGCTCTTTGTCTATTTTTATTTTGTATAGTTTTATCTGGGACCCAAGAGCAGAAATGATAAAAGGAGGTTCCTTCCCCCAAATTTGTTCAGTATCTTCTTGGGGCCCAGATACTATGAAAAATTATCTTAGAAACTCTTCTCTGCTCAAAACTGGCTGACTTGTGTTTAAATAAAGGACTTGTTTCCTTAAGTCACCTTTACCCCCTACCCCCTCCATTTAAAATGGAGAATTTCCAGTCGGATAAGCTACTATGTGGTAAAAATTCCTTTATTGCCTCCTTCCTTGATCAGGGCAGACATCAAATGAGCGTATTTTCCCGTATTTTTTTTATGAAAATTAATTGAGATATTTAATAGACAGTGCAAACCATAATTTCATCTGAATATAAATGTATGCACATGTTTCCAATGAGTTATCTATCAGTTATCACAAACAGCAACAAGGACCTTAGAGCTATGTTAGAAAAATGTATAGCTGGGGTTTAACTCTACAATCTCACTTGCTCTCAAGAGAACACCATCCATTTCAAATCAGTGTCACAAACTCCAAAAGACCAGGGGAACAGGAGTGAGGGGTAGGCAGAGTGGTTAACACAGGGACCAGTACACAGGAGATGGACGGAAATACAGTTCTCAAGGAAACCAAAGTCAGATGCATTATTACATCTAAGGACAAGGAAAAGCCTATGGCTTTTAAAAACTTTTCTGCCGGTACCATACAAGTCTTACAAAGAAAGGTGCGACAAGTCAACTGACTTAAAAGGACAGAGGCTACATTTTCAGATCATTTCAACTGCAAACGGTCGACCCTTTCCACTGAGGTTCAGCAGTGGAGTTAGCGTAGTCCAGAAGCTCAATGTTGGATTTGCAAATACAGTTTATTTTACAGAAATTCAACATTATAAACAGCAGGTAGGTGGTGATATAATTCCTATTTTACAGATGAAGAAACAGAAATTTAGAAGTTAAACAACTTCTGTAAATCTCTATGACTCTGAAGCCATTATTCTCCAGGGAATCAGTACTAATTGATCAGAGTTGGCAACTAATATGAAATTTGCCACCCATGATCTAGCTCAACCTCATTAGTTT
The DNA here is from genome assembly GCF_011800145.1 of Mirounga leonina. Taxonomy (NCBI): domain Eukaryota; kingdom Metazoa; phylum Chordata; class Mammalia; order Carnivora; family Phocidae; genus Mirounga; species Mirounga leonina. The sequence goes on along the minus strand of NW_023270387.1, from coordinate 36,466,777 downwards.
TCATGAGAAGCAGTAAGTCCAGAGAGTTTGAATAATGTAGGAGAAAGTGCTTTGCAAATTTGTAAAGAATGCCAAAGGTGTTAATTGTTTTTATTAATTACCAAGAATACAAGCCCAGGTAAGTTACAGCAATTCTGAAATTTGAGTGAACGTCAGAAGCACCTTGAAAAAACAGATTGCCGGGCCCCACCCCAGAGTGTCTGATTCAATAGTTTTAAGGGACGGCCCAAGAATTTGCATTTCTAACAGATTCCCATGGAATGCTGATGCTGCTGGTCTATGAACCACACTTAGAACCACTGGTTTGCAGCATACCTGAACTCAAATTTCTTATCCAGAAATTTCTCCTTATTTGCTTTTACATTGTTTCTAAGGTGCAAAAATATTTTATAAAATACAATTTCTCTATTATCTCAAGAGAATAAATCTTAAGGCAGGAGAAGAAAACCAAACTGGTTTTTGTAGGTGTTTTTCTTCTGCTGTCAAGCCTCCCTTCTTGTGCATTCAATGAAATGTTCCTGTTGATAAATGTAAATATGTAATCATTGGACAAGAGCCAGGATGGATTTTAACACTAATTGGAAGAAAAATTGAACCTAGGTATATGAGAAAAGAATTAGAAGCCAGGATAAGGATGGAGTAGGTCATAGGAAGTTAGGAAATGGGAGCCATTTGTAAAGGGATATATTAGACAAAGCTTGATGTTAGAGAAGAGGGAAGAGAGATTTGGGCACCAAAGACACATAATACCTCAGGTGTCGATGAATTGATCTGCGGTAGACCCATTCATTGTGCATGAGAGATAATCAAATGAACTTTGGCTCAAAGATTTGCAGGGCCACCATGTGAAATGGGAATGAGACTTTTCTAAGGAGGCTTCAGAGAGCAGAAGTGACACTAGTGTGCCAAGTTTTGGGGATGCAAAGAAAGAACTCTTTAACAACCATTGCATCTGGAGATGTGCTGGGTTGCCTCCAGCTCAGAAATTCCCTAACACTGGAATTGTCTAAGCAGTCAGGTGACTGCTAGGAAAGGAATTTAAGCACCAAATGTGGAGGCAAGCCTTGGAGACGGGGAGATTAGATGAGTCTGAATTTTTGGAGGACCAAGGGAACTCGAGGATGCTCTAACATAAAGTAAAAATAAAAACAAGATGGCAGACAGGAGAGAGTGACTTCACTGATGCCTGGAAGAAGGCTGGGCTTTGGACTCACAGGACTAGCTCAACTTCCAGCGCCATATGTCCTTGCTGCTCTCTATTCCTTGGAGACACAGTCCCATCACCTATGGAACGGGTACAGAAACAGCTGCCCGACAGTGTCCCAGTGAGCACTAAATGGTGTGCCACACAGAAATTGCCCATACTGTCCCTGACCCTAGGAGTTTAATAAATGTTCATTATCCTCTCTTCTCTCTCCTCTGGTAAGTTAGGGAAAACTTGACCCAGGGAATGACTGAATTTAGGAAATTCAAAACGATAGGGTCTCTAAGAACTGTCTCTGAGAAGTACTTTCACGAAATAGATGATGTTGAACTTTGCATCTTCCTCTATGCTTCTCTATTTCCTTCTCTGGACCTGAGATCCCAGAGATATTTCACTTGAATAGCAGTTTCTTGAACATAATGGCCTGAATCAGTGAGTACTGATGAGTCATTCAGAAAAGAAGAGAGGATTAGTGGCTCAAGATCCTTCCTCCAATAGGATACCTCTTCCCCTAAGGCTCGGGTGGCAAAAGTGAGCATTGAAGGCAGCAGAGAACCTTTCAGAACTGATCAAGGCAGATAGAAATCAAAGCAAAAGCTGAGACAAATAGGATATTTAGGTTGCAAGCTTATACATACTGGATGGGCCTGGGTTTGGGAAGGAGAGTGTTTGATTCAGCTTTTACCTAAGTAAGGGTCAAGAAACAACAGAACTTGTCTGAGAAGCTTTGTTAATATAAGTACTTTCTGAAATGGTGTGTGTAGATGGGTTATGATATCCATCACATGGTATCAGGCTAGGAAAGAGGGGAATAAGAAAAATTTGTTTTCAAAAAGGGCATTGGATCTGATAAGGTAGAGAATTACTGATCTGAACAAACAGCGCCTGAAGTTTCACTGGCTACTTTCAGTCACGGTGGGGAGGAGGTGATTAATCAAACCGTAGAGAAGTGCATCTGTTCCTCAACGGGAAAGACAATCTCTTTCTTCCACTAAACAGACGGAGCTTGCAGCCATCTTGTGACTATCAGAGGACAAAGCTACATACACTGAGATTTCCTGAGCAGTGGGGTCACAATCCTGACACACATCTGGAGCCTGCCCTGCATATGGACTTTGGAATGTGAGATAATGAATTTCTTAATTGTTTAAGTCAGTTTTAATTGTGTTTCTTAGACTTAAAGCCAAGGGTACTCTAACTATAAAGGGTAAGATGGAAGATTACTGGTTCTCGTTATCATCTCTAAACCAACTGATTTTTTTAAAAACATCATGTACTGGTATTATTTTAATTTTTTTAAACAAAATTTTAAGGGGTCCTTTTTTATATATAAGGGTTGAAGACCACTGTTGTAGATATTAATCTTTTGTGCTTCATAAAAACTGCAAAGAGTCTTGGAATTTCAAAGGCTAAATCAGTTGATTTAATCTATTTAGTTACAAAATCAGTTAATTCTGTAAAAATTTAGAGATGTTCCATTTTAGCTGTCAAGGGTAAGCAATAGTTTAAATGGCTTCATTATTTCACTTTCTAACCAGTTATGTGGCCTCATGCAGATAGGATATTGTAACATCAGAATTTAGTAACTAGTAATATTGTACCAAAGCGTGATTAATATATTGTGCAGCCAGAACTCAAGGAAGCAATTTTCAATGCCCTATAAATAGCAAGATTCTGCAAAAATGAGGGTCATATTCCTGGCAAACGTGTCACAGCTAATGTCTATCAACTGACTAATGTTCATTAGCATTCAACCCATTAATAGATTGTCTTTCTGTGGGCACTTCTGTTCTTAATTTATAGTTCTTTGTGGTGTTGTCGAAATAGCATGTTCTTTGAGGCTAAACCTGGGCTGAAATCCCAACTTGGATACTTATTAACATGATAACTTTGGTCAAGTTACTTGATGCCACTAAACTTTAATTTCTTTGTCTATTAAATAGGGATAGAAAAACAAACTACATCATTAGATTGTTATGCAGATAGCATTTGTATGTAAAGAAACTAACAATGTGCCTTTGCATATTAAGTAATCGGTACATGTTATTTTCATTTCTTTCCTTTCCCCTAATTTTTCTCATTAGGGGTTTTCAGAACCTCAATGTTTAGAATGGAAGAGTGGACCTAAGCATGCCCTGAGCAAAAGGATATTCAGAAACTTCTATGAATGTTTGGTAAGCTGGTGACTCTGGCCATCAAAGACCAATTTAGATGGCCCTGAGGAGCCTCCTGGGAAAAAAAGGCAAGCTTTCTGCCATTGGCATCAGACACAGCTGAGCATGTCTGGGGTATTTGTGGGACTAGACAGCTGCAGTCCAGAGCTGAGACACCTCTGGGCCAGGGTGAGTGTGGGAGGCTCCCCTCCCCCACCACTGAGCTCATAGACAGAGGGAAGGGTGACAATGTAACTACTGATCACAGTCTTGTTTTGTACCGTTTTCCCAGTCACTGCCTGAATTCTAGAACAAAGAGCCTGTAAAAAAGCAAAAACAGTTTCTCACGAAATTCTGGGGTAGATAACCTCCAGTGTTACATTAGTTTCAGGCATACAATATAGTGATTTAACAATTCTGCACATCACCCTAGGCTCATCACCACAAGTGCCCTCCTTAATCCCCATCTCCTATTTCACCCATCCCCCACCCACTGCCCCTCTGGTAACCATCAGTTTGTTCTCTATAGTTAAGAGTCTGTTTCTTGGTTTCTCTCTCACTCGCTTGATTTTTTCCGCCTTTGCTTTGTTTCTTAAATTCCACATATGAGTGAAATCATATGGTTATTTGTCTTTCTCTGTCTTATTTCTCTTAGCATTATACTCTCTAGATCCAGCCATGTTGTTACAAATGGCAAGATTTGTATGGCTGAATAATATTCCACAGTATATATACCACATCTTCTTTACCTATTCATATACCACATCTTCTTTACCTGTTCATCTACCAATGGACACTTGGTTTGCTTCCATAGTTTGGTTGTTATAAATAATGCTGCAATAAACATAAGGGTGTATGTATTCCTTTGAATTAGTGTTTTTGTATTTTGGGGATAGTTCTATTTTTAACTTTTTGAGGAACTTCCATACTGTTTTCCAGAGTGGCTGCACCAGTTTGCCTTCCCACCAACAGTGCATGAGGGTTCCTTTTTCTCCACATTCTCTCTAACACTTGTTTCTTGTGTTTTTTATTTTAGCCATCCTGAAAAATGTGCGGTGATCTCTCATTGTGGTTTTCATTTGCATTTCCCTGTGACGAGTGATGTTGAGCATCTTTTCATGTGTTATTGTCATGTTGGCCATCTGGATGTCTTTTTTGGGGAAATGTCTTTTCATGGTGTCTTCTGCCCATTTTTAATTAGATTATATGGGTTTTCTGTGTTGAGTTGTATAAGTTATTTATATATTTTGGATACTAACCTTTTATCAAATATGTCATTTGCAAATATCTTTTCCCATTCAGTAGGTTGTCTTTTAGTTTTCTTGGTTGTTTCCTTTGCTGTGCAGAAGCTTTTTATTTTGATGTAGTCCCAGAAGTTTAATTTTGCTTTTATTTCCCTTGCCTCAGGAGATGTATCTAGAAAGATGTTGCTACCACCGATGTCAAAGAAATTATTGCCTGTTCCCTCTTCTAGGATTTTTATGGTTTCATGTCTCAAATTTAGGTACTTAAGCAATTCTGAGTTTATTTTTGTGTATGGTGTAAGAAAGTGGTTTAGTTTCATTCTTTTGCATGTTGTTGTCCAGTTCCCCACAACATTTGTTGAAGAGACACTCTTTTTCCCATTATATATTCTTTCCTTCTTTGTTGAAGATTAATTGTGGGTTTATTCCTGGGCTTTCTATTCTGCTCCATTGATCTATGTGTCTATTTTTGTGCCAATACCATACTGTTCTGAGTACTACAGCTTTGTCATATAACTTAAAGTCTGGAATTGTGATACCTCCAGTTTTGTTTTTCTTTTTCAAGATTGCTTTGGCTATTTGGGGTCTTTTGTGGTTCCATACAAATTTTAGGATTGTTTGTTCTAGTTCTGTGAAAAATATTGCTGGCATTTTGATAGGGATTGCATTAAATTTGTATATTGTTTGGGTACTATAAGCATTTTAACAATATTTGTTCTTCCAATCCGTGACCATGGAATGCTTTTCCACTCTTTTGGTGTTATCTTCAACTTCTTTCATCAGTGTTTTCAGAATACAGGTCTTTCACCTCTTTGGTTAAATTTCTTCCTAGGTATTTTATTATTTTTGGTGCAATTGTAAATGGGATTGTTTTCTTAATTTCTTTCTGCTGCTTCATTATTAGTGTATAGAAGTGCAATGGATTTCTTTTTTCATACTCTCTAACTTTACTGAATTCATTTATCAGTTCTAGTGTTTTGGTGGAGTCTTTAGGGTTTTCTATATAGAGTATCATCTCATCTGCAAATAGTGAAAGTTTTACTACTTCCTTACCAATTTGGATATCTTTTCTTTCTTTTTGCTCTCTGATTGCTATGGCTAAGACTTCTGATACTTATTTGAATAAAAGTGGTGAGACTGGACATCTTTATCTTGTTCCTGACCTTAGGGGAAAAGCTCAGTTTTTCACCATTGAGTATGATGTTAGCTACGGGTTTTTCATATATGGCCTTTATTTTGTTGAAGTATGTTCCCTCTAAACCTGCTTTGTTGAGGGTTTTTATTATGAATGGACTTTGTACTTTGTTAAATTCTTTTTCTGCATCTTTTGAAATGATCCTGTGGTTTTTACCCTTTCTCTTATTGATGTGATGCATCATGTTGATTGATTTGTAAATATTGAACCCCCCTTGGATCCCAGGAAAAAAATCCCACCTGATTATGGTGAATGATTTCTTTAAAGTATTATTGGATTCAGTTTGCTGGTATTTTGTTGAGGATTTTTGCATCTATGTTCATCAGAGATATTGGCCTATAGCTCTCGCTTTTTTTTTTTTTTTTTTTTTTTGTAGTCTTTATCAGTTTTGGTATCAGGGTAATGCTGGCCTATAGAATGAATTTGGAAGTTTTCCTTCTTACTCTATTTTTTTGAAAAAGTTTGAGAAGAAATAGGTATTAACTCTGCTTAAATTGGATTGGTAGAATTTGCCTGCAAAGCTGTTGGGTCCAGGACTTTAGTTTGTTAGGAGTTTTTTGATTACTGATTCAATTTCCTTGCTGGTTATTGGTCTGTTCAAATTTTCTATTTCTTCCTGATTCAGTTTTGGGAAGTTATAGGTTTCTAAAAATTTATCCACTTCTAGGTCATCCAGTTTGTTGGCACATAATTTTTCATAATATTCTCTTAAAATAATTTGTCTTTCTGTGATGTTAGTTGTTATTTCTCCTCTTACTTGTGATTTTGTTTATTTGAGTTCTCTCTCCATCCCCCCCTTTTTTTGGTGAGTTTGCCTAGAGGTTTATCAATTTTGTTGATCTTTTCAAAGAACCAGCTCCTGGTTTCATTTTCATTGATCTGTTCTATTGTCTTTTTTAGTTTCTGTATCATTCATTTCTGCTCTAATCTTTATTATTTCCTTCCTTCCTCTAGTTTTGGGTTTTGTTTGTTATTTTTTCTCTTTGCTCCTTTAGGTATAAGGTTAGGTTGTTTATTTGAGATTTTTCTTCCTTCTTGAGGTAGGTCTGTATTACTATAAACTTCTCTCTTAGCACCGTATCCTAAAGATTTTGGACCATTGTGTTTTTATTTTTGTTTGTTTCCAGGTAATTTTTGATTTCTTATTTGATTTCTTGGTCAACCCATTCATTGTTTAGTAGCATTATTTAACCTTGATGTATTTGTAGTCTTTTCAGATATTTTCTTGTAGTTGATTTCTAGTTTCATAGTATTGTACTGAGAAAAGATGCATGGTATGACTTTGATCTTTCTGAATTTGTTGAGACTTGTATTGTGGCCTAATATGTGATCTATTCTGGAGAATGTTCCATGTGCACTTGAAAAGAATGTGTATTCTGCTGCTTTAGGATAGAATGTTCTGAATGTATCTGTTAGATCCATCTGGTCCAGTGTGTCATTCAAAGTCATTGTTTCCTTATTGATTTTCTGTTGGATAATCTGCCCATCAGTGTAAGTGGGGTGTTAAAGTCTTCTACAATTATTGTTTTACTATTGATTATTTCCTTTATGTTTGTTATTACTGTTTGATGTATTTGGGTGCTCCCATGTTGGGTATATAAATATTTACAACTGTTATATCTTCTTGTTGGATTGTCCCTATTATTATTATTATTATTATTATTATTTAGTGTCCTTTTTTGTCTCTTGTTACAGTCTTTGTTTTAAAGTCTGTTTTGTCTGATATAAGTGTTGCTACCCTGACTTTCCTTTGACACCCATTTGCATGATAAGTGTTTCTCCATCCCCTCACTTTCAATATGCATGTGTTGTTAGGTCTTAAATCAGTGTCTTGTAGGCAACATACAGATGCATCTTGTTTTTTTATCTATTTCATCACCCTATGTCTTTTAATTGGAGTGCTTAGTCCATTTACATTCAATGTAATTATCAACAGATATGTATTTATTGCCATTTTGTTACTTGTTTTGTGGTTGTTTTTGCTCTCTTTCATGGTTTGCTGGCTGTTGGTAGTGATATACTGGGATTTCTTTTTCTTTATCTTTTGCATATTCATTACTCATTTTTTTTTTAAGATTTTATTTATTTATGTATTAGAGAGCGAGAGAGAGAGAAACAGCATGAGAGGGGAGAAGGTCAGAGGGAGAAGCAGGCTCACCGCTGAGCTGGGAGCCCAATGTGGGACTCAATCCCAGGACTCTAGGATCATGACCTGAGCCGAAGGCAGTCGCTTAACCAACTGAGCCACCCAGGTGCCCACTCATTTTTTTTTTAGGGTTTATTTTATTTTATTTTTTTCTTCATTTATATATATATTTTTATTATGTTATGTTTTTGTTTGTTTGTTTTGTTTTTTTAATGTTTTATTTATTTATTCATGAGAGTCAGAGAGAGAGAGGCAAAGGGAGAAGCAGGCTTCCCGCCTAGCAGGGAACCCCATGCGGGACTCGATCCCAGAACCCTGGGATCATGACCCGAGCCAAAGGCAGACGCCCAACCATCTGAGCCACCCAGGCGCCCCTATTATGTTATGTTAATCACCATACATTACATCATTAGTTTTTGATGTAGTGTTCCATGATTCATTGTTTGCATATAACACCCAGTGGTCCATGCAGAACGTGCCCTCTTTAATACCCATCACCAGGCTAACCCATCCCCCCACCCCCCTCCCCTCTAGAACCCTCAGTTTGTTTTTCAGAGTCCATAGTCTTTCATGGTTCATCTCCGCCTCCGATTTCCCCCCCTTCATTACTCATTTTTGATTTGTGGTTACCACTCAGTTTATATATAACACCTTCTGTAAGTATCAGTCTATATTAAGTTGATGGTCACTTGAGTTTGAACTCATTCTTTATTCCTCTCCTCTGCAATGTTCTAGGTATATGGTGTCATATTTTATTTTGTGAATCCCTTGACTGATTTTTTTTAAAGATTTTATTTATTTATTTGAGAGAGAGAGATAGAGAGCATGCACAGGTGGGCAGGAATGGCAGACGGAGAGGAAGAAGCAGATCCCCACTGAGCAGGGAGCCTGACTCAATCCCAGGACCCCGGGATCATGACCTGAGCCAAAGGAAGATGCTTAACCAACTGTACCACCCAGGTGCCCCCCTTGACTGATTTTTACAGATATACTTTATTTTTACTGCATTTGTGTTTCCTGCTTTTCTTACTCTTACTCATGGTCTTTCCACTCAGAATCCCTCTTAACATTTCTTGTAGGGCTGGTTTAGTGGTCATGAACTCCTTTAGTTTTTGTTTGTCTGAGAAGCTCTTTATCGCCTTCTATTCTGAATGACAGCCTTCTATTCTGAATGATAGCCTTGTTGGTTAGCATATTCTTGGCTGAAGATTTTTTTCCTTTTAGTACTTTGAATATATCCTGCCACTGTCTCCTGGCCTGCAAAGTTTCTGCTGCAAAAATCTGCTGATAGCCTTATGGTTTTTTTGGTTTTTTTCCCTTGTATATAACTGTCTTCTTTTCTCTTGGTGCTTTAAAATTTTTTTCTTTATCACCAATTTTTGCATCTTAATTATTATGTGTCTTGGTGTGGACCTCCTTGGGTTGATTTTGTTGGGGATCTCTGTGCCTTCTTGATCTGGATATCTGTTTCCTTCCCCTGATTCGGGAAGTTTTCAGTTATTATTTCTTCAAGTAAAATTTCTGCCCCCTAATCTCTTTCTTCTTCTGGGATCCCTATAATGTGAATGCTATTATGCTTGATGGAGTCACTGAGTTCCCCAAGTCTATTCTCATTTTACATGCTTTTTTTTCTCTCACCTGCTCAGCTTGATTACTTTCCATTTCTCTGTCTTCTAGGTTGCTAATTCACTCCTCCGCTTCTTCTAGCCTTTAATTTATTCCATGTAGTGTGTTTTTAATTTTACTTTTTGTGTTCTTCATCTCTGATTTGTTCTGTTTTATCTCTTTGTGAAATGTCTCACTGATACCCTTCACTCTTTCTCAAGTCCAGTGAGTATGTTTATGATCATGACTTTAAATTCCCTATCAGACATATTACTTATCTGTTTTATTTAGGTCTCTTGCTGTGGTTTTGTCCTGTTCTTTCATTTGGGACATATTCAACTCTCTCCTCCTTTTGTCTAACTCTCTATGTCTGTTTCTCTTTGTTAGGAAAGTCAGCTATGTCTCCTGCTGTTTATGTAGTGGCCTTATGAAGAAGAGGTTGCATGGTGCCCTGAAGTGCAGTGTCCCTTGTTCACCAGAAACTGGCATTTCAGGGGGTGTCTCCTGTGTGTGTTGCATGAGGCCTGCTGTTGTGTCTTGGCCACTTTTTCCCTCAGTTCATCCATCTGCAGAGGCTGTCTTTGCCTGCTGTGGGCAGTGTTTGTTTCTGGCTGGGTGGGGCATGCAGTTTTAACAAGCTATGTGCTGGTCTGCTTACAAAATGAGACCTGCCTCTACACAGGGTCTGGTCTGGCCTGGGCTGATCAGCAAAGTGAGCAAAATGGGCAGAGTGCACAGTTTTACCAAGGTGTGCCTCGGGCTTTCACAGAGCCCATCTCTGCCACCTCCACCCCCGGGGGCTCCTGAGGACCTGCATAATGTTCTGGGGGGGGGGGTAGATATGGTATTGGCAAGGTTTGTGCTCGTCTTCTGGGAGAAGGGACCAGCAGCACTGGACTGAGGCAAGTTTAACTGGGAAGGGTGGGTCCACGGAAGCACAGTGGGGTGGTGGGGCTTGGTGTAAGCAAGTCAGGTAGTGAATGTCAGTGCTATGCTGGTACCCACAGGTGGCCATATTTTTCTGCTGGGAAGCCAGGAAGGGAGATGGTGCCTGCCAGCACCTTTGTTCCTGGGGTAGTACCTCAGTGATCCCTACATCCTAGGGACACACTCCGGAATGAGTAAACTACTCTCCCGCTCATATGTCCCAGATGTTTTTCAAACTGCTGCTTCTATGCTGTATCTCTGTGGGCTGTGTGTTGTTCTATCCCTTTAGCGGGGGGGAGAACTCAGCTTCCTCTTGCCCTACCCAGAACCAAGCCCACTGATTTTTAAAATTCCAGGCTTTAAGTCCCACTCATTGTAAGAACTCATGAAATTTGCTTCCTCTTTGTTTTCCAAGCCAAACGTTATGGAGATTCATCTTCCCTGTTTGGGCTCCCTGGGAATATAGTCTGTTTCTCTTCCCTCTCCTTGGCAACGGCACCCTTCCCACTTCAGACAGCTGTAGTCTCTTTAACTCCCCACCGTTTCTCTGCCCTTCCTACATTCTTTGATGTGGCCTCTTCTCTACCTTCAACTGTGGACTTTGTTCTGCCAGTCTTTGGGTCATTTTCTGGGTTGTTTACACTGATGTGAGTGTTTTCTAGTTTTATGCATGGGATGAGGTGATCTTAGGGTTCTCTTACTCTGCCATCTTCCCAACCTCCTGCCCACTATCTCACAGCTTTGAAGAAAGGGCAGATAATGTAATATTTATTCATTTCTCTTTCTGACTGTCTTTATATGATGTCAAAACAATTGGTTGAACAGTGCACAGGTGAAGCAGGCTGGTTATCTGATACCGTAGTTACCCCAAAAACTCTTAAGAAAAAGTCTGTATTTCAAAACAAATGACTCCAGTCACAATAGTTGTGTGAATAGTTACAGCCAGCATCTCTCTTTAAGAGAAGGCCAGAAGGACCACTCCATGCCTGTCTTGATTTCCACCACCATAAATTTAATGTAGCTTGTGGCAACTGGTTGCTGCCCATTTGTATAAGGAAGAATTCCAGGGCAGATCATATTCATAAGGGACTCCGTTTCTGAGCACTCCAGAAATGTTAAACCTTAATTTACTTCTTTTCAAAATCCAGAACAAAAAGCTGTGCTGAGCATTTAAAGAGGTTGTGATAATTGTAATAGAAGAAGTCTTTTTTTTTTTTTCATTGTTGCACCTGGCATCTGGGAACTTAAGAACATCTTATTACCTAAGAAAATGGAGGGAAAATTCGAGTTAATTTACTCTCACAATGACAACCCATGTGACATCTAGGATACATGCTTTGCAAAAGAGTTCAAAGGTTTGGTTTAAAACCTATTCCTGGATGAGAGGGAAGGAAACCAATTACCAGGGAATGGTAGTGATAATTAAGACAATGTTATGATTCACTAAGAAAAGCCTGGGTTATGAACAATGAACACTGGCATATAAATTACCTGAGAGCAGAGTTTAAGGATGTGTTCTTTCTTATTAATTGCTGGTTTGGTGACATGGTCTATAAAAGTTATTTTTTAAAAGAAACAAAAAAAGTCCACACTCTCATCATAGCCTTGGCAAATTTTGCACATTGCTAAATTTTATGACCTTGGAGTGTCTTTAACTAACCCAACATTTATCAGCATGAACTGTAATTTGGTTTTATATTTTTGTATAATAATCATGAGATATGATCCCGTATGGAATTTCTGTAACTCTAAATAGTCTTCTATTAAATAGCATAAGTTGAACTTTATAATTTAGCACACTGATTATGTTCACTCATTCATGTAAAATGTTCCCATCTTTGATATTATCTCTTCCAAATCAAACCCAAAATAAAATTTATTTTGTCTGGATTAATATATTTTGGGCCATGGATTGGGTTTACATGCAGCTGCTGAAGCAGACTGCAGTGAGCCGGATATGATCATTTTGGCCATCTTCCCAAACAATCCCAATCATGGAGTCTAAGTGCCAGATGGAATGGTATAGTGGCCACGATGATGGGATCACAGCTCAATCAATCAGCGAGTGTAACTGACATCCATCCAGCTTCACCAGCTGGTGGGTGAGAAAAAGTATTAACATTTACAATAATGTTTCCTAAATTTCAATAGCTCTGAGCCGCCCCCCCTCCCCCCCTCATGCTCACATAGGTAGTCTGGTTCTTTTCAGAGATGCCCAACCTCAAATACTTCTGAGTCTTTTTAAGAGGGCTTAAAGGTATAGCCTGTAATTTCCCTGGTTTCCACCAGTTTATAAGCTTGTGAAGTCCATTCTTTCTTCAAAAACATTTCAGGATGGGAGGACTGGACTGCCTCATTTGGAACTAAGCCACTGCTTGTAACACTTGAGAACTTCTATCCTAGGAAGCCCTCAGCACCCCCCTTTCCCAGTGTTCTCTTGTGCTACTTCACTGGTTGCTGATTTCCCCTGGAGTCCTGTGCTCTGTGTCCTGATGCACCTTGGTCCATGCAGCTGCCAACTTCCGCTGAGCCATCTATTTCTGGGCTGCCTCCATCTGGATTTCTAATGATCTTTCTCCACCTAGTAAGATAACTGACCTCCCTTTCTTCTGTCAGCCACTCTCAGGGAACAATCATAAAACAGAGAAGCATAGGGCCCTGACTGACAAGTTTCTCTTTCATTTAATGTCTTCTTCATAGAACAGAACCAAATACTGTATGTGAAACATTGCTCCCAACACTCACCAACACTTGGGTGCTAAGGGGATCCAAAGACAGGTTTTACTAAGGCTTGTTCAGTAATTTTCAACATGCATGGCTATCTGGTAAAGAAGGAGTGGAGAACTGAACTGGCATCTGGAGCCAAAGTGCAGCCTCTCACTCTTTTCTTTATGAATTGAAGAGGACTCAGTCTGTAAGTTAGAGGTGGCCTGACATTGACTCAGTCACAGGTGAAACTGAGAGCAGATGCTCTTGCTTGGCCTTTTGTAATTTGTTAAAAACTTCAACTTACCCGTTTTTCTTCCTAGCTTATGTGGTATTCAGCATCTGTTCCAGGTTAGCAAGAGCTTATATCACATCTCCCCTTAGAGGCACTTGTCTTCTTAGATTTCAGGATAGTGGGTGACTTTAGCAGTTTGATGGGTTCAAGAGAAGCTATTATTCCATAGATTATCCAGTTTTTTCTTGTTATAAGTGTGGAAGTGATGCTCTAATTTTCTATATCTTAAGTGGAAGCTAGAACTTTCTCATGTAAAACTTTTAAGCTATGTTAAGAAGTTTATATTTTATTCCAAATGCAGTAGGAATCCATATGAAGTGTTTAGCAGAAGATTAATTAGTCTGGATTTATATTTTTAAAGGATCACATGTTTAATATTTGTTGGACATCTGCTGTATGCCAAGAACTGGAGTTTCCAAGATAAACTTAAAAATAGCAAGAACAATGCCCTCAAATAGTTCATAATTAAGCAGATTAGTCTTACTGACTATAACAAACAGCTTAAAAAATTTCAGAGTAAATACTATAATGAATGTCCTGGGAGAATTAAGAAGGGAGGAATTAGTTTTGGTACATAAGGATAGAAATGGTAGAAGAGGACATTTGATTGTATCTTGAAACTTAATTTCAAAGGAAACTTGAGTAAGAGGAATGTCTAAGGTTTTCTTGTAAATTACTTTTTAAATAGCATTATTTTAATTTCTTATCGTTTATTTCTAAACAAAAATGAGTTGCTAAGAAAGGAAGGAAAACATTCAGGTTTATCAACCAACCACCACCATCAACAACAACTAGCATCTTTCTTTTTTTATCAGAAAGGTGTTCCTAGGGGTGCCTGGGTGGCCCAGTTGGTCAAGCATATGCCTTCAGCTCAGGTCATGATCTCGGGGTCCTGGGATGAGCCCCGCATCAGGCTCCCTGCTCAGCAGGGAGTCTGCTTCACCCTTTGCCCCTCCTCCCCTGCTCATGCTCTCTCTTGCTCTCAAATAAATAAATAAAATCTTAAAAAAAAAAAAAGGAGTTCCTAGCCCGTGGTATCTGTAAATGATGGCTAGTTTAAGGAGATAGAGCAATAGAAGTCATATAACAAAACAACTTTGGAAGTTTATGATTGTGTATCACTATAGTTCCTAAGCTAGCTTACTATTAGAATTTCCTTGAATGCTTTTACAAATGGAGATCTATGGGCTTAGCATCCAAAGGGTCAGATTCATGCTGTGGAGGACAAGATTCTATACTTTTGTGAAGCTCTTAAGTTGAATCAAAAGATCAGCTAGTATATGACAAGTGGATTGTCTCATATTTACATTTCTTTTATTTTAGTTTCTTTTATCTTAGTCTTCTCCAAAAGCAGATCCTGAGACAGAAACTTGATTGCAGATTTGGAAGGTGATCCCAGGAAGCATAAATGAGGAAGTAGGGAAAATAAAACAGAAAGGAAAGAAATCAATAAAGGTTAAGTAAATGAGCTCATTACCACTTCAGGCATGTGAAACTCAACCCGACTGGGAATTTTCTGAGGTACCCGTACAAAGTCTTCCTTGAAAAGGCAGACTGAATAGCCATAATTTGACCATGTAAGTCAGTTTGCTTGCTAAATTTTGACCACTGAATCTGTTTTCAGGGAAGAGTGTCTGGCTCAAAGGCCACCATCTTTAAGCTATCTAGTGTCTTATGGAATAAAAGAGAAGTCCAGTTGATCAGATTCTCTCAAAACAAAAAGGCAGTTGGAAGGGATATTTAATACTGGGTGTGATGCCATGAATTACAGATGGCTCCATGATAAGCAAGTATGAGAGAATAGAGACACCACTGAAGAGAGCCAGAAAGAACAACCGGTCTCTAGATCTTTCTAAGATACTGATGACTTCTTTTGTTCCCATGTGACCCAACTGAATAAACTATGCTTATAATTCTTGAGACTAAGTTGTCTCCTCTTCTGTGGGCCTATGCAGGTATATCTTTATAGAAAATCTCCCATTACTTGAGGGGAATTGAGTGGGTCAAAAAAGCCTTGACTTGAACAATTAAAGAAAGAGCCGTAGAGTCACAAATGGAAAACAGAACAAAAAATAACCTCGTAGTCCACAACTTTAAAAATCCGGGGCCAGATACTCAGAACTTGATTGTAATATAATGATTAATTCTGAGAGTACTTTTTTCTTCATAAAACTGTTAGTCCTGTGGTCAAAATAAACTGATTACAAAGACATTTATGTCTAAATGCAGAGAGCGCAGAGATCAGAGCTTATTTTTGTGGGGAAAAAATATCCTCTAACATATCTCCAAAAAGCTGAGCCAGTCATATGGGTTGTTCTTTATATATGTTTTCTGATTCCTCATATAGCCAATTCAAGAGGGGAAAATACTACAATTTTGGATGGTTGTTCTTTTCAAGCTACAAAGTGAGTGAGAAGTTCAGTGCTCTGTATTTCTTAGGCTGGGTCTGGTAGTCAGCTTCTCACAGCCAGTCATTAATACCCAGGTAATCCTCTGGTCACAGCTGATCTTTGGAGCAGAGAACTTGGCCCACTGCAATTGCCCCAGGCCAAATTCTGTCTTTGGATGAACTTGCTGCTCTTGCGGAAGCTAGTGGGAAAGGCACCCATCCGTGCATATGGAAAATCAGGTTTCCCAGACTTTTTTTTTTTTCCCCAAAGAATACCTCTTGAGGGGCAATAACTGTGCAAAATGAGATTGACAGAAAGGAGGAGGATTTTTAATAGCTTGATAGTCTGGACTTTGATTATATTTGTTTTAACAAATACTTATCACTATGTGTTTAGCACTGTTCTCAACATTATTCAAGGATAAAGAGAAATGTAAGAGCCATCATTTTCCTCAGAGAGCCTACACTAGAGATGAATGATTAATTATGAAATAAATTCATATTTCTCTAGCATCACATAATTTACAAATTGCTTACGTTTGTGAGTGTATTATATCTAAAAAACACATATACATATAGTTCTCCATATATACACATATTTGTATGCATTTATTCTCTCATTCAGTTCTCACAACTACCCTCCAGGGTGAGTGGTATTATCATTATTCCATCTCACAGGCATAAAAAAATGAGTTGAGCAAACTTGCTCATAACCCTTTGTGTACTATTCCATCACTATGCTTACCTCACTGTGTAAACAAATCTGTATGTGTGTTCATCTCCCCCAGTGGCCCAAGGGCTGGTAAATTGAGACGGAGTCCTCTTCACCTTTATATTGCCAGGCCCTAGCATTTGTAGACCGTTATTGACTCTCAGCCCCTGGTCTCCAGGTTACCTGCCTCCTGAGGCTGCTTGTCAATCAGCACTCCTGGTTCCTGTGGGTCTCAGTGTCCTCAGCTGTACTGCATTTCTCAGAAACCCCACCCCCCATACACTGCTCCCTCAACCCCCTGCCTGCAAACTACTTGCTAGATGCAGACAAAGATGATTTCCACTCTCTCAAAGGCCATCAGCAGGCTTCCTGATATGCCCAGCCCATCAGAACTGAGGAACGCGGGACTGCTGTGACTAACAATTCTAGAATCCTTCCATAGGTCAGTCCCTATACTCATGTCTTTATACACCTTATTTCAATCACACTGCACAAGAAGCTACATATTATTACAGATAAGAAAATAGGTTGCAAGAAGTGGTGACATGCTCAAAGATCACACAACCTACAAGAGTCAGAGCTGGAAGATCATACAACCAGTAAGAATAAATATCTGAACTTCTTACCTTCCTAGGTGCCCTTTTAAAGGGACTGCTTTGCTTTGAAATGTTGAATAGAATGTGTAGAGGTTATGAATAAATCTGTCCAAGAGCAAGGTTTTGCAGGGGCCTTTGCAATTATTCATTTTATCTCTTGTTTCTTTTTCCCACATCCTCCTCCAGACTGTGAGTTACTTAAAGGCTAGTACTGGACTGGACTTTGTTTGTGCCTTATGTTAAGCACATTGCCTAGAACCGTGGGTGTTCTAAAAATGCTTGATGAATGAATAGTGAATAAAGGAATTTCTTTGCCCACATGCAGTTTGATCTTGAGCCTATGGCCTTTAAGTGCTGATGTCCCATTCAACTTTGTATGCACCATACTAACTACTATGATTAGGATCCCTTCCATGATACAGTCTCATTTCCTTAGTCACTGGGTGTAGAGCTTTCCTCCAATTGAAAATAATTTCAAATATAGCTGTCACACACCTGAGAATGATAAAGGAGGGGCTACACTTTTGAAGACAGCATGTGAGCTGATTTTGGTGGCATCCATGGAGCCCCAACCAGGACCTTAAACAAAATAGCAAAGGAGGGAAGGTTGGTCTTTGGGCCCCCTATCCTGTGTCCCGAGTCATCCTCTCCTTTGTCATCTAAGGTACTGATGATGTCCTTTGCATCTCAAAGCCCTACCTTTCTTCTTGAGTTGATTTGTGTTCCAAAGTTTCTTCCCTCCTCTACTCCATCAACATATCTGTGTCCCCACTGGCTACTCTCTGCTAGGTGTAAAATTATTTTATTATGCAATTTATATTGATCCATGAATGACTGATAAATAGTCATCCTCTGGTTTTCTTTCTAATTAAGAGAAAAAATATTTAACCAAAGTGATTTTTAAATAGTAAACTACAAGGAAGTATTACCACTTCAGTTGCTGAGGATAAGGAGGTGAACCATGCCAAGCCCTTGTACTCACTAAACTGACATTCTTCTGTTGGTGGGAATGCAAGTTGATACAGCCACTTTGAAAAACAGTGTGGAAGTTCCTCAAAATGTTAAAAATAGAGCTACCTTATGACCCAGCAATTGCATGACTGGACATTTACCCCAAAGATACAGATGTAGTGAAAAGAAGGGCCACATGCACCCCAATGTTCATAGCAACAGTGTCCACAATACAATAGTTTCCACAATAGTTTCCACAAACTGCGGAAAGAGCCAAAATGCCCTTCAACAGACGAATGGATAAAGAAGATGTGGTCCATATATACAATGGAATATTACTCAGCCATCAGAAAGGATGAATACCCAACTTTTGCATCAACGTGGATGAGACTGGAGGAGATTATGCTAAGTGAAATAAGTCAAGCAGAGAAAGCCAATTATCATATAGTTTCACTTATTTGTGGAACATAAGGAATAGCATGGAGGACATTAGGAGAAGGAAGGGAAAAATGGGGGGGAAATCAGAGGGTGAGACGAACCATGAGAGACTATGGACTCTGAGAAACAAACTGAGGGTTTTAGAGGGGAGGGGGGTGGGGGGATGGGTTAGCCCAGTTCATGGGTATTAAGGAGGGCACGTATTGCATGGAGCACTGGGTGTTATACACAAACAATGAATCATGGAACACTACATCAAAACTAATGATGTACTATATGGGGACTAGCATAACACAATAAAAAATACTGACATTCTTACTGTAGGGAGATGGGAGATAAGGAAATAAACAACTGGGATTATTAGCAAGGCTTCAAGCTCTGGTCTTAAATGCATCAAGACCTTCAGCATGGGATCTACTAGAAACCTGTAGATACAGAGATGAAATTGCTGGTAGGAAGTCTCTGTTGGCTGCTGCTATTGCCTTCTGATCCATTCCCATTTGGTTTCTCTGGAGGCCCTGAAAAATCATTTCCCTTGTTTATGATGACTTGGGAGGTGATATGGTGGATCAGAAAAGGGGGCTCTTCTGAAAGAGGTTGCTGAGGCCTTTTTCTAATTTAATTTTTTTTTTTAAGATTTTATTTATTTATTTGACAGAGAGAGAGACAGCGAGAGAGGGAACACAAGCAGGGGGAGTGGGAGGAGGAGAAGCAGACTTCCCGCTGAGCAGGGAGCCCAATGTGGGGCTCGATCCCAGGACTCTGGGATCATGACCTGAGCCGAAGGCAGATGCATAACGACTGAGCCACCCAGGCGCCCCATGAGGCCTTTTTCTATATGGTGAGGAACTGAAGTTTATATTTATGGCTTAGCCCATAAAATCTCTGAGAAATAAAGCCCTTGCAAAAGAAGGCTCAGGCACCCCTCCTCTGTCATCCAGGAATACTGGCTGTTACCTGCAGCCCAGACTGGCTGTGGGGAGCAGGTGAGAAAATAGGAAGCACCCTCACCCAGTGCCTAGGTACACAGCAGGTGTTCAGGATGTGTCTGATACTTTTCTGTTTTTTCCCTGATATTAAGGGAGAAACACATGCATAAAAAAAATTATCACACGATATAAGTGCAACATTGAAGGCAGCATTATATATATCTATAGCTTAATGCAATCAACATAGAGACAGAAGAGGCCAATTCATTGGTGATGAAGAGATGATCATAGATACATATTATTTTTAATATCGAGTTGGATTTTGAAGAATGTGTGGGATTTAATCAGGTAAAGAAAAGAGGTGGGCTCTCTAACTAGAAGCAATTGTACATGCAAAGGCACAGAAGCTTGATAGAACATAGTTCCATGTTACCAGAAATTAGAGTGCATTTATTCATTTATTAGTTCATTTATGTGTTCATTCAGCTAATATTTATCCAACACCTATGATGCATTAGGCACTTACTGGAAGTTTTACTTATTTTTATTTTATGTCTTATTACAAGTTAAACTTACAGAAATTGCTTCTTATCAGCTCTTAACAAGCAAAAGGTAATAGAGTGTAGGCCTACAGGTAGCTGGAGAACCCTGGTCTAAGGGTTTTTTAATCTGCTGAGACTTTTTATGGTTTGCGGAACTATTTAGCCATTATTTTTTCCAGCTCCAGAGGAAACCTCACTGCTTTTTTGGATATATTCCATGTTCTATAATCATTTTCACCTAATGAATAATGTAAGACTGTAACTGGCAGTGATGGCAAGAAAAGCAGCTAGAACTCTCCTTACCTTAAATTTAGACCCATGGAGCTTGATAGATCCTTCTCAGTACAGCTTACCTAAGTGAGGTAGTCTACCCTAGAAGCTCCTACAGTGATGGCACAACTCTGAGCACATATTAGGGGCTTATAAGAGCCTTACTGAGTTCCATGTCTCCAGCTTTCATCCAGACCCACAGAGAAGTTAGGTTTTTAAATCTCTTCAGGAACACTTTATATTTAATGTAGACCCTTGAGTGGAGATAACCAATAGGATTAGATTGGATGAAGGCAGAAATACTCTTTGAATCAGGAGCAGATTTGGCTGCTTACAATGGAAATTCAAATAAATGACTTAAAGAAAACCAAGGCTTATTTCTCATGTTGAGGAAATATAAGGCAGCCATCTGGGGAGGGATGGGAGCATCACAACCATCCAGAGCCATGCTTCTCCTATCATTCTGCTCTGCCATCCTCAGTGTGCATCTTCCCTTTTCAAATGTAACTTACATTTCAAGATGGCCACGGAAACTTCCATCTAAGAGTAAAAGGGAGGGAGGAATAGCAAAGTCAAACTTCTTGCCCACTGCCTGTTCTCCTTTTAAGGCATTTTCCAGGGAATCCTCCCCCCCACCCCCATAATTTTTACTTCCATCTCACTGATCACCCTTATCTGCATGGAGGGATAAATATAGACTTTTAGTTGGGTGTATTTTCACCTGGAATAAATCAGGATTCTTTCTGAAAAGTAAAAGAAGAGAATGGATGGGTAGGTGAGACCTGAGCATTGTCCAGCTCTTTGAGTCAGTAATCAAGCTTCACTGGGCTTTGAAGTGTCCAGAACACATCTGGAACTTAAAGTCAGGGAATAGAGCACAGTAAGGTAATCTTCCACTGTGACTTCTAACCTCTATCCCTTCTCCAGATGCCTGGATAAAACTGTTCTAGAAAGTTAAATAACAAAGTATAATAAGCATCAGTGAGCATATAAAAGTCAGCTTCAAGTAGAGAATGAGAGTTCCCAAGAATTTCAAAAGATGCCATTCTGCCTAACCTCAGAGTGTGTAAGAAAAGTTTTTGAACTGAGTGGGATTAAATGAAGGGAGGTAAAGGGACATTTTTTTCCCCCTGAGGTCAGGAATACTTAATTCAATAACCATTGGTTGAATACCCGCTATAGGCAATTCCTTCTGTTTCTGGCTTCAGCTGCAATATTCTGCTCAATAAACACCCATACTTCCTTTTTATTACCTTCACCTGGTTACTTAGTGGTTTCTGTCAGAGGTCAAACATGTGCAGAGATGGATGAAACAACATATGTGCCATCACTGTTTCATCTGATAATGAATCATGTTAAGAACATTTTGCAAGGACGTGGAGGAACAATCCATGTTTGTTTAGCCCTGCACTAAGTTACATAAGGCATAAAAGAAAAAAATCTGATGTGGTCCTTTCCTTCAATCTTCCTAGAAAGATAAAACATATAAAATAGTTACTACTTCAAATAAGTATCAAACCAGTTAAAGAGGTAGTGATGGGATTAGAAGTGGTTGCAAGAATAGGGGCTGCCCAGAGAAAAGGAGGCTGACAAACCATAGTTCATCCATAGGACAACCATAGTACACTGGGTAGTCGAGTGTACAAAAAGAGGCAGTGACATTGGGATCCACCATGAAGTATCAATCCAAAGTGGAGAAGTAGGGAAAGCCTGGAGTTGAAGTAGGTGACTGGGAGTTAGTGCCTTGATATCCAACCCAAACAGGAGGGTAGAAGTAGGAGTTTAGTTATTGAGTCAAATGTGGGGTGAAAAGGTCAAACCAAGCATGAATAATAGTAGGGGAATATGGTATAGACTAAGGACTTATTTTAGACTTTAGCACAAACCAGTCTATTCAGTAGGAACAGAGATGAGATTGATGATGGCAGGACAGGGACCATACTCCCTCTACTCTGATTCTAAGCCCCCTGCTTTGGGAGGATCGACATGTCCTGGAAGTTATGTGCAGCAACCAAGGGAGCATGGGTCTATGAGAGCTTGGGGTTGTGATTGCAGCCCAGAGGGGAGAGCCTGTCAGATATTTCTAATAGTTCCACATCGGACTGCATAATGCCTGATGCCAGGTTAATTGAATTTCTTCTACTGACAATCCCTGTATTTTTGGTTGACTTCACTAGAGATGGTAGCCTTGACATTGCACCTAGAGAATATCAGATTTCAGGAGAGAATTTTCAGACAGTTGGAGGAAAAGACCTTGTTGAAGGACAAGGCACCAAGACAGTAAGCTGTGTGGGAGACAGAGAGGGACTCATGGCCTAGCAGCATTAGCTCTTTGTGGTCTCCACGGATACCAACAGTAGGTCTTACTTTCAGTGACTAGGTTGAAAGTGTATTACCTTTGGGAAGCAAGTGATAAACATTATGATCTGAGTATCAAGGTGAGATTAATGGCCTTACAAAAGATTGAAATAGCTCTTTACATTTCGGTAGAAGCAGGTATGTGTGTAGTCATAGTGTGCTTACTATGCACTCGGCACAGTGTCAAGTGCTTTCAGGTAAGTAGCTACCATTTTTGAGTATTTCCTATGTGCCAAGCAGGCTGCTAATTGCTATAGGAATATACCTTCTACTTATTTTCTGCTTAGGAGAGCATGCTTGAGGCAGAATTTTACATATCTTATCACAACCCTGCAGGTCACATAATATGGTTCTGTTTTTCACATAAAGGAACTAGGGCTCAGAGTGGTTAAATAACTTGCACAGAATATCAAATCAACTAAATAACAAAGTTAGACATTCAGCCCATGATCTTTCATGATACCCACAGTAATTGTCTTGAGAACAGAAGCCACATCTTTTTTCACCTTTATGCACCAAGTATTAGAAAACACTTGTGTTGCTGTCATAATGAGGACCAACATGCTAAAGAACTGGTTTTTGGAACCACTTGCTACCCGTGAGATTTTGCTTTCAAGATGGATTCCTCAGCTTCAGACACATTTTGGTCAGAGCACTGGATTTCCTGTCAGGTCCAGAGCTTTTGGTTCTGTTTGTCTTGCTTTCTCTTGCAGTAGCCACCTTCCAGGAATCTGACTGGAGTCACACTGGGACCTAGAGAGCTTGTGGCCTTGAGGTTTGAAATTCCCTGAGCAGACAGTGTGGGGATAGTTCTTAAAGGTAATTAACTCAGTTGACCTCCCTCTTCTCTCAAAGCCTCAGGAGCTTGGCTGTAGAAGCTGTGGAAAGTGTGAGGCAAGGAATTGAATTCATCCTGCTCAATAGTCATCAGTCAACAGACTGAAGTGCTTTCTGACAGAGTGGGCTGGCTGCCCTCTCTGCACAGAGTAGCTCCACTGCCTGGGGTCATGTCAGGAAGCCTGGTTTGCTGATCTAGCCATTACCTCACTATCCCTCATGAGATCATGGGCCCTCGAAGGAGCACAGGAGCTGGTGGAAGGGCTGCAACTCAGCCCACCTGCCCCAAGGTCAAGGATCCAAGAGACAGTCTTGGGAGCTCTGACAGCAGTGTCACAAATCAGGAGACCTGGCTGCTTGGTGGGGAGACCAGAGCTCCAGCCTAGTGCCTGTTCCGTCACCTTCATGAGCTGGCAATGGTAGGCAGGCACATTGCCCCTGGGGCAGTCACACATATTTATTAATGTGGAGGCACTGATCTCATTGCTTTTTAAATAACATACTGTCTTGATAACTCATTAAATCCCAGTCATTTGCAACTGACTTCCCAGAAATCAGTAGAAGGAAGCCACCTTACGGTCTCTAATAAGAGCTTGACATTACAGAACACCTTCCTGAAAGAATCTCGATGCTGTCATATAATTCTTCCAACTCTCAGTTTACAGGTGGGAAAATGGAGCCATCAATTAAGCAACTTGCCTGTGGCACAGAGTAAGTCTGGGGGAAAAAATGTAGAACCTGAATGGGAAATTTATGGGAACTCTGTACATGCCACTCAAATTTGCTGTGAACCTGAAACTGCTTTAAAACATAAACTTGATTTATTTATTTATTGAAGGGTAGAACTTGCACCTAGCACTCTGAATTCTTCCTACACAGACCCTTCCTTGCTTGAGTTCCTGAAGGTGCCAGGTCCTAGGATATTCATAACTTGCAAGCAATTGCTAATTCCACCACCCCTGCTAACAATCCTAATTGATTTTCATTTGTTTTTAAAGTAACGTAGTAACTTTTTTCAGCAATAACTAGAAAGACCCAAGGTAGCTTTCTGTCTGGTACTATGCTGAGGTTGCGGGGGTGAGGTGTGAAGAATGTAATTTTAAAAGTACTTGCCTCATGTGCTTTTTCCCAATACTTTTTCCATTACATCATATTGTTTTCATCAAAGTAAAGAATGATCTCCAATTCAGTTCCAATTTCTCAATCCAGATTGCTACATAATGTGTTGAATTAAAATGCAACATATGTACCAACTACTTTTTCTTTTTTCTCTCTTACTTCACTGACTGCTCCTTCTCAGTCTCCTTCTCTAGATCCTGCTCATCCCCTCGCCTTCTTAGTAGTGGAGCACCCCAGTCTTAGTCCTTAATCCTTTTCCCCCTCTCCAACCAAACTCACTACATTGGTGATCCCACCCAGTCTCAGGTCCTTAAGTGCCATTCTAAACATATGCCTTCATTCCAGACTTCTCATTTGAACTCCAGACTTGCCTAGTTGACATCTTCAACTCAGGATATCAGAAACACCAGATCACCTGCAAACCTTCCACTTATTTTTCCCCTGTATCTTTGATGGCAACTCTATCTTTCAGTGTTCGGTTATACCGGACTCCTATCTTTCTCTCTCATTCCCCATCTTATGAGTCAGGAAATCCTGTTGACTCTGCCATCAAAGTATATCCATTATCCAACCACTTCCTACCACCGCCATTGTTACCACCATGGTCTGAGCCACCATTTATTTCCAACCTGGATTTTTGCACTAGCATCCTGATTCTTCCCCCTTAAGTATATTTTCAACATGGCAGTCAGAGTTATTATCTTAAAATACTAGCTTAGATCATCTTACTCTTCTGTTCAAAAACCTCCAATGTCTTTCCACTTTTCTCAGAGTAAAAGCCAAGTCCATACAATGGCCTCAAGTCTCCACATAAGAGAGGGAAGGGAGCAGCAGGATATAAGGAGGGTCCTTATATCCTACTGCTCCCTTCCCTCTCTGAGCCCATTTCGTACTATATTTTCTTCCTTGTTGACTCCACTCCAGCTAAGATCCAACCATCCTGGTTTCTTGTCTTGTCTTACCAATACACTTCCACCTCAGGGCCTCTGCACCAGCTGTTTCTTCAGTCTGGAATGTTCTTCCTTTAGTTATCTGTCCAGTTATCCCTCACCTCCTTCCATTTTTTCTCAGTTCTCAGAATGGCCAACTTTCCTTCCCACACTAAATTAATAGAAATTATGGAGGAGATACCTTTTAAATTAATAAAAAGTATAAATAGTTTTTATCAAAAATAGTGGGAACTCTAAGCAGAATGGAAATAGTGAGCACTTCCCAAAAGATAGAAGGCAATGGGATTAGATTAGAGCAGGAAACCACAGCTCCAGATGTGAGCAAAGGCAAGTAGACAGCATTGCCACAGAAGGTGGAGCTGGCAAAAATCCAAAGGATGTGAGAAGGTGACCTGTGCAGGTATATAAAGGAAGAGTATTCCAGGTAGAAGAAGCAGTTGGTGCAACAGCCCTGAGGTGGAAGTGTGCTTGGCAGGAATAGGCAGGGGCCCCACAGCCAGAGGCAGGGAAAGCATGGACCAGAGGAAGGTTCCCATATATTGCCAAAGCTCTGCCTCAGTCTTCTTAGAGAGCATGTGGACCCCGTATCTTTGGGGCCTAGACTCCAACATGACCAAAAAATGTAGTTCACAGCATTTAGTAAGGTCATTGGGAACCTTGAACAGAATGGTGTAGAAACATGGTTAGAGCAAAAGCTAAATTTTAAGATTCACCAGAAAAAAACTGCAAGCTCAGGATCATGGTTAGTGGGTTCAAAGTTACACTCTAAACTACTAGTCTAAGAGGCTTCGAGGTCTAAGAAAAGTGATCTGGTATCTGAAGGAATAAAGACGGTTCTAGATAGAAAAGCTAATGCAAGCTGCCCTCTGCTGTACCTCTGTTCCTGTTCATAAGGAAAATGTTTGCCAAGCAGGGTCTCCTTGTGGAAGAAGGGAAGGGTAAGCAAATAGAGAGGAGAGAGGGCCTGATATTTTGGAGGGGTGTAAGGAGGTGGGAGGTGAGAAGGGAGGAGGGTGCAGTGAGAGACCTCTTCAGAAGTGCTCTCTCCCCGCACAGTCCTGCTCCCCTGGAGTTGGCAAGGTATCCATCTCCCACACACTCATTCCAGTTCTCTGATGAGGATACAGCGACTAGGAGGGCAGAAGAAACTCCTTTCGGTAAATAAGTTAACTTGTTTACTTGCTTTAGTTGCATTTACTTGTATTAGGAAGAGGCGATGTTATTAGGTATTCTACATTGAAATCGGCCCACATATCATCTGTCCCGTGTAAATATCAGGCAGCAAAGTCACTCTGTGATGTTTTCCAAGAGGGTGTCTTAGTTACTTGCATTTTAATAAAACTTTAATATTCCTTGAAAATATGTGACATGACCTAGTTAATCAAATAACACCATTTTTATAAATAGGTATAAATGATAATGTACTGCAGGAAATCTAAGATGGGGGAAATTAGGTCTCATTAACAATCAACTTATAAACATATAACAGAAAAGTGTGTATAAAATACCTTGACTATTAAAAAAATCCGAAGCTGCCATGAAAGTCACTGTTTCATAATACTCTCTCACCCATAACATTTCTGTTGATAAAGCCCTGGCTCCCTGCCCTCAGCTGAGTGGCTTTCACAGACACTCTTTTGGAAAATGTCATAAAGTACCTTTGCTGCCCAATAATTACATGGGACAGGAGGAGACAGATTATGTGTGGGCCGTTGTTAATGTAGATCACCTTCTTCTCAACTCCTGACCTGTGGATTCACTGCCTCCTTCCTTCCTTCCTTCCTTCCTTCCTTCCTTCCTTCCTTCCTTCCTTCCTTCCTTCCTTCCTTCCTTTCCTTCCTTCCTTCCTTCCTTCCTTCCTTCCTTCCTCCTTCCTTCCTTCCCTCCTTCCTTTTCTTTTTCTCTTTCTTCCTTCCTTCCCTCCCACCTTCCTTCCTTCCTTCTTCCCTCCCTCCCTTCTTTTTCTTTCTCTTTCTTTCTTTTTCTTTTTTCTTTCTTTCTTTCTTTCTTTCTTTCTTTCTTTCTTTCTTTCTTT
>NW_023270387.1:36435191-36439166 GCF_011800145.1 Mirounga leonina | reverse complement strand
TTTCTTTCTTTCTTTCTTTCTTTCTTTCTTTCTTTCTTTCTTTCTTTCTTTCTTTCTTTCTTTCTTTCTTTCTTTCTTTCTTTCTTTCTTTCTTCCTTTTTAGTTTGAATAGATCAGGTCCTTACTACCTATTTGGACTTTAATTCATCTTCTCTCATAAACTCGTTCTTTAGTGCTAGACACTGAGCTAGGCTCTGAAGACAAAAGACAATAAAGCACTGGTCATATCTTCAAGAAGGCTGCTGTTGGGTAGCAGAGAAAGATAGTTCATACAATTTCTGGGCAAGGTGTGAAATGTCATGATTGCCACTCTCACGAAGGCCTGAGGTAGGCATCTGAATCACCCGCGAGGCAGTCAGGGCAGGGCTCCAGGTGCACATACCCCTAAACTAACTCTGGATTCAAGTGGGGTAAGAGAAGGGCATTTCAGGCAGATGGAGTGCATTGCACAAGGGCTTGGAGAGCAAGACAGTGTGGTCTAGGTGGAACAACTTCTTTGAATCGCATGAAGAGCATTTCTGAATCTTTCTTGTAGAAGGAAATAGGGGGCCTTCCCTAGTGTGGAGACTCCACTTGCTCATGGAAGCTCAGCAAACTTGTATTGAGTTCCATATACTGGCTTCTCTCCCATTGCTCCCAGAAGGAAGCTCTCTGCAGCTCAGAAATATATGCAGTAATGGTGAATACTGAAAAAATTCAGAATGTGTGAGTAATATATTTGTGATGAGCATAAGGCAAGCTGTCCTTCCCCTTTTCCATGAGAGGGAAAGTCTGACACCTGCCACGTACTAGACAGATGCTGCTGTTGCTGCTTCTGGAATAAACATAATAGCCAGTTAGCATAGGCCCCAACCAACAAGAGGCCCCGGTGTAAAGGAAAGGCAACACAGTCTTCTGGAAACTCTGTTTCCTGCTGCCCCTATGTGCTGGGGCTTGTGGAACCCTGGAAGACTTGGCAAGACACTAAATCTGTCCACGAGTTTCTTGAAGACATCTATTTAAAAAGCACACTTGTCAGAGTGAGATGTTTCATTAAGCTGATATTGAATGGTTGCCCTTAGCATGAATTCAATGATATTAAGCATGCTCTGATGTATAGGACATAGAAAAAGGCAAAATTTAATGGAAAGAAGGAAATTCAAAAAGGTATGGAACATGGGGTAGGGCAGGTGATGAGTAGTAACAAGAGGCTATTTGTGCCTTTGGGGGAAAAGCTCTGCACTAGAGCAGAAGACTTAATTTTTTTTTTAAGATTTTATTTATTTATTTTGAGAGCAAGAGTGAGAGAGCGAGAGCGAGAGCATGAGTATGGGGTGGGGCAGAGGTAGAGGGAGAAGCAGACTCCCCACTGAGCAGGGAGCTCAATGCAGGGCTCCATCCCAGGACCCCAAGATCATGACCTGAGCAAAGGCAGACGCTTAACCAACTGACCCATCCAGATGCCCCACGAGAGCAGAAGACTTTTGATAAAAAGAGAAGGGGAACAAACTCTCCCACCTCATAAGTTTGCACAGAGCCAGACTTCCTACTCTGAAGAACTAGGAGCATACCTTTTGACATCCTTTGGCCAATTATACAACATATAGATTGTATCTCAAGGAAAGTGGGGACAATTCAGAGGTGACAAATGTCTAGTACTAGGTAGACCATGGGGTAGTGGGCATCAGGGGAGCCTGAATGTTATTTAATAGTGATGAAATGGGTAGGTGACATCATGGCTGCTTTGCTACTTCCTGTTTAGAGCAAGCTATCTGACATCATTCTTCATTTCCTTTCACCTGTTCCTCCCCCACCATATTTATTTTCTATTGCTGAGCAATAAATGACCACAAATTTAGTGACTTGAAACAACACATATTTATTATCTCGCCATTTCCGTGGGTCTTAAGACTGCAGGAAAGGTGTTGGCCAGGCTGCATTCTCCTCTGGAGTTCGACTGGAGAGGAAGTCCATTCAGACTGTTGGCAGAATTCACTTCCTTGTGGCTGTATGACCAAGTGTCGCAGCCAGCCTGTAGGCTCAAGGCTGACCTCAGGTCCTGGGGCTGCCCCATGGTTGCTGGGGTCACCCATCATTGTTTGGCACATGGAGTTCTTCAACATGGCCACTTATTTCATCAAGCCAGCAAGGAGAGCTTCTTGCTCCCGTCTGCTAAGATGGAGTCTTCTATACCACAGGTGATGCCATTGCCTTTCCCATGGTCTATTGCCTAGAAGCAAGTCACAGGCGGGAGGGTGTCTTTCCCATACTCAGCAGGGGTAGTGTACAAGGAATGAACACAAGGGGGCAGGAATCCTGGGGGTCATCCTAGAGCCTGTCCAGCACCCTCACCTCTAGTATTGTGCCTGGGGAGCTGCCCCTAACCCTCTCCTCTCAATTACATTCTTACCCTCCACTCCTAGGAAAGACTTCAGACCAAAACGACATTGGTATCACTGGGTCTATGATTCTGCCTGATACATGAGTGTGAATTAATCATCTTAGAATATGAAGACGTTTTGATTTTCTGAAGCTCCTATCACCTCAGTGGCTTTTTCCTAATACCTAGGAGTGATGCTTTGAGCTGGAATCTATGTCTCATTCTGAATCCAGGCTTGCAGTTGTTTCTGTTCCTTCTATCCCACAGCATCTATATTTATAGCAGCTCCTCTCTCAGGAAAACAATTTCACCACAATTTTTGGCTTCTTGTTTTCCTTCCTTGAGTGAGCGCATGACAAACTGCACCATCCCAGGGGGCTGTTTTTACCTGCGGTCTTTGAATTATTATATTACTGGCCAGCTTCGCCTACTCGGTCCCCTTGCGCTCTGCATTTCTGCACTAATGCAATTTTTCTTGTGAGTCCTTGGCTTTGTCTTCCTGCATCTCACCTGCCTCTAGGGAAATTATCAGCTGTGAGTGAGATAGCGCAGTCTGCACGGTGCCCTAACTCTGAGGAATGCCTTCCGCATAGTCAATTGAAAGGTATCAGGCTAAGAAAAACATCACCAATGGCAACTTAAGCCCCAAACAGCTGCTGGTGCAGCCTAATGAATGCAGTGCTCACTGGGATTGTATAGCATTTCTGCATTTCTTACATACTGAGCAGGAATCTAATCTTTATTACTCCAGATTTTTTCCCCCTCTTTCATACATTTGCTCGAACTTTCTCCTCTTTCCACATTACCTTGTAGACTTTAGTTTTTGCCAAATGTTTTAGGTCCCACAGACCTGATTTTTTTTATTTTTTACTATGAAGCAAGTACTCTAAGCAATTACTCGGTGGCCATATCCCACATGAGACCAAATCCTTTATGCTGCAAGGGGACCAATTAGGAAACTATTTCTCTTTTCCTAAAGGAATTCATCCTGGCTCAAAATAATTCAGCCA
This sequence comes from Mirounga leonina, assembly GCF_011800145.1. Lineage (NCBI taxonomy): Eukaryota > Metazoa > Chordata > Mammalia > Carnivora > Phocidae > Mirounga > Mirounga leonina. Next base: position 36,435,797 of record NW_023270387.1, on the reverse strand, counting down.
GCTTCCAGAATTTTCTTTCTCCCAGCATGGTTAGCAGCAGGAAGAGTCAAATTCTCCTTAATGCCTATGGCTCACTCCCCTTTTTGACGAAAGGTTTGACGAAATTCAGTTTTTAAAAAAACATTCGGTTGAGATCAGAAAATCCCAAATGTTTTTCAGCTTGAAGTTTCCATTTCTCAACTGTTTTTATATCCTGTTGGCTCTGCCTAAGCCACTGACTATTTGAAAGCTGTGTTGGTAGGAGGCTTGTTTATTTTCCAGGCCACTAGGAGACCTTTTGGGATATAACTTTATGGCTCTGTATCAAATTCATCAGTAATTATGTGTGCGCTGCAATACATATAGGCAAGAATGAACCTTGTTTAGCTGTTATTCTGTAAAAGACATTGCTTGATGAGTTTGTTCTCAATGGGCAATAAACATACATCCTGCAAGTATGACATTTATACACACAGACAGATAATATATAATATACGTTAACTACATATAGTATTTGATATTGTGTATCGACAGTATTATATATCGACTGTATATTTATCATATAATTATAATATAATATAATATAATATAATATAATATAATATAATATAATATAATATAATATAA
>NW_023270387.1:36312035-36435181 GCF_011800145.1 Mirounga leonina | reverse complement strand
AATATAATATAATATAATATAATATAATATAATATAATATAATATAAATCTCCAAAGTAATACTTGCATTGCATGCTGACAATAAAAAGCCACAATCCCATGCATGGGCCCTGCCTCATGTCCACTAGTCCTGCTCCTCAGAGCTAACCAATTTTTAATAATTTCTGTTTTGGGGTTCTCTGGTGGTTATCCTAAATAATATATTGTTGCTTCTGTTTTTGTAGACTTTAAACATTTAGGTATTGGTTTCATACAATGATCTATAAGAGTTTAGCTACTGTTTGTCCCCACCCCTCTCTCTAAAAAGTTTTAGGATATTCCCTTAATCTTTGGCCTCACACCTCATGTACTGAATATTCCATTTCAGCATTGTATTTATTTTTATTTTTTTATTATGGTCAGTTAGCCACTGTATAGTACATAATTAATTTTTGATGTAGTGTTCAGTGATTCCTTAGTTAAGTAAGAGTGCTCAATTTTTAATTTCCAAAAAAATCTTTCTGTCCTTTGGTTATGCCTTAAAAAATAGAACATCCAATTCTTGTTTTATCTGTGCCAAATATTCCTGTGTACTTCTGAGTATACTAAACTAGTTGTGTTCTAGATGGTCTCTTCTTTTCCCTAAGCTCTCTTTTTCCTCTTAGGAACAACTAATGTGTCTATTTATCTTAGTTTTTCTCTTTCTTCTTGCAGCCTTTCTCCAATGTCTGGTGCTGCTGGGTTTTCTCACCTGCAATAAGGCTGAGCAATAAGCAGCCTGCCCAGGAGCTCTGCATATGCGTGTAGGATGTGTCAGCTGGCAGGCTTTCTCCAAGCTGAAGGCTGTGGGGCCTACAATGATGGTGGAGAACCCCCAGTAATGAATGAGGAGGGCATTACTCTGGATCACTAAAATACACACTGGCTACCCTAGCTTTTCTCTTTTTTTAATTTTTTAAAATTTTTTATAATGTTCAGTTAGCCACCATATGGTACATCATTAGTTTTTGATGTAGTGTTCAGTGATTCATTAGTTGCATATAATACCCAGTGCTCATCACCACACATGTGCTCCTTAATACCCATCACCGGGCTACCCCATGCCCCCACCCTCTCCCCTCTGAAACCCTGTTTGTTTCCCGTAGCCCAGAGTCTCTCATGGTTTGTCTCCCTCTCTGATTTCTCTCCCTTCCCCTACGGTCCTCCTTGATATTCCTTATGTTCCACATATGAGTGAAACCATATGATAATGTCTTTCTCTGCTTGACTTATTTCTCTTAGCATAATCTCCTCCAGTTCCATCGATGTCGATGTGAATGGTGGGTATTCATCCTTTCTGACGGCTGAGTCATAGTCCATATTAGCAGTTCATTCTATTCTGTTAGAGAAGAGCTCTCTCGTTATTTCACTCCCGGGCAAGAACCTGGATTTACAATGTGTGTGGAAGTGAGGGAGAAGTGTGGCTGGGGCCACCTGTTCTAGATACAGATCTTCTACTTCAGTGTTACCTTTTCACTCCCACCTTTCTGGATCCGGAGCCTCTCTTGCTTTTGCCCGCCAGGTCAGCTGCTTCCTGTGCCACAGTGTCCTGCTCATAGCTCAAGGTTTCTTTTTGTCTTCTTCGCCTCTATTTCCTTAGTTGACCTTCTTCCTTCCACTCTCTGTCTTCTACAAATTTGCTGAAATCTCTCATCCTTACCCTATTCACTTTATTGCTATGAAGTTGGGTTTTGGGGTTTTTTTCTAATATCTTCTTAATGAGGTCTCAGGAAAAAGAGGTGATAAACACATACGCTCATTCCATGATCCTGAATTGGAAATCTGAATGGGAATCACATCTCCAATTGTCTCTTTTGGGTACGCAGTTAGGGGGTATTGCCTGCTGTGTTGATTTCTTTACATAGAACTGTATGGCATCAACAAAGCTTTAAATGGTTGGACTCACGCTGGAATAAATTACTTTTAAAAATTATTGTGAACATCCATGTCCTCAAAAATGAGGCATGTTACCTGCCTTATAGGGTTATGAGAACATAAGGTGACATGTATATATGTTTATGCCCAGCAAAATGCCTAGATCACAGAAGCAAATTAAAACTAACTTTTTCTCCTCTCCCTTGTCACCTGCCAATGTATGCATACTACTAAAATAACTTATTTTTTTAAATTGAATTATTTGATACCAATCATCCCAACCCCACTCCTGCCCTGTAGCAGCCAAAGATGTCACATGCACTAAGTATAGATTCTTACAGGACACTCTGCTAGTGATGTGGATGTTGAGGTTTCTGATTGCCTTTTGGTTACTGTAAACAGTAAACTAAAGAAAACTGGTCACCCGGTAGGTGTTGGTTATCATAATTTGCTTATTATCATTTTCTTGCCTCTACTATTTGAACTCCCATTAGGTAATGGAAGGAAATTCTCTCTCCAAATTTTGTGCAGCTAATGGATTTTGCAATTGCTGGCTTCAGAAATTTCTTTTAATAGACTTCAATTAATTGCTTCGTTTGGAAGGAGTTGGTATCTAGTGAGCCCAAGTGTTGAAAGAAGGAGCAACGACGCTACAGTGCCAGAGGTAACTCCAGCCAGGAGGACAGAGCACAGAGTCAGCTCATGGATCCAGAATGAGCCCCATACTGTAAATAAGCCCAGAAACATTATACCAAGCCAAAGCTAAGTTGACATGCTCTGGGCATCGTTAGCTAGTTAGGTCTTGCAGAAATATGAGGATCACGGCTGGGTGGAGGCCTTTCCTATGATTCACTTATTCCTAAAGCTGTCTTTGGCGGACGTTCCGGAAAGCAGTGTGTTGGGGTAGGATGAGTAAAATTTAGGAGATAGAGGCCTGTGTTCAACCTTGCCCTTCCTTACCTCAGCTTTTGCTTCCTTAGGCTAATTACATTGACCTCTAAGCCTTGGTTTCCTCATCTGAAGGAAGGGGTTAATAACATTCCCCACATATCGATGTGGTCAGGATTAAGGTATAAGATCCAAAGCAGCGTGATGGGCACACAGGAGATTCTCAGTATATAGCAATTGCTGTCTCTCTTTTCCGCATACCTTTGCAGCTTTTCCCATAAGGAAACAACTTGGGGATTACCAGACTGGCCAGAGCAGTCTGTAAAAATACGGAGGATCCCAGGCACTACTTGGCTGGATCCTGGCAGTTAAACACTTGCACTCTCCATGACTGGGTGACTCACGAAAATGATAGGTCTTGGAAGACAGGGAGCACAAATTTAGAACAACCGGAAGAATGGGAAAGTAGATTAAAACTATTTACAAAACAGCAGCATTGTGCAATCAGTGACATTTCTAAGTGTTAATTTCTGAATAAATACATTGAACCTAAAGTTTTGTGAAAGGCATTTCTCTCTCTCTCTCTCTCTTATTTTCTGTTAGCTTGAAGATTTTTCTTGAGGTTGAGGGAATGAGGAATGAAAGCAGACATTCTCTGTATGTTAAATCTACGGACATTTACCCTTTCTCTGGCTAATGACCTAAAACCAAACAAATCATTACGAAAACTGGAAGAGAAAAAAAGTATAGCAATTTTGTGAGCAAGGATCTTTAAGCCTAGTTAATGAAGGTATCCGGAGTTGAATAAATTGGAATGGGACTTCAAAACTGTCCTTTTCATTTGGTTTCTGAGCTTGGAAGGGAGCCAAACAAATATACTCCAAATTTCTTTAATCCCTTCCCCCTACCCCACCCCCCAAAATTCCTAGAACACAAGAATTCTGGGGGACTGAGCCATTTCCCCACTCACTACAGGATATCTAGAGATGAAATTTGTAGGCAAAGGTACAGATACCCAAAAGAAGACTTTTTTTTCATACTTTCAAAGACTGTGATGTGGATGTTGAGGTTGTATTGGAGAGATTGTGGGGCAGGACAACAGGTATATCTCAAACACTTTTTGCCTTTTTGGCAATTTTTAGAGTAGGTCCATTAGAAATTCAGAATGGGTCTGCTGATATTTTTAGAGGTTTCTGACTTACAATGGATGCATGAAGGACTCACTGACTGAGTTGATTTGATGGGGGAAAATATCCCTTTCATTCCCCATCTTCCAAGTTGAAAACACTTCAGTTCTGCTTACTTAAGTCTGAAAATCTGCTGCCAGAGATTAATTTATTGGGCTCAAGATTGGGCTCCCTATAGAGATTCCAAATTTCATCATGAGCACTTTACCATTTTTATTGTAGTTGATGTAGATTGAATGAGTAAACTAAATTCTTACTTGGGAGCTAGTTTTGATGAGAAGCATAGATGGAAGTAACAGGTGAATCCTTGGTCCTCTACGAGGAGGGCTTTTTGTGGAATGAGAAATGCTGGCTATTCCCTCATACTGTTTTGCTGTGCGCCATCCTCAATTCTGTCCCCAGTCTTCCTTTCTCTTACACCAGGAGGCATAATTCAGATTACTAATAGACAGGGAGTTTAGCACAATGACCAAATCAGACACTCCTGAGCTCAAATTCCGGGCTCATTTACCCTGAACTTATTGAGCCTCACTTTATTCATCTTTACAATGGAAATAATAAGAGCTGCCTCATAGGATTATGTGAGGATTCAATGAAACAGTGTATATCAAGTCCTCTGGGTAGTACATGGTATATAGTAAATACTCAAAAACAGTTGGTATCATTATCATCGTCTGGTCCTTGAAGGTATGCTCTCTCAGCAGAAATCATTTGTAACTAGTTACGTGCTGCCCAGCCAGACTCAGTTCTATTTTATTCTGGGTTTTCATTTGTCCTTTCTTGAGCTATGAAAAATAAGGCACACAAAGCATAGCACCTTATTTGATCTTGGGAATAAGATCAGACTAATAAGGATATGTGCACATTTCTAGGACTTCTACTGGATCTTAAACACCTCTCTGAAATTGTATCTGTGTCTTATTTAAGATCCCAAAGCCCTGAATAAGAAGATATAAATAGCCTCAAGGAATTGTACATGAATTTGGATGCACCTAGATATCAGGGGTGGCTCTTCAGGAGGTACTAACTATCCTCCTTTATGTGTTTTAAAGTTGTTGATGTGCAGGTCTCATGGGGGTGGGGTGCGGGGAGAAAAGTAACAAAGTTTTTGGCCTACTTTCATATCCTATGGAATTTCTCAGGGTTTTTTTCTTCAAGGTTTACCCAGCATGTGATTCTGAACCCATTATATAACTTTCGTGAACAGCTCTGTGCAAACAATGTAATCTTGTTTCTCTCCTTTCCAATTTTCTGTGGAATTTTCAGGGATGAGCAGAGCCTTTTCATCCTGAAAGCAAGCAGGAGTAAGTTAGTATCTTACTTCTCTTTTGACTGTCTTTCCTCCCCCACCTTTTCCAAAATCTTCATTTAAGGATTTGTGAAGTGAACAAGACAGGTCCTGATTTGTTTGTTGTGTGTAGAAGTTGAAAGGAGCCTGAGAGAAAAAGAACCATTCCCAAACCTCAGGAGCTTTGGAAAACATTTTAATCAGAGAAATTCATTCAAAGAAACATCTTTCCAATGTATGTAAAATGAACTATTTAAAAAAAATCCCATTGCCCTTTCAAGAGCCACCTTGAGATTTATTTATAAGACCATTGAGAGTCAGTCTAAAAATGCAAATTATAAGCCAGGAAGCTCAGAACATCACACATGAGCCTCATTTGCATAAGAGCTTTGCAACTCAGATGACAACTTAAGATATGACTTAAGTAACTAAGATATGACTGACTTGATTTCCCCATTTATGTTCTGTGGAAAGTCCAATGCCTTCCTAAGCTTTCTGCAAATCCCCAGGGGATTCACATGATCATGCTCACCTTTGAGCTGAGCAGGTTACACTGAATTTCACCCCGTGAATTCCAAGCCTCTTTCCCTAAGTTTTACAAAAATCTACTCCTGTGAGCCTTCTGTGAAGGTTGGTGAAAGCAGAGAAATAAATATAAAGCAACATAAACAACTTACATTGCTTATTTGCCATGTTTGTCTTCAAAGAAGTCCTTTAGATACCCTCCAACATGGACACCATCCTCCCCCCAAGCCACTGGCCTCTCCCCACGTTCCTCCCCCATCTTATTCATTCCTGGTGCACAAATTATCAAGCTCTCTTTCTTTCTCTCTTTTTCTTTCATTCCTTTTCCTTCTTCTTTTGATTGTCTCCTGCTTATCTATACCCACAGGGTACCACACTTTCAGCCTTTCAACCCCAGTGACTCACTAAGGTATTTTTCCATATAAAAGCAGTTCCTTCCCAAAGAAGAATTTGGGACACAGCTGCTAAGATAATAATGGTTTTGAAACCCTTACAGATACGTTCTGGAGGTTTACGAAAGTTCACTGAAAAGTGACTCCAATCTTAAATCAATTTGAAGAAAGTACACTATTTAGAGGACTGATATGTTGAATTCACAGGCAATGTGAAAAATTCTTATTTTGGATTTCCAGATTATTTTAATAAAAGAATTCTGAGTTGTTCTTCTTTCCACTTGGCATCAGGATGGACGGAAAGGGCTCTGCGATATTTCTTTCTGTAGTGAGAAGAGTTATGGCCACACTTTATTAGCTTCTGAAGGAAGATGCATACCACATGCTTTTAAGCTGTATTCTGTTGTCAACCAGTGGTGTCTAGGCCTGTTCCCACATGGAATGTGCACATAAACACCCACACCCATCACACATCTGGAAGAATCCCTCTCTTATGCATGGAGGGAGAGGCAAACACTTATATTGGCATAATTTAGAAACCTGGGTGAAGAGCCCTTTTCTTCCCAAAACAACTCCCTCAGTTTCATTCTGACTCCTGAAATGCCTTTAACAGAAGATTAAAGTCCTCCATTCTACAATTTGATATAGGGCTTAAAATGCAGTTCAAGAGGGGGAGCATGGTAGTGCATAACATACCAAGATATGAATTACTATCAGATCTTTTTTCCTGAGAACGATTTTTTTTTTTTTGATAGAGTAAAGAAACCCCAAGGGCCTTGAAGTAAGGGGAGTTGAAAAAGTGAACAGAATGGAAAGGTTGTTATATAGACAGTCTATTTACAGAGGGAGAAGATTGGAAGGACAAGAAAACTGATGTTTGTTGAACACCTGCCTTTTGCCAGGCAGTGTTTTGGGGTTTTTCCCTATGTAATATATCTCATATAATTCCAAAACACTCTAAAGGATAAGAAAGATTGCCTTTTGCACTCAGCCACATCTGCTCAACTCTTAGTCATCCTGACCCATTCTCCAGTTGTAATGCATAATTCGACAAACATCTATGGACCCCACCCCCACCCTCATCCCCATACACATAGGCACAACTCTGTGCAAAGCATCTGGTATAGATCAGGAGAAACTAAAAAGCAGCCCTCTCCAACACGTACTCACTGCATTATTTACTTGTCTCTATTTAGATGTCTGCAGGGAAAGCCACTCTTTTATATACCTGGGGGAAGAGAAAGGAAGCAGAGTATTAAGGGAATAGAATAATGCCCATTTACTCTGTATAAGGTAAGGCTGTGTGTGTTTCTGGGTGTGTCTGTATGTGTGTGTTTTCAATGAAGCCTGGACATGGTAAACAACACTGGACACCTTTAATGCGTGTGGTATGACTCCACCATTAGAACTTAATAATGACTTGACCATAAACCTTCTTACTAGGGAAAGAAACTTGTTAGAGTTTTTCCTTCCCTCCTTCTTAAGCCTTGCAGGAAAGAACAATTCATAGTTCTATTACTTTAAAAGTCTAGCAAAAATAAACTAAGGCGTAATTAGTCATATTGCCAGTAGATTCAACAGAGCAGCCCTTTCAAAAAAGGAGCTTTTCCTGATTCACTTTGGGTGGTTTTGAGCCCTATATGGAGAAAGCCAAAAGAAGAAACTGACTTAACTATTCAAGAGCAATTTCATCCTGCAACTGAGTTCAAGTACAACTGTTCTGGGGCCTGGGCAATAAACTGTGACACAGAATTTGGAAGGAGCATCTTCCATCCCACCCCCAACTACCCTCTGCCCCTGATACAAGGAGATTTGAGAGCGCCCGGACAGAGCAGATCAAATGTGGATACTGGCATTCTCGGTGGGTAATGGGTATGGAAAGCCATCCCCCTGATGCTTGGTAGGCAGCTGATGGAGACAAAAGGGAGCTGGAGCAGGAGAGAGGAGGACTGAGCTGATGCCATATGATGCCACAACTAACAGGCTCGTTTAAGGAAAATGGCAAAAACTCCCTCAGGGAATCTCCTCCCGTTGTAGCATTGGGAAGAAGGACTCTGTAGAGGCTGGCTGGGGTCCTGCTCAGGTGGGAACTCTCATGCTTGTAGATATTTGGACTGCGCAGCCTTCCTTACCTTGGCAAGGTAAGCTTCCTTCAGTGGAGGAAATAGCCATCAAACATCCAACTGCATGCAGTATATAACTTGTCTCCCCCAGGTCACCCCTGTCAGGGGAGAAAACAAGTCTGTATCAGGCCCAAGGTAATAATCAAAGAAGCTTAACTCCAGTCTCATGGGGTTTGTTACCTGTACTCTCATTCCAAAATCTTCCTCAACCTTAGCATCTGGCATTACACGATTTTTCTTGGGGATAAGAACGGGTATGAGAGAAGAGTGGCCCCGGTCCTCAGGCCTCAGTGCTTCACAGCAATGCCACATAGCAAGCCTCTGTGCCCCAGTGCCTTGCCCTGTGAAACAGCTCTTCCTAATTCCTCTAGCATCTGACATCCCTCTCCCCCCCTACCCCCACAGGATTTGGAAAGGAGCTGTGGGGACTGGGCCAGGACACAAATCCTTAGAAGAAATATGGCCCTGTTTTTAGAATTCTCTCTCTTCTCCACCATCAGGGGTTTAGATTTCGTTTGTCAGCTTGACTTTTCCCTTGGCTTAAGCTCTCTCAAAGTCTCTAATGCAAATAGACTGTTGGCAGTACCATCCACCTAACCCACCCAATCTGCTTTGACATGTCTTAGTCTCACCAGACACAATTTACATCAAGGTTAAGGAGCTAGTTAGATTAGCTACAACCTCACTAGTATCAAAGGATCTGTCTGCCAGTCCCAGTCCCTAAGCCATGTTGCTTTCTCTCAAGTGACCCAAGACCCACCATTCAAAGTGTCTGCCTTGACTTCTCAGAGCTCTTGAGGTGGGTATGCAGATTGTGTTTCTGTATCTGATCTTTAATACAGGACATAATTTTAAAAATAGTGACGTAACCAGTATAAAAAATGGCCTGGGGATAGAAGCAATTTATTTCAATTTAGAGAATCAGATAAGATTGCCTAAAAGAGGTTATAGTTGGATTAAGGCCTTTCAAAAAAAATAAGCAAAAATTCAACAGATGAATAAAACAGTAAAGCCATTCATTCATTAACCCAACTCCATAAGCATTTATTGAGATTGGATTGTATATCTGGCTCTGTTCTAGGCCCCAGGGACACTCATGAATAGGACATCATTCCTGTCTTCAAAGAGCATGCAGTATTTTCCTTTCAGGCTGAAGAGACAACATAAGCAAAGGCATAGAAATCTCAGAAGGTACATGACAAGTTTAGTGAACAGTGAAGCTAGGACCTAGGGTCAATCACGGTAGCGTAGTACAGAGGAAGATGAGGCAAGGAAAAAGGCTGGGGACTAAACACAGAGGATTTTAATACTACCATAAGATATTTAAAGTTTAATCTGTAGGCTATGATAAATCATTAACAATTTTGAACTGAAAAAGGGCATGAGTAATCTATATTTTAGCTGAAAGCACTCCAGTGGCTGGCTTCCTATTGCCTAAAACACTTCAAGGGATCCTCATTACTCATGAGATAAAGACCAGAATTCTGAGTGTGGTCTCCAAGTCCTTGCAAAGTTTGGCCCCTCCCTATCCCTTCAGCCTTATCTTAAACCAGTCTCTCTTCTACTTGCTGCTTGTAAGCCTCACTGATCTTCTGTTATCACACCATGCCCACCACAGGGCCTTTGTACAGATTGTTTCCTCTTACAGGAAACCCTTCCCCCTTTGCTTAATTAACTGCTCCTCTTTTAGATCCCAGCTGAGTCATTATTTCTTTGAGAAAGCTTTTCCTGACTCCCACTCTACCCCTAACATCTATCAGACCTAATCCCCTAGTATATACACAAGTCTATTTGTGACTCCTTACTACTCTCTATCTCCTTCATGAGGCTATAATCAAGGGAAAGCACTCTATTTTGTTTATCATTTTATCTTTAGTTTCTACTACAGTGCCTGGCACCTTATAGACATGCAGTCAACATTTATTAAAAACAGAGAAAAATGGAAAATCATTTTCTTCTGTAACAATGTAGAGAATGGTTTTGGGTGGGGGCTGGGGTGTAGGCAGGATGATTATGGAAGAAGATGGCAACAAGCTCCAGCACACACTATAGTCAAGCATATAGTTGTAAATGAATAATCTCTCCTTGTGGCAGCTGAGGGCTCATCAAAATGGTAAGTCTTCCTCCAGCAGCTGATTAGGCTGAATTCAGGGGCTGATTAACCCTTCTCTCTCCAGCAATCATCTCAGTCCAGCTCCCGGGTATAAAAAAGCTCTGCTGTTTTCCATTGGTTAAGTAAGTACAGTGGCTGATCACAGATCAGAAAGGTGAAGGTATCATCTTGAGTGAGAACGTGCAGACAGTGGAAATACAGCGAATTTAGTTATGTCTGAATAAAAGGGTTAACATTCAAATTACAGAAAGGAGACAGCACAAGGAAAATTGCTTTATCACAACCATCTCTGAAATTGTGAAGGGCTAGAATAAGTGGGCTGATGAATCAGTGCTTCTCCCTTCCTGCTGATGACTGTGAGAGAGAAAAATGGGCTCAATCCACAGGGAGAGAAATTTGAACAAATTATTTCTCAACAAATTTCCAGAGGGAGCTTATAAGGTCTTTGTCTCTGGAGAAAGAGTAAGGTGGAACCGGTAACTCACTGCTCTGCTGATGAGCATGGTCCTGCCTTAAGATGACTTAAGATGGTATGAGTGGATGTGGGTGGGGGGTGAGTGGGGGCCGCACCATGAGGATTATGTTGCCACGCAGAGTTCTGAAGCTATGGAATGACCGCTCTGCATGATATTTCTTGTTTTAATCTGGTAATGCTTTGCAAACCCCATGAATCATCAAATATGCCATGCATGAAAGATTTTGACAAGTTTTATGAGTCCACCTAGTGCTATTTATTTTTGTTCTCTCTGTTCCTTCTCTATAGGGAGGAACACTTTCAAGGGCATCCTTCACAGAATTGGCCAGGTGCCATAGTGGCAAATCTAACTCCATCATCCTGGGGCAAGGAGAAGCATGTTTTGCTCTTGCCAACTCTCTGGTATGGTGTTAACATGACTGATGGAGTCAGCTATTTTCACAACCAGTAACCAGAACAAATTCCAGGAACTGGGCATGAGCAAGTGAGATTCTATTTTTTAATGTAAATAAGCCATTCTGGGATGTCCAGATCCATATGTTTGTTGAGGACCTATCTGGTAGAATTTAAGATTCACCCACAGGCTCTGTCCCTAATATTTTTGGCATGGCACCTTACCTGATTGATCCTCCATGATAATTCCTCCTTTGGGACATGGCATAGAAAAAACTATCAATGAACAAAATCACTATATGGAAGTAGCACAATAGCGCTATTTTGATCATTCTAATTAGTTTAGTTTGACTCAGTCATCTACATCTGTGTTGTCTAATAGAGCAGCCACTAGCCACATGTGGCTACTGAGCACTTTTAATGCAACTAGTGACTAAATCATCACAGTCCATTTAATTTTAACTTCATGAGATTTTGATTAGCATCAAACTTCAAAACAAAGTGGGAATTCAGGGTAGTGAGTTTGAGAACTCTGACTTAAATACACTAAAATTATTTTCTACTGCATAATTTCTAAGAGGTTTCAACATGACAATGTTCATTATGTCTTTCTCAGAAGGGGATGCTCTAGGCCAAGTTAGCAATGATTTCTAACCACGGGAGACATCTTGTTTCCATAGCCTATCTTTAAAAAATACCGTTTGGGAAATGACTCTACGTGAACAAGACCCAGAAGGAATATGCCAGGCAGAGATCTATGCCTTTCATGAGAGAAGATGTGTCTTTGGACTGTGAACTGCAGGGAGTTAAGACTTACTTCCTTGCTATGCATTTATTCATACTGTTTTTGTGAACTTTGACATCCTGTGGACTTTGCTTATCACCTTTGCTTTATGGTGACCTTAGTGACACTGTGTGTCCCCTAAAAAAGGGGAGATTGACAAGATGAGCCTTATGACCTTTTCCAAGTTTAAAATTTTATGGCCCATTCATTCTCTAATCCTTGAAATTTTTTACTTTTATAATGCTTTCAAGCCCTAATTGGCTGGTACCTGAGTAAGTCAGAAAATAAGCTGCAGTCCTATCCAGTGGATTGTAGCAGTCTACTTTCCCGAGTGCCTCCCAGCTGCAAGGAAGGAAAGCTGACCATGAGGACAAGCATACAGTCCTAAGGTACAGATGTACATGATCCCGAGCCAGGAAGGTGAGTGCAGACACTGAAGGAAAGGTACAGCCTTTTTATTAAAAAATAAGTTAAGTGGTCTGCAAGGACTTTAGATGATAGTTTATCTTGATAATAATTGCAAGCTTCTGAAGACAGAGCAGTGACATTGTCAATGATAGACAAGGAGCAGAGAGTGGCTGGTGAGGTATCTGTGTGTAATTGAAAGTGTTGTGACTAAAATCAGAAATACCAATTGGAAATCATAGCAGGTGTCCCAGTGAGAGATTCTGGCCCAGGATTATGCCCAGGTTTTTAGCTTGGACAACCAGGTAGATGGAGGTATTTATTCCAGGACATGGGAAGTACTGAAGGATGGGCAGGTTTGGGGGCAAGATAATGATGGCGTCCAGTTGGGACGTGTGAACTTTGAGGTGGCTGTGACATTGTCCAAGTGGTGATGCACAGTAGGAGGTTGGACTATAGATCTGGATCTTAATGATGAGGACGTTACCAGAGATGGTCAATAGTTAGGAGGACTGGCTAATGAAGAGGTAATGTTTAAGGGAGGGACTTCAGGAGTATCAACACTTCCCTGCTGTGTAACCTTGGGCAAGTTTCTTGACCTCCCAGCACCTCAACTTCATCATCTATACAACAGGGATAACCATAGTTTCTACCTAAGGGAGTCATTGTGAGGGTTCAATGAGTTCATATGTGTAAAATGTGTAGAAGAATGCATGACATGATTAATAAATATTATTACTACTATTTTCTCCTCTTCAAAGAGAAAGAAACTAAAGCTAAGAGTGGATACATAATTGGCTGAATAAGACACAGCTGAAGTGGTAGTGTCACGATTCAAACCCGGTTCTTCCTGAGATACATCCAGTGTTCCTTCCATTATATGACTGTGGCCAGAAGCTTTAAACACTCAGTGCATTAGCTTCTCATTTGTAAAATGGAATAATAGTAATATGAACTTTATAGGATGATCATAATATTTGTAAAGCATTTAAAACCGTGCCTGAGATGAAGTGCTATAAAAGGTTTGCTACTATGAAATATAATAATCATAATCATAATCACAACAATAATAAAATTTTGCCCATGCCCTGCTGTCTGGAAGAATAAAAGTGCCTCCTTTTAGAACTAACTCAGGCAAGCTTTATTAAGGCTGAAATGGGGTAGGTGGGTAGAGGGGGTTAGCAGGGGTATGTCACATGTTCCCTTTGCATAAGAAGAGAATGATCTTAGGACATCTGTGAACAAGCTGAGTGGAGCTGGCCAGGCCAAATCACTATTATTCTTTGGACTGGTCAAATGGGCTTGGGAAGGGGTGGGTAGAATTGAAAATTTTCAAATCCTTCAAATCTGCAGATCTCCAGTGACCATGGCCACATCTGGTGTCAATGGAAACATACCTTCAAAAGAAATAAACACGTATACAAAATGAAGCTTAAAGATAGGCAAATAAATGGGAGAAAAAGAAGGCCCCGGGTACAAAAAAAGTGCAGGTCAAAATAAATCTGACTCCTGGTTTCCTACACTTTGATCCATTCATGTAGCTTCAGGATTTGTTTATGATTATTTGCATAGTTGAGAATCTCTGGGGCTTTTTGGTTGTTTTTTTATTTCAAAATCCAACACAGCAGGATACAAGTTTTATGCTTCTATTCCTGTTTTATCAGGAAAGAACAGAGTGAAAACTTTAATCTCCCCCCGCCCCCACTCCCAACATTGCTGAGATGATTTAATGCCTCATAACAGAAGTAATTTTGTGATAATGACACAAAAGCAGCAATTAAAAAATATTGCTTGTTTCAGGGCCTATAAATCGGTTGTTGGTAATTGACAACAGAATGTGTTTTCTAATCCACTGAAATGATATCTTATTGCAAGCTGGCATGGTAATTACTGTATTTGTACAGTACCAGAGGAGTTCCAGCCCGAGTCTGACAGGGAGTTGATTAAATCACCCAGGTGTAATTGAAGGTTTTGATTGCATTGCCTCGGAGCTGATCAGCATTAGTAATAGCCTAGCTTTCTGCTGTCACGTGTTTTTAGAGCTGGTGTATATCAGCCCTTTCGATCTCCCTCCCAGCCCTCAGCCTCTGTTGTGCTGGTGTCAAGGGGAACCAAGAGGGCTCCTCAGAGCAGAAAAAATGAGAACAGACAGCAGATCCCTCGTGCTGGACCTAAACGACATCATTTGAAACAAAAAGAAACCTGTTTCTAACTGCCTGCTTTGTTTCTTTGGATGAAGAGGGCAGGACGAAGGTACCCAAAGATACGCTTGCACATGGCCCATCCGTGTGGCACGAGTGTGTCCAGGTTACACAAGAGAAGGGCTTCTACTCATTCTTTGCTCACTTGGTGATTTCTACTTGTCACTTTTCAAAAGGGGAAATTTAACTTGTCAATCTTAAATGCAGCATTTCAGTTATCAAGAAAGATATTGTGATTCTGTATTGTGAAGAGACTTTGAATTCAGTGGTATTATTTCACTTATTTATGTGGTATTTTCTGAGTGATTGTTTTGCATAAAAGCACATTACAAAAGAGAAGGGAAGAGAAACTACATGAATAGATTCCAGTACAAAGCTGAACATGAACTTGAGGTAGAAGTACAGAAAATATTCAGCATCCCATAAGCACTTACTGACCACCAGCTAGAAAAGTCTCTGGATGATAGGAGAATAAATAAGAACAGATTTCTCCTCTCTGGGAGCTGACAGTCTAATCAAGAAAACAGCAATAACAACAATAAAAGATTAACAGCTAATATTTTTTACTTTGCCTGCATTATTTCTTTTTTTTAATTTTATTTTATTATGTTACGTCAGTCACCATACAATACATCATTAGTTTTTGATGTGGTGATCCACGATCCATTGTTTTCATATAACACCCAATGCTCTATGCAGTACGTGCCCTTCTTTGAATTTTCTTAAGAACTTCTGCAGGAGATGCAATATTTATTCCCATTTTGCAGATGGATAAAATGGGCATAGAGAAGTTAAGTTACATAACATTTCCAAGACAAACTGGAAACTGGTGAATTCATAATTTGAGTCCAGGTCTTTCATAATAATCAGGTGAAATAATACTTATCCCCACTTACAAATAAGAAAACTGAGGTAAAGAGATTAAGCAAATTGCCTATGTTCTACTGTTAGAAAGTGGTAAAGCATAATCATAAATCCATAATCCAAAAACCATGAGCCAAAGCAGAAATAAAAGTTTCATCATATCTAAGAAAAGTGCTGTGTGAGCACCAAAGAAGAGGGAAGTAATTCAGATCAGGATTGAATAAGGAATCCTTTATAGAGGATTCAGCTTTGAGTTGAGACTCCAGAACAAGAAGCAGAGGTGGAAATAGTAGAAGGGCTTCTTCTCACTAGGGAGGTCAAGTCCAAATCAACCAGTTTTCTTTAGCTACCTATCGTCAGATCCAACAAAGAGTTGGACAAAAAGTTGGACAAAAAAAATTTGTTTTATTTATTGATTTTTAGTAATCTCTCCACTTAACACAGGGCTCGAACTCACAACCCCGAGATCAAGAGTCACATCCTTTTTCTACTGAGCCAGCCAGGTGCCCCAAAAAGGACAGAATTTTATTTTTATTTTTTTTATTTTTTAAAGAATTTATTTATTTGACAGAGAGAGAGACAGAGAGAGAGAGGGAACACAAGCAGGGGGAGTGGGAGTGGGAGAAGCAGACTCCACGCTGAGCAAGGAGCCAGACGTGGGGCTCGATCCCAGGACCCTGGGATCATGACCTGAGCTGAAGGCAGACGCTTAAGGACTGAGCCACCCAGGTGCCCCAGGACAGAATTTTAAAACGCAAATTTGCTGGCACAATTGGAAACTTTGGAGTATCTATGAATTCCTTTACCCGCCCCTCTCCCCGTCTCCCTCATCACTAATTACAAAATCTGGTCTCTTCCTTCCAATAATTAAGTGTGGTGGACAGTTCTGAGCCAGCTTGAGCCTTGTCTGTTTTCTGGAATGGATGGAACCTTGCAAAGAAGAGCCTCCTTTCAGAGCTGTGTCATTTTTTAGCTTCAAGGGAAAAACTGAGCCCAGGATCAAAGGGCTACCCACATACACCCGAAGGAGGCATATCAGACCCAGGAGATATTGGGCCATTTCCAGGGAGGATCAGAAGGACTTAATGGAGGCTTCAGGGAGACATTCCTCTATGTTTGACTGTTGCCCGACAGGTGAAGGTTTAGACGGGTCCTCCTTCCTGGGATAGCACCTGTGGGCACATTTGCCACCAGTCAGCCCCTAGAAGCCAACACTGCATATTTAGTTATCTGGATTTATTTCCTTAACGTTTAAACCAGTGAGGCCATTTTATATTATTTCCTCTGGACAATATCTGGCTCCACCTATAGGGATTAAGCAGGACTTTGAAATCCAAAAGGAGAGGAAGAGCGTTCACTGAGGGTTGACCACACTGAGTAAAGAATGACACCAAGATGGACTTTGTTTCCTATACAAACTATGTGGTGAGGGTCAGTTCAAGAGCACATTTTTGGAACTCTGCCATTTTCTGTGCTAATGTGGCCTAAGTCATTCTTAATCCTCTTGCAGAAAGGCAGGGTGGGGACTAGGGTGAGGCAAGTGAGGCACTAGCTTTCGGAGCAAACTTTAAGGGGCACCTTGATTCAAAATCTAGATTAATGCTACCCCTCCACCCAAAGTAGGATGAACAGAAATAAAGACAGTGCTAGTATTACAGATTTTTCCTTTTGCTTTAAGTTCCAATATGCCTTGGCAGGGTATTGCAGAGGGGCCAATCTTTGGTAGTACCCTGATGTGCAGCTGCTAGAGAGAGGGAGCAGAGCCCACAACAGCAGTTGAGATCCTAAGGATAAAGTCTGGCTTTTGGAAGACCTGATGGACTAAGATTTGATGAGTAATGAAGATCTTGTTCTAGTACCCAAGTCACTGAAAGGATTCCAGTGTATCTCAGGCTTAGGACCCACTGCCACACAACTCTGGGTGCTCCTATCGTTCCTATTATTGTATTGGCAGGTGCAGCCAGAATGTACCTATGTAGTCACAGTACCTGTGGACCAACAGACATATGAATTAGCATAGTGACTTGTTCATTCTCATTGCCAAGTAGAAAAATGAATAACTGAATAAATGGATGAAATAGGACAGAGATATAGGACATTCCAGGAAACTCTGATGGCATAAATGTTGGTTTAGGCTTGTTTGTACACCTGCAATGAGAGCACTCTCTACAAATCTTAAGACTGTGAAGACACTGTTTACAGGATAACGTTAATCACATATTTATTCAGCAGCTACTATGCTTAGCTCCATAACGGGTGTTTAAATTTGTTTTGTCATTTTTTAAAGATCAGTTTCTCATCTATTAAAATAGAGACAATTAAATCTACTCCCAAGGTTATAGTGATGATTAGAAATAAATTGGGCCATTTTTATTATTATTGAATTAAACTGAAATAAGAATATAAAAGAAATATAAAATATAGTATCTACATAGTATCTTGACCTGAAATTAAATGGAAGCTGATCCTATATTTCTGCACAAGATAAACTTGAAGTAACACGGGATTTGGCACATTGTTAGTACTCAATAAATGTTTAATATGTAAGAAAATACAAGATAAAAAAATTACATTAATATCTTCTGAAGGAATCATAAATTAAAAAAAATTTTTTTAAGAAATACATTGCACCTGCTAATTATGTGCATTACCTTATCAAGTGACATAATACATTATGTGCATTACCTTATCAACTTTCAATCAGGGGCCAATTGGAAATAAGATTATATTATGTGCAGCCTCTCTATGAATAATCATAACAGAGTTATAAAAAACCTTACTTATTCTCACAACATTTAACCATGGTTTGATCAAATGTCAAATTGATCCCAGCTGATCTCAACTTGAAGGTGCCATTGTTGGGTTGGGGGAGTCACTTAAAAGAGGGAAGAAAAAAGCCTCAATTTCATGACATGATTTATCCTGTGACACACAATGAGGAAATAGATCACAGGAAAACTGAACAGAGCAAACTGTTGCTCATGTTCTAGGAAACAGACCCAGATGGGTAAAGTAATTTGCCAAAGGCTACATAAGCAGGTAAGCAGTATCAGGTTTTGAAAATGGATCTTCCAATTCCAAAGCCCACACGCATGCCAGAGCATCACTGCATGAACAGTCTCTCCTTCTCACTTCCAGATAATTTCCCAACTTGCCCATGTCATCCCACTGTTCTGTCAGCTTCTATCTCCACCTATGGCAGGTATTTCTGTAAAGCCATTAATTACCTTCTAATTTTCAAATCCAATTATCTTGATACAATCTTTATTTTCCTTTTCTGTTTAGCATTCTACTATGCACTACTCCATCCTCCTTGAAACTGTTTTTCCTTGACCTCAATTATGAACAAAATGACCCATCCAGTTTTTCAAATTAGAAACCGGGAGCATCATTGTCATTAATGCTCCCCCTTCTGTCTTTCTCTCTCAAACGTGCGCACACACACACAGGCGCACACACACATGTACACACACACACAGAGCACTGAATTTTGGTAACAAATACCTAGCAAATAAGTCTTGTAAAAATCTTTCCAGTCCTCTGTTCTTGATCTTAACTGTCTCTGCCTTCGTTTCTCTTCCGCCAACTAGAATCTATTGCAGTCATGTTTCTGAACCATCTCTATTTCCTCCATGCACCCCATCACTCCATTCTTCACTAGATCTAAAAACATGAGTCTATAGGAAAGGCAAGCAACAGGAGAAAGGTGTATTATTATGTGGTAGTGTTTCTAATACAACTTCAGAGTATCAATTGTATCAAAGCACAGAGGCACCTCCTCCTTTCTGGGCCATTTCCCTCCCTCCTCCCCTCTCCCAAGACCTTTACAATCTGGTAGGAGGTCAAAAGAGTGGTAAGCTATGAGCATGTGAAGCTATGTGGAGGATATGAAAGTGAACTGTGGGTAACAGATGCAGCACAAGGTGGCAGAAATAACACCAAGCTTGAGTCCTGTCTCAACCACTTCCTAACCATGTAACTTGAGCCAGTCCCTGAATTTCTCTGAATTTCAGCTTTAGCGTGACAATAATACTACTTGCCTATGAGGTTGTTATGAGGTCTCAAATAAATATTAAATATAATACATATAAAATTACTTTGTCAACCATATATAGACTGCATACATATTAGTTATTATTAAATTATAAATGGAAAGCAATTTGGGAACTATAGCTTAAAGAAAGTGAAGGGAAGATAATAGTGACAGTGAAATCAAGGAGATGGATAAAGATATAGATTGGGATGCAGTAGAAATGGTTTAATGCAAATGTTTGCACTCAAAATGAGAGAAATTACAACCTAAAGTTTATGAGCATAACCTTAGACTGTCCTGGGTTAGAATTTGAATTCTCCACTTACAAGTTGGGTCCATCAAACAAGTTAACAACTCTAAAGTAGTTATATTTCCAAACCTTTATCAGTATATTGCTAGGCATTGTTCTAAATATTTACATGATTATTTCTGAGTTTCAATTTCTTCATGTATAAAATGGCATCAGTAACTATTGTACTTTCTTCATAGGATTACTGTGAGAATTAAATAAATTAGCATGGTCTTGGCTATGTAAGTATAACTCAAAACATAGCAGCCATTATCATTATTAGCTATGGAAATATTATGGGCAAAAACAAGTGATTGGGTAGACACACTTCTTTCTACTTCCCCTGCTAAGTATGGTTACAAACCCTGGACATTTATATATAAAACGAAGGTAAGACTCAAAGGTGGAGCAAAGAAGGCGGACTGGCTACAAACCTTGGATAAGAGGTATACCATGACAGTGAGTTTTTTGGATTCTCCTTTTGCCTCATATATCCCAAACATAAAGCTGAAGAAGCCAGCCACCTGGAGATGCCAGGAAGAGCAGACAACAAAAGCTCAAGTAAAACCTGCTGTCTCTAGTTAAAGAACCAGAAATAGGGCACTCCCAAAAAACAGAAAACTTTATACAAAAATGATTCCCCCCCGCCCAGGGGAAAAAACCATGGGGAAAACTCCCATCAGTAAAGGCTGAATGGGGAACCTAAACTTCCATCCTAGCTTACCTATAACAAGGCACTCCTACCTCACCTCCCACCCTGTGCTGTCAGAAAAGACAGAGTGGGGAGCCAGGATTCCAGTATTTTCATATCCATCCAGTGATAATGAGCCCTTCCCCATCCCAGGTGTCAGTAGAAGCCACATGGGGACCCCACCCAACAGTAACAAGGCACTCCTACCTCTCCCTGCTGGGGTGGTATAAGAGAAGGCCAAGAGAGGAACTTGGACTTTCACTTCCACATGGCAGTAACGATGCAGCCCCTCCCACCTTCCCCTGCCAAAGCAGCGTCATAAGAAGCCTGCTAAATCAAAAGATTTAAATAAGATAGAGACTTTTATGACAAAATACTCAAAATATCCAGGTTTCGAAAAAGAAAAAATTGCTCATCATACCAAAACCTAGGAAAATCTCAACCTGAGTGAGAAAAAGTAATCAACATACACCAACACTGAGGTGACACAGATGTTGGAATTACCTAAATATAAATTTAAAGAAGCCATCATAAAAAATGCTTCAGTGAACAATTATGAACAAGAAGAACAAATGAAGAAATAGAAAGTCTCTGCAAAGGAACAGAAAATATACAGAAGAACGAAATGGAAATTTTAGAACTGTAAAATATAATAAAAATAAAAGCTCAATGGATGGGCTAAACAGCAGAATGGAGAGGACAGAGAAAGGAACCAATAATCTTGAACCAATAGGTTCAACAATAGAAATTGCTCAGTCTGAACAAACAGAAAGAAAATAAACTGAGGGAAAAAATTTAAAAAAAAACTTAGGAGTTGAGTGACTATGACAAAAGGTCTAACATTTATGTCATCAGATACAAGAAGGGCAAGAAGAGGTAGAGATGAAAGTTTTCCAAGAAATAATAGTTGCACTACAGTGGTAATCATATCACAATATGTAAGCATATCAAATTAACATGTTATACACCTTAAAGTTATGAAATATTATATGCCAATTGTATCTCAACAAAGTTAGAAAAAAATAAATTAAAAAGCCAAACTCAGGGAAAAAAAGCTAAAGGGTTAACTTAGCAAAATTAAGATATATATGTATGTATATATATATATGAAAGAATGGTTGAAAAATTTCCAAATTTGGCAAAAGATATAAACTTACAGACTCAGAAGCTGAGCAAATACCAAAGAAAATAAATTAAAAGAAATCCACATCAAGACACATTATATCCAGAATTCTGAAAGCTAAAGACAAGGAAAGCATATTAAAAACACCCAGAGATAAATGACAAATTACCTATAGAGGTAATATAATTTCAATGACAGTGGATTCCTCATAAGAAGCCATGGGGGTTGGAAGGAAGTGGTACAACATTTTTCAAGTGCCAAAATAAAAGAATTCTAAACACAGAATTTTATATCTAGTGAAAATATATTTCAGGAATGAAAGGGAAATCAATACTTTTTCAGATAAAGGAAATCAAAAGAATTTCTCACCACAGAACTACCCTTTAAAAAAAATGGCTAAAGGAAGTTCTTGAAACAGAAAGGAAAAGATTTTTTTCTTAAATCTTCAAACGTTTGGAATGAAGAAGAAAGAATAACAGAAAGATTTTTAAATATGGATAAATTCAATAGGCTTCCTTGAGTTTTCTAAATTGTGTTTGATGATTGAAGCAAAAAATTATAACATCATTTGATGTGGTTCTTAATGTATGTAAGAAAAATATTTAAGACAATTATATTGTAAATGGAAGAAGGTAAAAGGACTTAAAGGGAAGTAATATTCCTACACTTTATCCAAACTAGTAACAAGTATAATATAATGCTTACAGCTGCTACTATGAAATTGGTACAAAGAGATACATCAAAAAATGCTATTGATAATCAAAATGGAATTCTAAAATCTGTTCAAATAACCCAGAGGAAGGACCAAAAAAAAACCAAACAAACAGAAAAATGAAAAATAGAAGAAACAAACAGAAAACAACAAAAATAAAATGGCAGACTTAAGCCCTAACCTATTAATCACTGTGTTAAATGTAAATCGTCTACAATTCCATTTATGTAACATTCTCACAAGGACAAAATGAAAGACATGGAGAACAGATTAGTGGCTGTCAGGGTTTAGGGAAAGTAGAGAGAGGTGAGTGGAAGTGATCATAAAGGGGTAACTCCAAGGAGGCCTTTGTGGTGATGGAGTAGTTCTGTATCTTGATCACAGTGGTGGTTGTGTGAATCTACACAGATGACAGAATGACATAGATATACACACACATTGTTCCAATGTGTCACTTTCCCGGTTTTAATATTGTAACATAGTTATATAAAATGTAACCAGTGGGGGAAAGTAGATGAAGGTACAAGGGATTACCCTGTACTATCTTTGCAACTTACTATAAAACTATAATTATTTCAAATAAAGTTTGTCATTTTGTTTTAAGTGAGCGCAGAAAGCATTGAGAGTGTGTGTTTTAGTACCCTAGCTCAAACCAGAGACAAGTATGTTTGGAGAGTGAAATTTTGAGCACTTATTATTCCCTCTATGTTTCATTACCATTTATTTTTAAGAACTTGCTTGGAGAATGAGGGACTCAATGCCTTCTATTGACTACTAACCTTTTGAGGTTACTTTTAGCAAAAAACAAAAATGTTTCAGAGGCCAACAGGCTGCCTCCAGATTCAGCTGGAGTAAGCCTCAAAACATCATCATGTACAAAGATATAACCACCAGCCAAATGTATCATCATACACTATTCAATGCTGGGGTGGGAGAGAGGGTGAAAAAGGAGATTAAGAATGTGACACATTTTTCACACAAGAAATGTTTCATTTTCTTGTGACTGAACATGTTCTCATGCTCTGCCAACAACAATATTCAGTTTTGAGATCCAGTTTTGGATGGTAAAACCTTTAGCACTTTACAAAGCTGGCTTTCTCTTCACAAGAACATGGAAATTCAATTACCTTCTGAGAGTGAAACAAGAATGGGCTCAACTCTTGGCTTAGATTGAGAACATCCACATGTGATCATATATACTCTTGTGTGGGAACAGGACTTGCCTAGATTGCAATCATATTAAATTAATTATACTGTTTTTTGCCTGAAGAAACAGTGCTAATGAAATAAAAGGAAAATAATAATAAATGAAAGCCCAAATCAGCCCAAATTTGTCCATGTTTGCCCAGAACTCTGTGAGAGGTAGAGTTGTTGGGTCTCACTGAACCCGCCATACCCCTGCCTGGTACCTTCTGGATCTATAACTCATTACCTGGGTTTTCAGCCATGGGAAATGATTCCCTTGTTCCCATGTGTCTGTGTCTTTCCTCTAATAAACTGTCAATACCTCTAGGAGAAACCTCAGGCTGATTCCATTCATTCCTACCCAAGCACAGGTGAAGTGGACTTTTCTTCTTTATGTTTTGGAGTAAAAGCTAGGTTTCTATCAAAAATAAGGCCAAAAATCACAGTGGCTTAAATAAAGGAGAAGGTAAGAGTCCAGCAGTGAAGACCCAGTTCTTCTCCTTGTTGTTCTGCCATCCTCAGGTGTTGCTCTAACCACAGGTTTGAATCTGGGTCTTGCCAATTTAGTGTTAATAGCTCATGAAAAGGGGAAGATGAATGAAGGAATACATGCCCAATGTTCTAAATCCATATCAAAGCCCTAAAATGGTACAACTTCAGCTCACATCCTAAACACATGGATTTATTTTTTTAAGGTTATTTATTTATTTGAGAGAGGGAGAGAGAGAGAGCACAAGTAGGGTGGAGGGGCAGAGGGAGAAGGAGAAGCAGATTTCCCACTGAGCAGGGAGCCTGATGCAGGGCTGGATCCCAGGACCCCAGGATCATAACCTGAGCTGAAAGCAGATACTCAACCGACTGAGCTACCCAGGCACCCCCACATGGATTTATCTACCTATAAGGGAATCTATAAAATACAGTTTCTAGCTCTCTAGCTGGGCAATCATGTTTGAAGCTTAAACTGTGGGCAGATATGTGTGTTGGGGGGGGGGGCTGGGTATGGGTGTCTATCCTTATAAGGAAAAAAGAGACATTAGGTACTGGGGAGACAGCTAGTAGTCTTGCCTCATTTTCTATATTACTGCCATTCCCCTAGATGTTGAGTCCCAGCTTCCAACTCAGAAGTTTATTTGTGTCCTGAGATGTTGAAAATAGGTCTCCATATGAATAAGTTGATAAAAACAGAGCAGAGTCTCAGGACATAGATGATATCAGCCAGTCAGTCAACTAGCAATGCTCTGGATATTATTGTAACCTTTGCAAGGCATTAATGGGGATAGCAACCAATAAGACAGCTGAGGGATGGATGGAGTTCCAGCCAGTGAGTGCTCTTCTGTTGTTTATTCCAAGTCCTTCAATCCTCCTGAGGTTTCATTTTCTAAAATGTAAAGGCTAACTTCTTCCTCTCTGTGTTTCAGCTCTGACCTTCCTTCCATGAGATAAGGAAAGCAGACTGAAACATTGACTAAAAGAAAGAAGGGCCAGAAGAATAGAAGGAAAATTGTAAGAACAAAATTAACAGCAAAGTAAGTCACATATTCTTTATTCATCTTTATACTCTTAGAACCTAGAACAGTGCCTGACATATACTAAATCTTAATAAACGTTTCTTGAACTGAATTATATTTCAGAATGTAAAATTCTGAATTTATCTTCTGAAATACCAACCAGGAGATTTTACTCCACCTTTTGATCCCTACCCCTGCAGTGGGATTGTGCCAGGTATTTAGTAACAAAGTTTTGCTCCGGAAACCTCGAGTACAAATCAACCAGACACTGAAATAACACAGATCAGGATTCAGCTTGCTTCTGTGTTCCAAACAAAAGATAAGTTGTTCCTTTTTAGACAAATAAACCACATTAAACTTACTATATTACTGTATCAACAGCAAATACCATGCTGATGGCCAGCAAGAAACATATAACTCTTTTATTTATTCTATCCACTTTGCACAGATTCCTGATAAAGTTTAAGAGACCCTTTTCTTCCTCAATTTTTTTTCTTATATTCTCTTTTAAAAATGTATGACCATGTCTATTTTAAGGGAATCAGGTGAGTTTTTCATACTAACTCAATCATTTTCATCGCTCAAATGCCTTTTTCCTTTTAATCAACTGGAAACACTCTCCCTGAGTATACTGAGCCTTCATCAGGTCAGAACTCATCAGACACCCCTTTCATCTCAAAAAATGATTACATCTTCTAAATAATGAAAACTTTCCAATAAACTTTTACATAGCTTTCCTGGGCATGTAATACACAGCATGTAATGTTGCATCATAAATCAAAGCTAACTTTTTTGGACTTTACATTTTACAAATCACCTTTTACCTTTATTATCTCACAACTTTCACAACCTCATTAGGTAGCTATTTTTATTATCAAAATTTTATAGATGAGAAAATTAGGGCTCAGAAATTTGCCTAAGGAGAAATAATCAAGATCCAGTTCAGGTCCTCTGACTCTAGATATTTTCACTACACCTTAAAATCTCACCCCTTTGTGCTTTGTTTATAAAACCTCAATATTTGTCATTAAAAGTCAAGGTTGATCATGGACATCTTTCCCTAAGCTGTTGTTGATCATGGAAATATATCAAGAACAAAAGGATTGGCTAGAGGCTGGGATGGTGGCAGAGTAGGATGACCCTAAGCTCACCTCATCCCACAGATACAACTAGATAACTCTCACATCAGCGTAAATAACACAGAAAATGCCCTGAAGACTGGCAGAACAAACTTCACATCTAAAGGTAGAGAAGAGGCCACATCAAAGAGGGTAGGAAGGGTGGAGATGCAGTGGCGAGCTAAAAGAGCCCTGGCCGTCTGCGGTTGGGAGGGAGCCAGGGGTGCGAAGAAGGGTGAGAAAGAGACAATCACACTGGGGACCCCACATGAGGAAGATGAATCCCCATAACATTTGGCTTTGAAAGCAAGAGGAGCTAAATTTCATGAGTTCTTATAACTAGTGGGACTTAAAGCCTGGAATTCTAAAAATTAGAGGGCTCACATCTAGGAGAGCCCGGAAGGCAATAGGAAACTGAGTCCCTGTGCTTAAAGAGATAGCGCGACAAACAGATCACTGAGATCCAGCCTAGAAGCTGCAGTGAGAAAAATGCCTGGGGCATATGGGAGGGAGAGGTATTTACTCATCTCAGAGTTGTCCCAGAGAGGCAGGAATAGCAGGAAGACCCCTCCAGTATATGTGCTGCTGAAGCGAGCACAGGAAGACCCCTCCAGGAACAAAGGAGCTGGCAGGTGCCATTTCCCTCACCCCCCTTCAGTATAAACACACAAGCACCTGCAGGAACAAGCACAGCACCAACATTCATTACCTAACTTGCTTACACCAAGGCCCACTCACCCACACTTTGGCAGATCTGCCCTTTCCAGTCACACTTGCCTCTGTCAGGGTGCTGCAGTTCCCCTCCCCCAGAAGACACGCTTAAGCCTTGCCAACATGCATCCCCTGACCAGGCATTTAGCAGGGCCTCACCCGGCAGCAACAGCTGGTCACCTCCCTGGGAGGACTCCCACACCTTATTAAAACTGCACCTCCAGCCCATGTATAATTTTTGAAGTGGCCAGCCAGGTCGGGCCCCGATCTCCACAGGCTAGAGGAAGCAGAGAAACTTTCCACAACCTGGAAAACAGAGAAATGAAAAGAAATCAAGCTGAGCAGTTGAGAAAAAAAAAAAGTATACAAAATGAGAATAGACTTAGGGCACTCAGCGACTCTATCAAGCGTAATAACATTGGCAGAAGAGAGAGAAAAAGGGGGCAGAAAATTTACTTGAAGAAATAATAGCTGAAAAATCCCTACTCTGGGGAAGGAAGCACATATCCAGATCCAGGAGGCACAGGGAGTCCCCAACAAAATCAACTCAAGGAGGTCCACACCAAGACACATCGTAATTAAGATGGCAAAAAGTAGTGATAAAGAAAAAATTTTTAAAGCACCAACAGAAGATAGTTACATACAATAAGAAAAAAAATCATAAGGCTATCAGCAGATTTTTCAGCAAAAACATTGCATTCTAGAAGGGAATGGCAGGATATATTCAAAATGCTGAAAGAAAAAAAATCTTCACCAAGAATACTCTATCCATCAAGAGTATCATCCAGAATAGAAGGAGAGATAGAGTTTCTCAGACAAATAGGGGCGCCTGGGTGGCTCAGATGGTTAAGCTTCTGCCTTCAGCTCAGGTCACGGATCGAGCCCCGCATCAGGCTCCCTGTTTGGCGGGGAGCCTGCTTCTCCCTCTCCCTCTACTGTTCCCCCTGCTTGTGCTCTCTCACTCTCTCTGTCAAATAAAAAAATAAAATCGTAAAAAAAAAAAAAAATTTCTCAGACAAACCAAAACTAAAGGAGTTCATGACCATTAAGCCAGCCCTACAAGAAATGTTAATGGGGACTCTGAGTGAAAAGGAAAGACTATGAGTAAGAATAAGAAAAGCAGGAAACACAAAAGCAGTAAAAGGTATACCTGTAAAAATCAGTCAAGGTTTCACTCATATGTGGAACATAAGGAATAGCGCAGAGGACCACAGGAGAAGGGAAGGAAAACTGAAAGGGAAGAAATCAGAGATGGAGACAAACCATGAGAGACTCTGGACACCAGGAAACAAACTGAGGGTTACAGAAGGGAGGAGGGTGGGAGGATGGGGTAACAGGAATTAAAGAGGGCATGTGTGGTGAGCACTGGGTATTATATGCAACTAATGAATCTTTGAACACTACATCAAAAACTAATGATGTACTATATGCTAACTGAACATAAAAAAAAGAACAAAAAAATTATTTGCCAACAAATTGGACAAAATAGATAAATTCCTAGAAACATATAACCTCCCCAAACTGAATCAGCAAATAATAGAAAATTTGAATAGACCAATTACCAGCAAGGATATTAAATGAGTAATCAAAAAACTGAAAAAAGTCTAGGACCAGACACATTCACAGGCGAATTCTACCAAACATTGTTTTTTAAGATTTATTTACTTATTTGAGTTGGGGTGGAGGGACAGAGGGAGAAGGAGAGAAAATCTTAAGCAGACTCCGCACTGCATGTGGAGCCCAACTCAGGGCTCAACCCCATGACCTTGAGATCACAACATGAGCTGAAACCAAGAGTCGGATGCTTAATCAACTATGCAATCCAGGTGCCCCTCTACCAAACATTTAAAGAAGAGCTGATACCTGTTCTTCTCAAACTTTTCCAAAAAATAGAAGAGGAAGCAACACTTCCAAATTCATTATATGAGGCCAGTGTTACTCTGATACTAAAACCAGATAAAAAAGAGAACTACAGGCCAGTATCTCTGATGAACATAGATGCAAAAATCCTCAACAAAATACTAGCAAATTTAATCCAACAATACATTAAAAAAAGAAAAATTCACCATGTGCTCATGTAGGCTTGCGGTTCCCACAAAAGGGCTTCAATATTTACAAATAAATCAATATAATAAATCACATCAATAAGAGGAAGGCTAAAAGCCACATGTTCATTTCAATAGATGCAGAAAAAGCATTTGACAATGTACAGCATCCATTCATGATAAAAACCCTCAACACAGTAGGTTTAGAGGAAACATACATCAAAATAATAAAGGCCTTCATATATAAAAACCCACAGACAACATCATACTCAATGGGGAAAAACTGAGAGCTTTGCCCCTAAGGGTCAGGAGCAAGACAAGGATGTCCACTCTCGGCACATTTATTCAACATAGTACTGGAAGTCCTAGCTACAGTAATCAAACAACAAAAAGAAATAAAAGGCATACAAATTGGTAAAAAAGTAGTAAAACTTCCACCATTTGTAGATGACATGGTACTATATATAGAAAACCCTGAAGACCATAAAAAAAATACTAAAACTGATCAATAAATTCGTAAAATTGCAGGATACAAAATCAATACACAGAAATCTGTTGCATTCCTATATACTAATAATGAAGCAGGAGAAAGAGAAATTAAGTAAGCAATCCCATTTATAATTACACCAAGAATAATAAAATACCTAGGAAAAAACTTAACGAAAGAAATGAAAGACCTATACTCTGAAAACTATAAAACACTGATGAAATAAATTGAAGATGACACAAAGAAGTGGAAATACGTTCCAAATTCATGGATGGGAAGAACAAATATTGTTAAAATGTCTATACTACCCAAAGCAATCTACAGATTAAATGTAATCCCTATCAAAATACCAATACCATTTTTCACAGAACTAAAACAAACGATCCTAAACTTTGTATGGAACTACATAAGACCCCAAATAGCCAAAGCAATATTGAAAAAGAAAAAAACTGGTGGTATCACAATTCCAGACTTCAAGTTATATTGCAAACTGTAGTAATCAAAACAGTATGGAACTGGCACAGAAATAGACACACAGATCAATGGAAAAGAATAGAAAACCCAGAAATAAACCCACAATTACATGGTTAATTAGTCTTTGACAAAGCAGGAAACAATATCCCATGGGAAATAGTTTCTTCAACAAATGGCACTGGAAAAACTGGACAGCTACATGCAAAAGAATAAAACTAAACCACTTTCTTACACCATACACAAAAATGAACTCAAAATGTATTGGGGACCCAAATATGAGACATGAAACCATAAAAATCCTAGAAAAGAGCACAGGCAATAATCTCTCTGACATTGGCAATAGCTACATTTTTCTAGATACGTCTCCTGGGGCAAGGAAAACAAAAGCAAAAACAAACTATGGGGACTGTATCAAAATAAAAAGCTTCTGCACAGCAAAGGAAACAACCAACAAAACTAAAAGGCAACCTACTGAATGGGAGAAGATATTGCAAATGACATCCGATAAAGGGTTAGTATCCAAAATATATAAATAACTTACACAACTCAACACTAAAAAAACCCCATATAATCCAATTAAAAATGGACACAAGACATGAACAGACATTTCTCCAAAGAGGACATCCAGGTGGCCAACAGACACATGAAAAGATGCTCAACATCACTCATCATCAGGAAAATGAAAATCAAAATGCAAATACAGGAATACTTTGATCCATGTCAGACACCTTTCAGAATGGTTAAAAGACACAAGGAACAACAAGTGTTGGAGAGGATGTGAAGAAAAAGGAACCTGGTGTACTGTTGGTGGGAATGCAAACTGGTGCAGCCACTGTGGAAGACAGTATAGAGGTTCCTCAAAAAGTTAAAAATAGAACTACCCTATGATCCAACAATCACACTCTAGGGTTTACCTAAAAATACAACAACATAATTCAAAGGGATACATCCACCCCTATGTTTATAGCAGCATTATTTACGATAGCCATGATATGGAAGCAGCCCAGTGTCCATCGGTAGATGAATGGATAAAGATGCAGTATATACGCAACTAATGAATCACTACATCAAAAAGTAATGATGTACTATATGTTGGCTAATTGAATTAAATTTTAAAAAGATGCAGTATATATATACAGTGGATTATTACTCAGCCATAAAAAAGAATGAAGTCTTGCCATTTGCAACAACATGGATGGAGCTAGAGAGTATAATGTTAAATGAAATAAGCCAGTGAGAGAAAGACAAATACCACATGATTTCACTCATATGTGGAATATGAGAAACAAAACAAATGAAGGGAGAAGAGAGAGAGACAAACCAAGAAACAGACTCTTAACTATAGAGAACAAAGTAATGGTTACCAGAAGGGAGGAGGGTGGGGGGAATGGATGAAATAGATGACGGGGATTAAGGAGGGCACTTGTGATGAGCACTGAGTAATGTATAATATTGTTGAATCATTATATTGTACACCTGAAATTAATATAACACGGTATGTTAACTATACTGGAATTAAAAATTAAAAATCATAATAAAAAAAAGAACAAAAGGACTGTTTCAAAGCCAGTCCAGAGACAGTTGTGAATGTAAAATCCACAGAGCATTGTCAGCATAAAAGATAATGAGCTTCGCATGGTAAGACAGGTAATGGTTAGTATCATTAGTGAGAAGAGCTGAGTTTGGTCTTCTCCAGAGCTTCTCAGCCCCTGCTGCCAGATAATAAACAATGAAGCCATGTTTCTTTTTCATCTAAATCTGATTCCAGAGATAGACACCATTACTGTGCTATCCTATCTCCCTAATTACACTTACAGTCTTCAAAGATATGCTAACATGATCGCAGGTGGAGATGATCTTCCAAGAATTAAAAATTAAAAGGCAATAGCAACAGTTTATAATGGAGATCATGTCAGAATAGAATCCAAACCTTTCATCCCCCACACTATAATTTGTTTCTCCCTACAATACATACTGATGGACAGGAAGAGGTTGCATGGTTAAAATTTCTAAAGATTTGAAAGGTTCTTCTTTAGGAAGGCCATGAGTTTTATATCCTGGCAGCTATACAGGAATTCTTTGATCCCTGTCAGACAGTTACAGAAGGAGTTCTGGAGAGAGGAAATAGGGAATTATCACAGAGAAGGGCTTTTTGTATTCCAGGAGGACTTTTTTTCCTATTGGGTGGTCTCTGTCAAGAAGTGAGTTCTTCCTTAGGATATCACTGAAGTAGATGCCTTGTCTCCCCTGCCGTTGTATTTGTTTATTAATTCATCAGATATTTTTCAATCATCTCTTGTATGCCAGACTGTGTGCTACATGATGGGGACACAATGATAAATAAAATACGGCTCCTGCCCTCAAAGATTTTTGGTCCCTTGGGGAATATGGAGAGAAGGATCATAGTCCCTGAGAGACTGAGAGATGCAGGTTAAGGCATAAAATTGAACAGACAATTTCAGTATATTGTCATAATGGACAGAATGTTGTTCACAGCCCCTGTGGGAGGAAACCCATGCAGGCTTTGAGGATCAGAAAAGACTTCCCAAAAAATTAGCCCTCAGATTGGGTCCTGAATTAGGAATCAGGAAACTGAACAGATTGGATACATAAACAGATTTCCAGAGAGCAGTTAGTTCCCAGGAAGAGGAAACTCAAGGTCAGGGCACCTAAATTGCACAGGACCCTTCCAAGGGAGTCCTGTGGAGGGGTCCTACAAATGTGTTCTATGGTCATTTGATTTTTTTTTTTAAAGATTTTATTTATTTATTTGAGAGAGAGAGAATGAGAGAGAGAGCACATGAGAGGGGGGAGGGTCAGAGGGAGAAGCAGACTCCCTGCTGAGCAGGGAGCCCAATGCGGGACTCGATCCTGGGACTCCAGGATCATGACCTGAGCCGAAGGCAGTCGCTTAACCAACTGAGCCACCCAGGCGCCCTATGGTCATTTGATTTTGTAAAATTTTAGGAAATAAGACATCATAGCTCCAATAGATTAAGAATCCTGTCCCTCTCCACTCTGACTTCGCCTCCATCACAAATCCCCTTCAGCTGGGGTGACTGGCATTTCAGAGATCCAGCATAGGAGAGTTGGGAGTATCCTTAGTTTGCACTGGGTGGTATAAATTTATATGATTTACAGTCTTTTCCTTGTATCTTTTCTGCCCACATACTCCCATGACAGAGAACACGTTTTACAGCAGTATGGCCTTGGGCCCCCCCAACTGCATATTCCTCCCCTCCTGAACCATCCGAAGCAAACTCTGCTACAGGACAGGAGGAATTATTTTTCTATTCTTTTTATAGAAAATAATATTACACAATTGTTGTCTCATGAAGAGGCAGTTAAAGAGGATGTAGCCAAAAATGTAAAAAAGAAAAAAATTACGATGGAAGGTGGGTTCAGAATATAATTATAAAACCAGTATGCTTTTTTATTTTTGATGTTCATGGTATTTATCAGGTTTTTTTATTGCAAATTGTTGTAGGTTTTATCTCATTCTAAGTAGATATTCACAACTTGTACCTAATTTTGTATTTGTAATTTCCTCTCTCTCTTTTTTTTATCTTAAAGCAGATCCCTCAAATTGTATAACCTTTAGGCCTTACAAAATCTGGATCTGCCCCTGCCAGAAATAAAGCTTTCTGCATATGATCCATCAGGCTGGTTAGAATAGGAGCACCATGTAGCCAGGAATTACCATGGCAGTCAATTTGGGATACAAAGATGTATCCTATCCTATAGCGTCTTTAATCCTAGTGAAAGATGTCATAGGTTTAGGCCTTTAGTGTGTCATTTTCTCTTTCTCTTTCTCACATAAAGGGGTAACCAAACATGTAACTTTTGGGATTCTAGGCCTGTAACCAAAGCAGCCAGCCCCACACCCTAAATTCCTTTTAAGTCAAAGTCTCTTATGAAAGACCTTTGGTAAAATTCTGAGACACTCCAACCTCATTGAATAATGACTTATTTTTCTTGTTTTATATAAGAAAAATAAAGGTTCATAGATTATAGCCATTGTTCTTAAGTAATTATAATAAGATAATTTTTTATTAAAAATGTTATTTCTCCTTTGCTTTGGTTCAGTATCCATCTACTTAGGAGAGGTTAGGATTCACTGGAGTAGGAATAACAAAAGATAACACTGAGTTAATATTCAGTTTCTGACATTCAAAAATAGGTCTGAGCAGTGAAACTAGAAAAACTTGGAAGCGGGAGGTTGAGAGAAGTCTTCCAAATTTCTTTAGCTTGAACTTTAGGCCATCAGAACTCAAGCCTGGGGTTATCTGTGCATAGAGTTTTCCCAGCCTGATTGCCATCAAAGGCTTAGCCAAACAGTTGGAAGCGGGAAGAGGGAAAATATAACTTAGGGGAAAATTCCTCCTGGAGGGATGATCGAAAGGAAGGAAGAAGGTGGAAGTCCAGTGGCACCCATATAAATCTTATGGATGGAGGGTGATGGGAGAGGAGTGCTATAGAGAAGTGAGGATTCTACTGAGGAAGTGCTGCATCTCTTTTGTTGTGACAGAGACCCCGGCGGGGGGGTGGGGGTGCTGTGCTACCGGGGTGTCCACGCCTGTGGATCAGGTGTTCCCTAAGCCCTGCTAGCTGAGGCTCTGGACCAGCAAGGCAAATCCATACTTGGAAAATGCATCTCTCCCTGTGAGGAAGAACCACTGGTCCCTTCAGAATAAAAAAAGGCCCCATGGAGTCATCTTGACAGTACGGTGGTGTCCTGAAGCCATGGGGCTGTATCAGGGGCCCAGTGCTGTTTACTCTTGCTGGCAGGTTGCACATTCAGACGTCGTAGGAGCTAGTAGTCTCAGTAAGTGAGTACCCACAGTGTGGGCTTCATGTGTAGCTTTGTCTGCATGACTGGGCCCTCCATTCATGTGTGCAAAGTGCCAGTTCTGGTGTGACACATAGTGAAGGCTGGCTAATGTCAACTAACTGAGTCATTTTGTCTGCTTGGTTGTTCAGCGTATCTTCCATAGTGGATGCTTTCTGGCAGATGTCAACATGTAAAACAAAGTCTTCATGCTGCATGCCCACTGCATCTACCCAGACCTCGTTGTGTCCAATCTTCTGGTCTTTTTCATTCCAGCCCCTGATCAAATGGTGAGGTCACTGACCACTGCCTAAAAATCTGTGCATGTTCTTACCTTGAGCCACATCTCCTTTCATACAAAGTGGAAGACCAGATGTATTGCTCTTTGATCCATCTGCTGAGATTTTTCTGGTCTCCACTATCCTTCAAGGCCACCCCTGAATGTGGCTATAATGCAGCTGCCATCCATTTTTGGCTTGCACTCATGTGCCATGCTGACCCTTCCATATACTTAGACTTGGGATTTTTCCTGCTCCGGAAGCTGGTTGTATGGGACACCCTGCTCCAATATGGACATAAGTGGGAGTTAGTGCAATTGAGGTGGGTGACATGGGCGTCTGCACTACCTGCTAATGCAGCCACTCATGTCCACTGATCCTGCTCAAGCTCAACTGTTAATGTACCACTTCCATATTCCAATGAACTACTGCTGTGCCTATCTCACTTTATGACTTGGTGGGTCCAGGAGAACTCAACTCATAATGGACAGTTCCAGTGGCATGGTCACTTGGCACCTCATAGTCATGTGATCTGTCTGTACCAGGGCAATATTCCAGATACTGTTGCTCAAAAGACAAATAATTCTCCGCTGCAGATGGCATGGCCTTGCTCCAGAATTCCAGGAGTCTGTGTTGTGATTCTTGCCTTAAGCTCCATACAAGGCCTTTTCCCACCACAGACATCTCTACCATCCACTGGATTATCTACTTGATCACATGGCTGAAGTGACAGGCCACTTGCATTGCAGTTGGGACCAGCTGCAGAGCCTCTTCTTGCTCTAGGCCCCACTCAAAACTGGCAGGCTCAGGAAGAGGGCTGAAGCAGTATCCCAGGTGTGAAATGTGATGCCTCCAGATTCCAAAGAGATCTAATAGTGCCATGCTGCCTTCTTTGTGGTAGAGGACAGAAGCATTGATTTGCTTTTACTCTGGAGGTAATGCCCCTTACCCCTGGGCCCCTAAAAACTTTATTGAAGTGACAGTTTGCCTGAATCTTTAAAAGGTTTATCTCCCAGCCTCTGGAGTGTGTCTTATATAAGCAAATTAGTCACCTTTTGCTTATCCTATCTGAACAATATGAGGTCATCAATATATTATACCAGTGATAATCTACAGGATGGATGTTCAGGTCATGTAGCTCTCTCACGAATGTATCATGACAGAGGATGGCAGAGTTGATATAGCCCTGAGGCAAAATCCTGTCACTTCAACAAGACGATCTAATAGACCTTATGAATATTGTTGATGGTCCTGCCTGAATGCAAAGTCTTTCTAATTGGAATGGAAAATAACACATCTGTCAGATGAATCTTACATACCATGGATTTGAAGGCTTATTAATCTACTTTAGCTAACAACACATGCCTAACATAGCAGCTGCATTTGAGGCTACTATTTGGTTGTACCTTCAGTGAACTGGTTATGCCAATGAAGTCATTCATTCTCCAGGATCTATCTGGTTTCTGCAGGAGCCAGAAAGGCAAATTAAGTAAAGATATGATTACCACCACCCCTGCATCCTGTAGGTCTTTAATGGTGGCACTAACATCTACCATGCCTCCAGGGATGCATTATTGCTTCTGATTTACTATCTTGGCCAATTTCAGAGGTATCTGCTTATTCTTCTCCACTGTAATAACTCTTACCCTACAAGCCAAAGACCCAGTGGAGTTATTCCAACCATTAAGTATATAACTTTCAATTATACACTCCAGGACTGGGAAAATGACCACTGCGTGGGCCCCTGAATCCATTGAGTCCACTGGGAGGAAGATTTTAGCCAGGGCTCCACATTACCTGGCTCTTAAAAGCCCCCTTCCTAACTGAGGGGTTATGATGCACGTTGTATCTCCAGCTACCAATGTCAACACAGACTCTGTGGCCAGTAGTTTTCAAAATGTCTGGGTATTTCCATTTCCCTGATGTACAGTCACCTGAATAAACAGCCATAATTCCCTTTGGGGGCAGACTCAGAGAATCATCATAATTTATATTTGCCATGGTATCACAGGGTACTGTTCTCTAGGGACTCAGCCTCCTCTTCGGTTAATGAGCTTCTGATCTGAAAATCAGTTCAGCTCTGGAATCACAAATTTTTATTGGGGTGAACAACCTCAGTCTTCTGCTCCTTCCTCCCCCCTTCCTCCCTCCCTCCCTTCCTTCTTTCCTATGATTTTGGTTGTAGATATTTACCAGAATCTTTGTTGACTGCCCATCTATTTTGCCCCTAGGGATGCTAAGCTCTTTTAGCCATCTCAACAACTCCTTGTATATCGACCCCCACCCCTTGTCATTATGGTAATCATGGCCTCCTGGCTTCTGGTCATTCAGTGCTACCACCTGGCCCTTATTATTCTGGGACCACATCATTTCCATGGCTATTAAAATTCTGTGATTGTTTCTCCAACCATCAGCCCTGACCTGCAGAGGACAGCCACCACTGAACTCAGTGGTGCAGGTGGCCTTCTCACCTGTACATTCCTGATGGCCTTGGTGAAACATGTGTCCTCTAGGTCCTCCTGTGAAGCATAATCCTTTGGTGGACTCTCTAGCCTACAAAATATATCCAGACCAGGATTCTCACTTTTCTCAGCCTCTGTATTCCTGTCTCTACCCTCTACCAGGGCAAATCAGGCACTTGTACTTCACTCAGTATTAGTCATCACTTTTCCTAAGCTTCTAAGAAGCATCAAAGCAGCAAGTTTGTCCCATTCTCTGGGGTCTTTGTCAGGTGTTAAACCCCATGTGTCAAGAAGGTGCCCCAAGATCGATGAATTCTTTTTCAGTCTAATATTCCAGCCCTCTTGATTAAGTACTTTTGAAATTCTATCCTAGCAATACTATATTTGTTCCTGCTGGTATGTAGTAGTTAATTCAAGAAACTTCTAGATTATAGGGTTTCTGGCCATCCTTATAAGGCCCAGCGTGTTCCCAGTTGGGTTATACTGGAATTTAGCCCCAGATATAAGTCTGACAGCCAGAATAGGAGGCAGGAGCAACTCCTAAGGGGGGCATTTATTGCCTTGCAAGGAAGAGGCCTCTGTAGCATCTTCCAGTGCAGTGAAACTACTAGCTCTTGCTAGGGAAGAATGAAATACCTCTGTAGATTCTGAGGGTTTACAGGGGTCCGCAGAACTGACATCCTCAGCACCTTTATCCAGATGTCCCTATCCCATGTTTCAGGTTCTCAAGTTCTCCCGACAGGGTCCTTAAAATAACAGAGGTGACTTTACTGAGCATACAGGTGTTCTTTGAGCTCTGTAACTCTATCAGATCTTCACTCTGCTGTTCAGCTAGGTCTACTTTTCTACTTCAGGTGATGAGTGCTTCTTTGTGAGCTGCTGAAGAGGCCCTCTGGATCTGACATTTAGCCTTTAACTACTTGTCAATGACCTTCAGGTTCTCATCCTTCTACAGAGTATCAATACAATTTAGCAGTAACTAGCCAACTCTGCTGTCTTTGCAAGCAATTTTCTCCAGAAAATACCTGAATCATTGCACCTACAATAGTAATCTTTTCCACTAGAACATTCTCCCATGTCATCACTGGTGAAATTGTTAGCTGCCACCTTGTGCCCAGTATCCATGGGGTATCCATGCCCTGCCTACCACTCAGGATGGCATCTCCTGCCTGGTGAACAGTGAGTATGCCAATCCCAAATCCCCACTTTACTGCCTGTTTCCTTCGACAACTCTTGGTACCACTTGTGTTTATTTAGGTCCTTTAAGAAGCAGGTATTAAGACAAGATAAAACTTGTAAGGGATTTGCTGGTGGAAATGCCTGTGAGGGAAAAGACTGCATTCATGCTGAAATCACAATTCATACACACTTACCCCTGGCCAATGACTGAGAGCAGAAGGAACAGGCCCATTTCTGAAAGATGTGGATCTCTTCTGATGGATGACTTTGACTTCAGACTCCCTACTGGGTAGCTGAAATTGTCTACATTATAGTACTATAGTCTGAGATTCATCCCACCTAACTCTCATTTTCCCTCTCTGTCCTTCACAGGGGTGAGACGTCCATTGTGGTTTGACAGCTCTCCCCACCTCCTCCAGTTCCCCTCCTTTATTTCTTATAGGCATTGTATCCACTAAATCTCTTGCACATCTAATTCTATCATGGAATTTGCTTCTTGCAGGACCAAACTAACATACAGTCTCTTAGAGTCTCTCCCAGTGGGGTTGAGTCCCAGCAGCCCTAGTGGTAACTTGTTCATTGGCATACCCTTTCTTGGCTTTTCTATCTTCACTGACTAGCTCTCCAACACGCTTACAGTTTTCCTGGGATCTTCTTTGAAATAAACTACTAGCATCCAAATGCTTGTGTAAAAGATGGCTTTGGAAGGAGCCCAAACTAAGGCAACCTCTCTCTTAAAGGATAGCTACATAAGGAGAATAAATTACTCCTGCAAATGATTATTAAAATCCTTATTCTAGAGATTACCTTCGTTTCCTGATTTGTGTTTTTGTTGGAGTTATGGTCATAAGTTTTAATTGGGTATTAAGAGGACTTCATCTGCATTATAAAAAGTTCAGCAAGGGATCAGGACCCCTCTGTTCTTTAAAACCATTGTCCAGTCATACCCATGGTGTTTGCCTACCAGTTTTGGCAAACCCTTTCACGCCCCTCCAAAGACCAAAGGAACTAACTATCTCATCTCAGCAAATCCAGACCATTTTGACTCCCAAAGAAATTCTACCTTTGGTAAAGGTAGCAGAGTTAGTTTGTATCTCTTGAGGTCATGGAGCTTCTACTTTACCGTGAATAAAGGAAGCTAAATTAGAGGTAGCTTGAAGATGTGGGGATAAATGGTCTTTATTTTTCACAAGTGCTAATTACTTTCACATTTAATCTTTAAAATTCTTGAAAATATTTCATTTTAATATATACTTTAATATGAAATAATAACCTCAAAATCACCAATTAAAATTGACGTGCCAGAAAATATGCCTTATTTTCATAAAACTTCATGTTCTTTCCTTGAACACTGCAGCACATTCCAGCTTAAGAATTGTGGTTTTACACTGGGAAGATCCCCTGCCCCAAATTCTCTTCTTCGAGGTCCAAAGAGAAAATGGATTCTTGACAGTAGCTATATGAATGCACATATGAATTTAAATATATGCATGATATAAACTCTGCTATGTTCAAGCAGTTCTCAAAGATATACATATAAAAGCAAAATAGAAAAATGATAAGAAGAGAAGATGGGGGTAGCAAGATATACCAAAACCAGCAGTGAAGTTAGCCCATGAAATGTATATCCCCAAGTTTTATGCACTGTCTTGAACGGCAATGGAAAAAGAGAGAACTTAATCAAACCCAGTGGAACACAATATGTGAAGGGATAATAGGAAAATAGAGAAGAGATTCCAGCAGCCGCAGCCTAGAGAAAAAATACATCTACAAACAACAGCAACAACAAAAAAGTCCTAAAATCTAAAAAGTTTCCACAGGTAAGGAAGCAAATTCCATTTGATAAAAGGCCTTAATATTAAATACATATAAGGGACCCTGAACATCCCTATTAGTCAATCAGTCTAATGAGATCCCAATTAAAATACTACTTTCCACGACTGTCCTTAGAAGAAACATTTGAATCTGATTGAACCAATTAATCATCTGTTCTTTTATTGGTGTCTGATGAAAGATGGGTCCCTGGTTGGAATAAGTATTAGCCAGTTTGGGATCTTGAAGCTGTCATACTTGGTTGGTCTAGCTGCCCCCCTTCCCCATCAGGATGAGCGGTGGGTGGCTGTTCCATCTTGGTAGTTGAACAGCCAGTGTTACAAAGAACTGGCACCTGTACGGGGATGCTGAGCTCATAGTGGTACCAATTTTGCATGCCCCACTACCCTTGTCCCTAATTACACTTTGCCTCTAGCTACTCATTTATAATAAAGTGTCCTGGAACACTGAAGCATAACAAATGTGGGGAGAGATTCTGGCAAGAGTACAGACTGACTCTCCATGGTATATACAATACCACAGGGTAGCAGGTGAGGCTGTTAGAAGGATGAAAAATCCAGCAGTGTCTCTGTCAGTCCTTTTGTCAGGAAAAGACAGTGGCTTCTCAAGGCGAAACCGATTAATCATTTATATGAGTACTCAAATGCAGTCTTCAGGTCTCAGAAAACGGCACCAATTGCTCAGGCTGAAAACCTAGCAGTCATGACTCTTTTATTTTTTTCTCCTTCGTATACTACATCCAAACTGCTAGCATGTCCTGTCTTCTGTACCTCTGAAATCATCCCAACCCCAAGCACTTGTCTTTTATCTCTTATCATGGTCCACGCACCATCCTTTCATAGAGACCCTGGAACTACCTCCTCATTGGTTACTCTGATTCATTCTTGCTCTCTTACAATACATTTTCTTCTCAGAAGTTGGCTATCTTTTTGAAATGTAAATCAGATCAAGTCACTCCTCTGCTTAAGACCCTTTAGTGACCTCCTATGGACCTTCAAATAAAATCCAGAATTCTCACCATGACTTACAATGACCCTAGATAATCTCACTTGGCCCTCTTCACTGACCTCATGCGATTCTCCAATTCCTGCCCATATTCTAAGCATATAGGCCTATTTTATTTTTTCTTTAAGTTTGGTCCCACCTTTGGGCTTTGTACTTTCTATTGCTTCTGCCTAGACCTTCCCACTTATGACTTTACTCAGATACTGTCTCCTCATCCTAGACTTCACTAATGATTATATCTCAAATACCTCTCCCTATATCCTACCCTTGCTCCGAGTAATTTTATATCATATTAGCCTCTTGTATTATCTTCACAGCATGTATCACTAGTTCAAGTCATCTTATTTATTTGTTTACATGTACTTTCTGTCTCCTCCTATCTAAAAAGTAGACTCCAAGAGACCAAAGCTTTGGTCCCCAAAGGATGGATCAGTGCTTGTCACATAGTAGGCAT
The DNA here is from genome assembly GCF_011800145.1 of Mirounga leonina. Taxonomy (NCBI): domain Eukaryota; kingdom Metazoa; phylum Chordata; class Mammalia; order Carnivora; family Phocidae; genus Mirounga; species Mirounga leonina. The sequence goes on along the minus strand of NW_023270387.1, from coordinate 36,393,235 downwards.
TCAGAACGCATTTGTTGAATGAATGATTAAAAAGAGAACTACAGGCCCATGGTGGAGACACTTGTTCTTAGACAGTAAACCAAGACTTAATTGCAGTTTCAACCTCTCCAGTGGTGGAACTTTAAGCCAACCATTTGGAATTTTCTGGTCAGCACCAATGAGGTAATCTGTTACATGGGCCTTCTCCAACCCCACCAAACGGAAGATGAGGTAATCTGCCTGATAAGACCTCCTGCCCTTCCCCCAAAGGAAGGTGACCTTACCTGAAACAATCCTGTCTTTTCTTTTGCTAATAACTTCTTGAGTCACCTTGCTTCCAATAAAAATCTTCCATTTTGTACACTTCTTCAGAGCTCCCCTCTGCTTGCTATATGGGATGCTCCCTTATTCATGAATTGCATAATTAGATTTTAAATTTACTCAGTTGAATTTCTGGGTCTTATACGCAAACAATGAATCATGGAACACTACATCAAAAACTAATGATGTAGTGTATGGTAACTAACATAACATAATAAAAAAAAAGAAAAAGAAAATCAACCAATCAATCAATAGACACTTTTTTATCCTGATTAAAAAGAAACCCTGCCACCTTTAATTTAGTAAGTCTAACAAGTACCTGATTATTTTTTAAGGAAATATGCCAGGTGAAATTTGGGGGGCAAGTCTTTTAGGGTAAGATTTTCAGTGACAGATGGTATCATTCATATAATTTGATGTTAAGAGTGAATTTTCAGTCAAACTCCCCTAATAGAATAGAGCCTTTAATAGACCAATAGAAACAAGCTTATGTACTTCCAGGATCAGGGCCTGATATGGGGAAAATATAATATAAAAGAGTCCTTTTCTCCTTACCCTTGACTTAACCTCTTCTGACTGCACAGAAGAGGAATGATGGGTGGATTCCCCACGAAACAGATTCTGAGATGGAGATTAGCATGTGGGAAGTTTATTAGGGAGTACTGTTGGGCTCAACATCTGGGGAAGAAAAGGGAAGAAAGAATTGAATACAGGGAGAAACTGAGCTGTGATTCGGTCTCCCTGGAGGCTTCAGCCAATCCTAAAGGGAGTTCTGAAGCTGGAACCACCCTTCATTTGTCCCAGATTGGGTTAGGGAAACCCAGCCTTTATATTCCCATTGGGATCTGTCATTGGATGTGAGCTGCTGTGGAAGGGGCACAGCTTTCATCCAGGCAGCCCTCTTGAACAGAGGTGATCCCCCTAAGGGAATAAGGGATGTGGGGCTCTAGCCAGCTGCACTGTCAGCATCTGGAATAGTAAGTCAATCATTCCCAAAGGGGAATCTAGGTGATGCATCACAGCGTCCACCACAGACCCCAAGACTGAGAAGGACTGAAGTTAATCCTCCTTCTCCTCCTTCATGAAGGACTTGTGCTCCCTACTTTGAACCAACAAAACAGAGAGGGCAGTCTGAGAAGTCCTTAGGCACAGCATTCAGCATCTGCTTTTAAAAGAGAGGCTTTGCTCTTGTTCCTGTTTTTTGTTGTTGTTGTTGTTTTTGTTTTTGTTTTTGTTTTGCTTAACTGACTGAGCCACCCAACTGCGCCTAGCTTTCTAGAGATTTTTTTTTATTATGTTATGTTAATCCCCATACATTACATCATTAGTTTTTGATGTAGTGTTCCATGATTCATTGTTTGCGTATAACACCCAGTGCTCCATGCAGTACGTGCCCTCTTTAATACCCATCACCAGGCTAATCCATCCCCCCAACCCCCTCCCCTCTAGAACCCTCAGTTTGTTTCTCAGAGTCCATAGTCTCTCATGGTTCGTCTCCCCCTCCAATTTCCCCCACTTCATTCTTCCCTTCCTGCTATCTTCTTCTTCTTTTTTTTTTTAATTAACATATAATGTATTATTTGTTTCAGAGGTACGGGTCTGTGATTCAACAGTCTTACACAATTCACAGTGCTCACCATAGCACATACCCTCCCCAATGTCTATCACCCAGCCACCCCATCCCTCCCACCCCCCACCACTCCAGCAACCCTCAATTTGTTTTCTGAGATTAAGAATTCCTTATATCAGTGAGGTCATATGATACATGTTAAAACAAAACAAAAAAAGGATAGGTTACTCCAGGTTCTAGAACACAGAAGCGTGCACCTAAAAGAAATACTTTGACCCAAAACTAGTTGTAGAGTTGACCTGAGAAAAATCTATGATGAATGTACTTACAAAGTTCAGAAAAGAAGTAATAATTATGCCAAACTGTCTTACTCATGTCCTTTTTTTGGGGTTGTTTTTAATTCATTCTAATGTCCCTGATGTTAATAATTTCTGTTTCTTTGGACCTCAAACTCTAATGTGTCTTAAGATAAGCTGGTGTGTTTATGAAAGATTGCTGGGCTCCATCTCCACAGACTCAAAAGATCCAAGTAGAATCCAGAAATCTGGATTTTACAAAAAGCATTCCAGATGATTTCTGATGTAGGTGGCTCAGACACCACACTTTTAGAATCACTAATTTATTTCATGGCAAACACCATTTAACTAAGAAAACAACACTCCCTGTGACTGATTCTCTTTTTTTTTTTTTTAAGATTTTGTTTATTTATTTGACAGAGAGAGAGAGACAGTGAGAGAGGGAACATAAGCAGGGGGATTGGGAGAGGGAGAAGCAGGCCTCCCACTGAGCAGGGAACCTGATGCAGGGCTCAATTCCAGGACCCTGAGATCCTGACCCAAGCCGAAGGCAGTTGCTTAACCGACTGAGCCATCCAGGCACCCCCCCTGTGACTGATTTTTATGAACAATACAAATAATGTAATTTGAGCAAGAGCTTAAAGACAGACTGTTGCCTTGCACAATTCCAGGGAACTCCATTCACACAAAACAAAATAAAATTACACTCTAAGGGTTCCATTCACGTTGCGCTCGTTGTGAGTGGTGCTCCCAGACTAGTATGAGAGATGGTTTTGTTAAAGAAAATGCAAACATTTCAGTCTAAGTGAGATACCTAGCTGCCGCAAACTTCGGATTCCTTTTATGTAGAGACTGGTAATAATGGCTCTCACTCATCAATAAAATTACAAGTCTTTTTCCAGTTCCAGTCATGTGTGCTTTCATCCATTCCCAGATACTGTCCAGAGACAGAAAGTCTCTTACTCCCACTCCATCCACACCATATTACCCAGAACACAAACACCAAGTTTCTCTCCAAAGCCACCTGGAACACCTGCTGCCATCTCTCTTCTGTGATGTTGAACCTCCCTTTTATTGGAGGCAAGGAACATTCCTCAGTGTTATCTTTCTCCTAAGTCACTCATCAAACTTCTCTCAGTTAGGGAATGTGTCCACTAATTGGTAACCTAGCTTCTTTGATGGGTCAGACTCTTCTCTTCTGAATATTTTAAAACCACCAAACAAAACACAACATGTTATGAAAAAGCTTATACAGATTTACCATAATTACAATGTGCCTAACCTAAAGAAGCTGTTTCCTGCCAGGGCTTAGGTCAGGAAAGGAACCATATTACATTTGCTATCAAAAGCTCCATTCTAAAGAGCAACTGTGTATATTAATCCCTCTTTAGGGCACACACAGAGACTTTGTATTTGTATAAGCAGATTCTTGGAAGATATGATTATGCGCTTGAAATATACCAGATACTGTACCAAATATGCTACCTATATTAACTCATTTAACCCTCATTAAAAACCCAAGATGGGAAGTAGGATTAGTCTCCCCATTTTATGGATGAGAAAACTGAGGAACAGTTATTTTCTGAAAATCACACAGCAAGAATTGTCAGAACCAAGACTTGTGTCCAGGTTTAGTGATTCTAGAATCACATCTAAACACAAAAATATCCTTCTAGAACAAGGCTGCAGTTTATGTTATGAAATTTTGCAGGTATCACAAGGTCTTACTGGTACCTAAGGTATCTTTCCCCAGTCTTGTTACCTTAAATTCCTATTAGTAGATAAAATATTTAAATTGAGACCATAGTTCCAAAACATCATCATTAAAGCAGGAATACAGCAGGGGAACAACAGGCTTCTCCCCTCTCCTTTACACACACGTGCCACTAGAAAACATTCCTAGAATATTTTAGGAGATAAATTTGTTCTAAACCTGGAATGCAGAGACCCAGAGGCCTCTGGGGGAAGGCGACTTAGGACTGGTAAATTCTGATGGGGGAATGAAAGGGAAGTTCTGGAAGATTAAATCACTGATTAAATTTCATTGCACATCTCTGAGCAGCTATGATTAGTGGACATGAATGGAAAGAGCCTAGATGTCCATCAACAGATGAATGGATAAAGAAGATATGGTATATACACACACACACACACACACACACACACACACACAATGGAATATTATGCAGCCATCAAAAAGTGAAATCTTGCCATTTGCAATGATGTGGATGGAACAAGAGGGTATTATGCTAAGCGAAATAAGTCAGTCAGAGAAAGAAAATTATCATATGATCTCACTGATATAAAGAATTTGAGAAACAAGACAGAGGATCATAGGGGAAGGGAGGGAAAAATGAAACGAGACGAAACCAGAGAGGGAGACAAACCATAAGAGACTCTTAATCTCAGGAAACAAACTGAGGGTTGCTGGAGTGGAGGGGGGTGGGAGGGATGGGGTGGCTGGGTGATGGACATTGGGGAGGGTATGTGCTATGGTGAACACTGTGAATTGTGTAAGACCGATGAATCACAGACCTGTACCCCTGAAACAAATAATACATTATATGTTAATTTAAAAAAAGAAGTAGAATTAAAGAGAAGGGATAAATAACGTCAGGAGATGTGCTGCCCAGGACAGATTTAGCCAACTTTACCATTATGCTTCATTCTTCATAGTCTTCCAATTTGACCTTCAGAAATGGACTTGCTGTGCACAGCTTCGAGCTTTCCAATGAGTGGTCAGTGAACTTCTTTCTCCAGATCTGACATTTAAGTGCTTATTGATCACTCAAAACCAGCCCCTACCCTCTGGCTCACACTGCTACCTCATCACACTTTGTCCTTATCCTGCTTATTCTTCAAAACCCACATCATTACCTGAAATCATATCCTATTATGTTATATTATATTTTGCTATGTTTTATTGTTCACTTGCTTATCACCTGTCTCTCTATCTAAATAGTAATGAGGGATAATTTTGTCAATCCTATTTGCTCCTGCATTATTAACATCTAAAATAGTTCCTGAAATATAGTAGGTACATAATAGATATTTCTTAGCTAAATGAATTGATTGTGGTATAGACTGCTATAGGAGGTAGTGAGTGACTTGATATATAACATTAGTTAATGTTTACTATTTCCCAGGCCTGTTCTGAGCACTGCACATCCATTCACTCCTTTAATACTCATTATATTTCTGTAAGGTAGATACTATTATTTCCTCATTTTATAGATAAGAAAAGTGAGGCACAGATTAGGTAACTAGCTCAATGTCATGTCCAGCAAGTTGCAGAGCCATGTTGGATCCCAGATTGTCTGCTTTCAGGGTTCCCTTAAACACCACACTAAAATAAGACAAGATACTACCAGTTTGTTTAGAGGAGTCTGCCCACATGAAAAATAAAGAAGTTCATAGGAATAACAAATGAAGATATAATCAATAAGTTTTCAAAGAGCCAAAAGTAGAGAAGGCTCCCAGAGGACTGAGGTGGTCAAGGAAGGTCTCACAAATAATCTGAAATTTGGACTGGTTCTTGAATAATGGTTTGGCTGACAATAGAGGACTCATCACTGAAGACTCAGTGATTACAAAAAAAAAAGCCTGTTCCAGTAAAGATGTAAAGGACCAATGATCACATGACACACAGACATTATTTTTGAAGGTTCTATTTGCCTTGGCTTCAAAACATTTACTGATGCTTATAAGGGAGCAGGGAAGAGGGAGAACAAACGTTAAGGGCCTGAAGATGTCAGTTCCTTGAGATGGTTCTGAAGGAGGCAACATTGCTTTTGAGACTCTAGTGGTCCAGGAGTCAGGAATCCCACCTAAAGAAAGCAAGACAGTCAAGAAACACTCAACCACCTTCTCCCACTCTGTCTTCCATTACTGCAATGAGAATTGGTATAATTATTACCAGAGTGTTTAGAAAGTTAGAGTTCTGTTAATAAGAACTCATCTGTACCAGTTGGTGATTTCCCATGTGAAGTAAAAATCTCAATACATGATTCACCACTGATTGCCCTGGTGATTATTGAGATGTCAAAAGATTGGCATTGCTGTCAATGAGAAATTAGGTTGTTCATTCTCTCTTAGGACTCTCTGAGAAGGAGTCCTAAGCACTACAGGGTTCTAGCAAGGTAGGAATGTGTTAGAAAACAACATGCAAGACACAGCTCCCATTTTTTACTTCCCCATCCAAGACTAGACCACAAGATTCCACTGGTGGTGCTTTCAATTCCTTCTATTCATCAGGGCAGCAGGATTCATGATTCAATGAGCTAAGAATTAGAATCCTTTCTCTTGAAAATTGGTTTTTGTAAGTGCCTGGGGGGTATGACTAAGAGGTTTTGTGCACTGGGGTTTCAGTTGATGTTTGTAATTTTTCTTATTATGACTTAAAGGAAAAAACGAAAATCTAAAATTAGCACTTTTTTTTTTTAGCACTTGTTTTTTTCAACTGGGAACTTGGTAAACACACCAGCAATGGTGTGTGTGTGTGTGTGTGTGTGTGTGTGTGTGTTGCAATGAGCAATATTATAATTTCTTGACATTTTTATTGCCATTTCTGGACATATATAGAGAGGTTTTAAAAGTTTCTTCAGAGAGAGGGGGAAAAAAAGAAGAAAGAAAAAAATGGCTGGCTTCCAAATCACCATATGTTTCCAATTGCAAATTCAAAAGCAGAAGACAGGACTTAACTCAAGCTATACAGACTTTTGTGGGAGTTGTAGAGCTGGGGAGGTAGGTCCTCTTCTTAAATTTACTTATTAGAATTTCAGTGTTACCCAATAACAAACGACTGGGAGGAAGATAAAGCATTCAGCAAATATTCATTGAGTACCATCTATGTGTAAGAAACTGGGTAGGGAGGGTACAAAGAAGCTTAGGACATAGTTGGGAATGTAAGATATGAGAGAAAGCAAAAATCCAATACGGGATGTATTCAACCAGAAATTCTCCAGGAAGCAGACCTGGTAAAAGAAGGATTTATAAAAGAGGTAAATTTGAGTTGAGTCTTGAAGATGGACAGTAAGACATTCCAGGTGAAAGGAACTATAGAGCCAAAGACACAATGATGGGAGCTGTGCAAAGCACATTCAAGCATGATGACTGGGTCTGTGTTGATGGAACTGAGTTTGTATGGGGTGGGGGAGGACAATCAAAAAAAGATTGGTAAAGTAAGTGAAAGTCAGATTATTGCAAACTTGAATTACAGGCTTGATATACTGTTGTCATCATTGTTGTTTAAATAGTATTTAATCCAAACACTTCTATGAGTTGGGTATTAATTATTAGCTTCATTTTATGTGAGATGAGGAAACTAAAGCTAAGTAATTGTCCAAAGTCAACTAGCAAATATTTGGTGAAGCCAGACTTGAACTGAGTTCTGTTTGATTCCAAAGCCTCCTAACCTCTTTAGCTACAGTGGTTGAAGAGACTTAAATGATAACTGCTGTCAACCAGTGGGTGAGTGTGTTTTATGATAGGACCAGGAAATCAGAGACCTAAACTTAAGGTGACCTGCCACAGGGAGTGGTAGAAGTAGCAGGACCCATTGAGCTACTGTGCTCTGGATGACGTCTCAAGAGCGACCTCACCACTGAAGGTAGACTTTGTAGCTCAGAGTTGGACAATTCTCTTTCCATATGAACATGCCTGGAAAACATTTATCAAAAAACACATGTAGGGTGGGGAGTCAGAGTAATTAAGGGTATTTGGAGCCATAGCAGCGCCAACATTTCCTATCTGAATAACTGCACTGCTCCTTGGAGCAGGTAAGGATTTCCAAGACTCAGATCCTTAAGTCAAATCCAGTTAATAAATGCCCCGAGGCACAGTGAGTCACCAAAGTGACAGGAACTAGGGTCTCAGAAGCCACTCTATTTGCAAGTAACAGGTACCTAATTGTAAAAATGGCTTATTATTTCATGTTACTGAAAAAAACAAGGAGCTGAAGTGATTTCAAACATAGCAAGACCCAGGTGCTCAAAAAATATATGCAGTTAGTCTTTCTCCATCTCTCAGCTCTGTTATCCTCAATATTGGTTTCATTCTCAGGTCATTTCTCTGAGTGGTGGTAAACATGAGTAACAGTAGCTCCAGGCTTGCATCTTTCAGCTCACATTCTCAATGGAATGAGGGTAGTGTGACTTATGGAGTGCTCCTTTCTCCATAAATGCAGCACAATTCCTAGCACTAGGTCTTAAATGATCTAGCCTGAGTCACATGTGCATTCCCACACCGGTTACAATGGCCAAAAAATGTCATGTTCTGATTGGCTAGCTCTGGGTCACAAGCCTCCCCCACACAGCAAGGAAACAGACCGAGTTGCACCCAAACCACCTGGTAGAAGAATGAGAAATGGATGGTTCTACAGGGAAAATTTGGGTTGCTCTTACTCAAAAAAGAACAATGGTTGCTAGGCAGCCGTCATTATAATGTTGAAGACACTACTAATAGGAGGAATGGAGGCAGGGCAAAGGGAATAAAAGAAAAAGAGCCATCTACCACTACAACGACGTGCAGGCTTCTAGGTTTCCCACTATCTATGGGAGGCCTGTGCCTCCCATCTCTCACAACTTTCCCGCTACACCCTTTGCTCCAGACTTGCCAAACCAGCTGGGCTCCATCACGCACCCAGGCCTTTGTATGGGCTGCTCCTCTGTCTGGAACGTAGACCCACCCTACCCCAACATCCACCTGGTAAATTTGTACTTTCACATGCTTGAGCATACCTCCTTGCTGAACATCAGACATTCTTTTCTGTCTGTCCCCATAGCAATTCAGCAGTTTTTTTTTTCACAATGACCATTCCTCTTTATAGGTTTACCTTGGGAGTGGTGACTTGTAGTAGGCCACCTTGAGAGTTCCTAATAGTATGTTGAATAAATCGTTTACTGATTGCCATCTGTAAGGGGTCAAGTGGAACATAGTCCTTTCCTTGTATATGATATGTTGTAGACCCTACACATAGGATATACATGCTTGTATGAATTAATGTAAGTTCTTTGCAAAGTCATGTAACAAGGTCTGTGACCTCATTTTCTGCTGCATTTTCTCAGAAGGCCAACTGTCCTCCTCACAGAATATAAGTATCTTTTAAGAAGATCTCGAAATAGAAAATCTTCTAAAACTTTTTAAAAAGATTAATTTAGATCCTCCCTTTACCACTGTGGTTCAGAGCTAAATAAGACTCTGAGATGCCCTCTGGCTGTGTGTGAGGTGGCCTGATCGTCCCCACAAAGGCTTCCTAATCAACAACATGATTTGGGAGACTGTTAGGACAGGATTCAAAAGATGGCAGAATATCCAGTGTTCCAGGCCTATCAGCATGCAGTTTTGATAACAGTCACCGTCTACCTTTAGGTAACCCAGTTTGTTTCACATGAAGAGTTCCAAGGAAGCCTTCTTGGGATTAACATTCTTGGCATCATTTTTCAGAATGTGGCATATTTGGGACAGGAATAGTCAGATACTTTATAATGGTGCTTCCCAAGAGGCCACTGACAAACTCAAAGCCTTAGCTTTTCACCAGGCAGAACTCTTGCCTTTTGTAAGTAGCAAGAACTGTGACAGCAAGCTTGCCAAGCTTCCAGAATGCAGCAAGTCCTGCCCAACCAGGCTGTCAGAGAGTGAGGTGATTTATAAGCCAGAGTCTGAGGGTACCAAAAATAATAAAAGATGGATAAGCCCTGAAGGGGACAGCTAAGAATAGTTTTCTTTCTTCACCATTCTTCAATGCTCTGGGGCAATCTTGGTAAATAGGCTGCTTACATCAGTTCTCGGGGAAGCCCATTGCATAGTCACGGCAGACATTAATAACCAATCAGGGGATTCTTTCTCTCAGGACCTGAGCTGGGTCTCATCATCCTTCTCATCACAGCCAAATATGTAGAAGAGGCAAGTGAAATGAAACTCATTCTTCTCTTAGGATACTTTTCTACGGCTTCCCACTGAGTTCTAGTACCATCTTTTCCTATTCTAGCCAAATCTCACTGATTCTCTATTATTTCTCTTCCCTAAATTCTATTTAAGACTCTTCAGCATTCCACTCAGTGTAGCATTTATTTGTCCTCTATTTGTCCTAAAACTTTCCAGTAAGATTGTAAGGATCTTAATGGGCTCTTCTGTATCCATCACGGCCATAATGCCAACCAAAGTAAATACTCACAAATAGCTTACTGATTGGTTAATAAGTTTTGGACAAATGCTTTAGCTGTTGAGTATGGGGAAAGGAACTAACAATTATTAAGCAAGAGCTGTGTGCCAGATACTGTGCCAAGTATTGCACTTACATTATTTAATCCTCACTGAAGAACTTTGAAGGAAGAGCACTCCCCATTTTACAGGTTAAGAAACTGAAGTTCAGAGAAATTATAAAACTTATTAGTAACAAATACACCTAGAAGAATTAACAGATTCAAGCAATGACAGTGTTTAGAGAAGTTCCACAGAAGAAATTGAGATATACAAGACACCATGTTTTCTGAATTTGTGTATTTGATATATGATCTACATCTGTATATATATCACATTTTCTTTTTCTATTTGTCCATCAATGGACACTTGGGTTGTTTTCATGTGTGGGATATACATTTTTAAATTCTTATTCATTGTTCTTACTTACTGTCCAAAAGATTTTTCACTGTTGATGATTAAAATTGTGCATTTTCATATGTTTACATTGAAAAAAATAAAGATGAATAATGCACAGTTCTCAGTCTCAACGAACTCAATATCTACTGGATGGGACCAAAACATAAAACAGACATTTATATTATATAAGAGAGGTGTAGGATAAATTAGTGAAAAGGATATTAAAGGACCTCAAAGAAACAAAACCTAATCCAGTCTGGGGAGTCTGGAAGTTTCCTTGGAGGAATTGAAACTGTGTTTGTCTTGCCACTGTTGCTTCACCAATACTTTAGCATAATGCCTGATGCCTAATATGAACTTGGCCAGCATTTGTGGAATAAATGAATGAGTGCATGAATGATTGAGGTCTCGACCTTACAGTTGCTGAGGAATTAGCCAGATGAAGGGGAAAAGTTTGGAAGGTGGGCTCATAGAGGGAAAGTAGAGCATAGGGAATATCATTCTAAGCAGAAGACACTGCAAAAGTAATGGCACACAGGAAGGAAACCAGATAGCTTGGGTGGAATATAACTAGTCTGACACTGCTGGAGATTAGAATATGCAGATGAGGATGAATCAAGATGGAGCTACAGAAATAAACTGGAGCCATATTCAGGGGTAATATTGGAAATAGTTAACAATTGGCATAGCATGGGCACCAAGCTGTCAGAATAGATGCCGATCCAGAAGGCACCCTGAGGTGACAAGCTTTACCCCTTTAGATGCTTGATGTCGGAAGAAAGCCTGAGAAGCTTGAAGGTGGAGCTGGGTTGAATGGAATGGGATCTTGAGCTCAAGAGGGGGAGTTGGACAGGAACCTAGACGGTTCATCTAGAGTAACCAGAGAACTGGCATATATGCCAAAAGGGAGATGTGGTCTGGAGCCTGTGGAAATTCTTTTCTAATTGTTTCTCTTTCCCTGGTGAAACATGAAGCCAGGTCATCAGCTGAGAGTGAGGATGGGGGGAAAGGGATGGAAGTCTGTGGAGGGATGAGAGGGCACGGAACAGTCATGTGTAAGAAAGGGAGAGTGAATCAAGTAGGGCTTGCCGGATTGCTGGGCAGCACTAAGAACCCTTTTGAGGTTAACAGTCATGAGACTAAAGTGAAATTTATCACTATGATTCTGTGTTTTTTTCTATGGCAGTGCTGAGCTCCATGAATGTTGGTGTGAAAAAAGTAGAGTGTTGGATTTAAACAAAGTTGTGTTTTTTCCAAGTAAGTATGAACAAGAAGTTAAGGCCTATCATAAATTATCTATGTATTTCAGTAGTCAGTAGTCTGTATTATAAAAGAAGACTGGATAGAGGATTTCTCATCCTATCTCTTGACTCAATTTCACATGTACACCCCTGACATCTTGCTCTTCCCCTTCACAACTAAAGTTTTTGAAAATGTTGTCTGTACCAACTGGCTTCATTTTCCCATTTCTTATTGAGTTTCCACCCTCTACCCCTATGGTTTGGCTTGCAGAGGACTTCCAACCCTGTGTCTCCAGTTCTCATCTCTCCCCTGAGCTCCAACAAGCTTCTCTCAGTCCTCACTGAATTTCCCATTTTATGGTTGGGACCACAAGGGAAAATTTAAAGCAAAACTATGGGCCCTTTATCTTAGGGTGTCAGAGTCTTCCATAGGCTCATGGGGTGGGAGTGTACCTTTTCATTTAAAGCTGATATACATCATGACTTCTAGAAGCAGAGCAAGCTGAGCTGTTTTCTTGGGAAATTATGGGTAGCTGGGGCATATCAAGGGGAATTTGGAATGGTTTATGTGGTTTGAAAATTCTTGGGGCAAAACTGCCTTCTGGTTGCCTTTGGAAACTACAGTCCAGAATTGGAAAGGAGGTAAACAACAGAAACTCCCTCACTATTTGGTTTGCTTCCCACTTATACTTAGCTAATTGTTCTGCGCTAACAAGAGAGCATGTTTCTCTACAATCCTCTTTCCACCCTACAGCTTGCTGCAACCATGGGACACTTGGAAGATGGAAGCCCAATCAGTTCACTTTCAGTTTACATACAAATGGAGACAGGTGCATTCTGCCATGCAATCCAGTGAATGAACTTTCTCATCTGCTTCCCTACTGTCTCTTCTCCAGCGTGCCTAGAATGGACGGAATTCAGTTGGTATGTTACTAGCCATCATCCAAGGCTAACAATATTGAAAATTTCAAAGCGGTGGTTGGTGGTCATGAGTTTAAAGTAGGGTTGGTGGTCATGTACAGTGTTCCCACATCCCATCCCCCAATGTGCATGAGTCACAACCTGTTGGCAAACCTCTCCCTTCCTTTTATATCCCCTCAGCAGGCCCTTGGGCTATCATTTCCTCCATTCCTCTCAATCTGCTACTTCTCTCTTGTCTGCTTTCTTTATTCCAAGAATTTGCTCACTTGCCACTGTCTCTTCTGTTGTTTCTGTCCCTGTGGATTAATACCTCTTTCTATTCCTTTACTATCATTTGTAGCAAGAGTTGACAAAGGAGAGGAGAAAAACCGGTAGCATCAGTCACTAATTTTTGTATTTATGTTTTTGACACTAAATTCCTTCAGGGCAGACATGAGTTGATTAATTTCTGTCCCAGCTACCTTGCATAAGGCCTGGCATTTTCAGTAATTCTTACTGAAAAAAAAATGGAATGAATTTCTCTAAGAGTCCTTTTGCTAGGTTAACCTAGAACAGGATATAAGCTGTATATAAAAATTCAGACAAATAATGATGAAAGAGCAGATAATGATGTTAGGAATGAGGTCAAATATGCTTTTGGATTTTCAGAAAAGTTGAAATGCTTTTTTTCTAAACTGTGTTTTCAGAGATTGGATCCTTGTCTTTGACTCATATGTTATCAGGTCTCCAAGAAACATTTTCCCATTGCCCGAGTGTGGGGCATGTTTACATGCAACAAACATTGGCCCCTCACTGCCCTTCTACCACTACTAACAATCCCTACTGTAGTTGCATCTTCTCTGAGTGGTGGGGAGTACGAGTGCTTGCCAGCCTGAACTCCTGGCTCAGGCAGTTGAGTAGGAGAAGAGGTGGGTGGTTCAGTAATTTATTTTTGCATGCCTGATTTAAACCATCCCCTTCTCACCAAATGGGAGCTTTCAGCTATTAGAGAAGACGTGAGGCCCCTTTTGTCTCTCAGCCTTTCAAGCTGCAAAGATGCCTTTCACCAGATCAAAAGATTAAGGCTCCTTCCAGAATTCCAAACCAGCTGGTTCTGAGAATTCTAAATGTGCCTGAAAAAAGCATCTGTTCTTTCCATGTTACTTCTATCTTCCCTTTATACCAACCACCTATTCATTTATGTCTGTTAAGGCTAATAAGTGGAGAATCTACAGTTTGTAAATCCAAAAGCAGAACCCTCTACCACACATGTATTATTTTCCTAATTTTGCTGGTTCCATAAAGACTCTAAAATAAGGCTTTCAATCCCTGCTTTTGACAGGCCGCCAGCCTGACATACCCAATGTTGACTGCAGCTGTCTTTCTAAGGGTAGAAGATGGCATTCGCACAAAAACTTGGCTTATATATTTTGAGAAACTTAAAGCCTTGAGAGGCTTTCTTGAACTGGTGTTTTGAAACTTCCTAATGCCCCAATTAAAAAGGCTTGCAGTTTTCTCCGAGTTTCACAGCGCAGCCTGGGGTAATCTGGATTGGGACGGTTCCAGGAGAGGAGGTCAAAAAAAGTGCAGATTCATACATAATGTATGTAGCATTTTAATAAGCATCCTTTCATACTACAGCTTCTCTTCATGACTTCCCATAAAACTTCACAAGCCACAGGCACTATGACTATTATTTTATAAAAGAGTAACAGAAGGAAATGTTCAACCTCTTGCTGTCTAAGTTGCTCCAGGAATTAAAATGTCTTTACACAGATGCCTCACAACAAAAATTTGTACTCTATGGCAGTAATTCTCACCCAAATCAGATAAATTCATGCTATATCAATTTATATCGAGCTTGAAATTTTCAACACTTCTTTATAATGTGACGATAGATTAATGTCCAATGGCAAAGGGGGCTTGAGCAACTACCTGCCAACCTTAGAGACAGAACAGGCAAAAAGATATAATTTAAGAAAAATAAACTAGGAAAAGTATTTTTTTAAGTTTATTTTGTTCTATTTTTATTTAATAGGAATAGGGCATATCAATTTTGAATGGGACCTAAAAGAATGTATAAGATAGTCTCTATAAGAGTCTCTGCTTAATGGCATGGCACACACTATTGACTGTTTACCCAAGGATCATTCCCATCCATTCTTTCTCATTTAGGAACCCTTGGAAATACATCTCTGAGCACCAAGAGTTGCCATATTGGGCCTTGATAGAAAATGGCACAACACTTAGAGCTAGATACAGTACTGGGTGAGATTTTGATTTGTTCCCCTTTGGACAGTGAGTAAATGCATTTCCCACTCAAACTAGTCCATCCCGTTCTTGTCCAAATCTGAGTGTTAGGAAATATTTCCTGTATAAGAAACTGAGTATTAGTCATGAACCTTTCAGTTGCAAGTCACAGCTCGCAGCTCAATTATCTTGATTTTTAAGAATGGATTAATTGAAAAGTCCCCCAGAGTTGTTTAGGCATAGCCGAGTCCAATGGTTCCAAGGCCCTGTGGAAAGTGATGGAGCTGATGTGTCTCTCACAGATATCTGTTGTACCAGTCACTGTGGCTGTGAGCATGGAGAATTCTGGTCCATCAGTCCTAAGTCAAACATCCATCCCTAGGGACTGAGGGGGTGGAGGAAGAAGAATCAGTCCCCCTTGAACCTCATAGGCTGAACATACTTTCTCTGCCATAGGAAACACTCAGTTATGGCTAGTTCTTACATCTAGCTGTAAATTGAGATTCTCCAACTGACAAACATTCTTTTAGGGCAGGGCCAGATGTGGCTTCTCATGGACTTATAACCCATCATTAAGTAATATATTCCCCTCTCAAAAAAAAAAAAAGAGAGTGCAATATGGAGGGAAAATAGGATATTCACAATTCAAATTCCTAGTTGGAAAAGGAGAGAAAGTAAGACAATATGCAAGACTTACGAGTCCACAGCGTATCCCACACAGTTAGACAGAATTAGCAAGGAATCCCTGCATGCAGGGAAATGAGAGGGTGAGATCTTGGACAGCCATTCTAGCTGGTACCATGTTCTGCTCCAGGGGGCTCTTTCTTATTCTTTGTCCTCTGTGGCCACATCTGAGAATAGTGTTATATGATTCATCTTTGGGGAGCTCCCCTGCATCTATTAAATCTAACAGATTTAATAGTGCACAATCAAGATCTTTGATTTCTTTTCATAGTTCTTATCTTTTTTTGCTTAAATATGGAAGCTTATTTCTTCTAAAATGCTTTTCACAAAATTGGGTTCATTGTTTTCACTCGTTAAGATCCTTCTGGGTCTGGATGCTGTTCTTACACGTTTTAGCTTTCCCTCCAGTTTTGTGCCCAGGATGTAAGACTATCATTTTAATAACTGAGTATAAATGAGGTTTCAAAAACTTACAGGTACATGTTGTCCTAACTTTAAAAAGGAGAAGGATAATCTCAGAAAAGGTAGGCCACTACTAATTCCTGGCAAAATTCTAAAACAAACTATTAAATAGATGTTGTGATAGCGTGCAGCAAAGAAAAGTGCTGATTGCTTGAAAACAGCATAAGTCTACTAAAAATATATATATATATACCACATTAATGTAATTTCTTCCCTTCATGGTGCTGCTAGATCAAGAGAGTGAAAGAGTGCTATAGACATATGCTATGTGAATTTCAGCAGGGAATTTAACAAATTCAGTCCCTGCAAATGAGATGGATTGAAATACAGCAGAAAAGGCATCCCAACCATGAGTAGATGGTGTAGCTGAAAGAGCATGAACCAGGGTTTTTGTCAAAATGATGCTGTGAAGTCCCTTCTATGTTCAAACACTGCAAAGAAAGATAAAACATGGGATGAAGGGTAAAAAGCTGTGCCCTTGTTCAAAAACGTTTTTTATGTAACTTACCTGGCATCTGTAGCCTTTTGAGTTTGATATCTCCACCAAGTGTAAAAGCAAAAACAAAGAAATTTTATTAGCCTAGAACTCAAAACACAGATCCAGAAGTAAGCTGATCAGGGCCCTGCATCCAGGTCATACCTACTTGACTTGGCATAGACTTGGGCAAGGTGCTTCTTTAGAAAACACTGTGAATGTCAACTACCACTTTTCATGTTGAAACCTCAGGTATAAATGGGGCAGACCAGTAAATGTGCCTGTTCCAGTGTCTATTGCTTCTTTACACTGTGGCTTTTCTGGGTAATTCCTGACCATCAGGGCATACAATGGAACCTTGCCCTATATGAGAAAAAAAGGAATAAATTTTAGGATATCCATTCTTCTTTCATAATCACATGCCCCAGTGAATTGACATTGAAGGCCAGAGTATCCCATCTACCCTCCAAAGTTCACCAGATTCTGCAGTAAACAGAATTGTGTGGCAAGCTGAGAATTCTGTAACAGTGTGACATGCTTTGCAAACTCTTAGCACACACACACAGTCTACAGACGACCCCAGAAAATTATTTAAATGAATACCAACCAGTGTTGTGTTCATTTAATAAAAACTTGGTTTGATTGCTTATATATATGTTTCCCATTAGGGTGCAATTTTCAATTTGCTGCAGTAGAAGGTAGCCATCAGCTGAATGCCAGGGTGTGGGAAAGACCAAACAATTCTGCTGTTTTGCAGCAGGAACTCACCAGGGAAAACTGACACCCTGCAAAACACACCCTGCTCCTGCTTTCCTAAGCTAGAGAAGATGACCTCTGGTCTCTCTCTGTGAAACTCAGTGCAAGAATGTTAAGGGAAGAAAGAGATTCATGACCACAGGAAAAATAAGTGATTGGAATGTGGATCATATAATACTCTCTTTCCTTTCCCCTTTCCTCCATTTTCAACCCCCTTTTTCCTCCTTTTTTCAGCAAAATATTTGAAAATAGAAGGCTTCCATGCAGCCTGATTAAGTAAACACTTCTAGGAGAAAGTTTCCTTTTCAATTCCTTCAACATATTTCTTATGGCATCTCCTTGCTCACAATTTATTTGTCCTTGCATGAACACCTGACCCAAACTAGCCAATGAATCTTTTCCCTATGCTTTTGGACTTGAGGTGGTAGAATAGTCTGGCAGTCCTCCTGAGAGGTAGAAACTGTAAATATAAAACCTGCAAGTACCAATACCACTCTGTCTCATGTTTTCAGCTAAACTAATTTGCAATGACACAGAATGAGGTTCCTGTGAGGAAAGAAGCCCAAGTAAGAACTGGAGAGAGCGGGGTGCCTGGGTGGCTCAGTCGTTAAGCGTCTGCCTTTGGCTCGGGTCATGATCCCAGGGTCCTGGAATCGAGCCCCACATCAGGCTCCCTGCTGGGCGGGAAACCTGCTTCTCCCTCTCCCACTCCCCCTGCTTGTGTTCCCTCTCTCGCTGTGTCTCTCTCTGTCAAATAAATAAATAAAATCTTTTTTAAAAAGAGAGTTGGAGAGAGAGGAGGAGAAAGAAGGCAGGAGAGCTGGAGAGAAGGAGAGAGAGTTCTGACAAGATCTATGTCTCTAGGGTCTAATTGTTTCCTTGTCCGGTTGCATCCCTGTCCTTCCCATAATTTGGTTGTTATACAATTTCTTTGATTTAATGAACAAAATTAATTCCCTTTAAAATATTACTTCAAGAGTTAGTGCTATCATTGCAGCCAAAGGGGTCAACTAATACAGCATTAAAAAGCTTCCAGCAGGCAAATGCTTTTTACCTATGATTAGATTATTCTAAGATGCAATATTCAGACCCATCAAAATGGGCTGGTTTCCCAGTACCACACCTAGATGATAGTGCTCTTCTCGACTGTGGAAAGGTCACATCCTACAAATATTCCAATTAGAATGCCTTTCCTGGAGGAGAGAATATCAATTTACCACCCATGTGCCACAACTCATCTACTCTTCGGTTCTCTTAAATGGTCATATGTCTCCCAACCTAAAATCCATCTTGGCCTTACTCAAAGCTGAAGAGGTAGGTAGCTGAATTAGCTAGAATCTCAGACCCCAGATGTTGACCTGAGAGAACAAAAAGGCTTGGTTAGAATATTGCAGTGGCTTAGAGTCAGGGACAATGGGAAAGGGGCACCTCCAGGAAAACAGCATCAGAATCTCTGTCTAAGGGTGGAATGGGGATGGATAAGAAGTATCCATTTACATTTACTCAGCCTTTCCCAAGCTTACACTACTCCCTTCTCAAAATGAAGACCTAATTCTGTCTACAGCTTACAACTTACTACTATGAGTCCGTTGATTCCTAAAGACAGAAAGAAATCAAAGCTATATATGGTGTCTTCAATGAGAAAATGCATGCAAAGTCATTTAGGGAGTACAGGGTGCTTG
This sequence comes from Mirounga leonina, assembly GCF_011800145.1. Classification (NCBI taxonomy): domain Eukaryota; kingdom Metazoa; phylum Chordata; class Mammalia; order Carnivora; family Phocidae; genus Mirounga; species Mirounga leonina. Next base: position 36,374,021 of record NW_023270387.1, on the reverse strand, counting down.
CTAAGTCCAGCTAAACAGTATTTCTCCATTTAGGTGGTACAATCAACTATAAGATATGCTTGAAATAAATTATACTACTAATAAAGTACTGAAATTTAAACAGTGTTATTTTATAAAATATAGCGGACTCATGGAAATCCTTTGCACCACTCTTCTATGCTTTCTTGAGGGGAAGAAAAATGTTAAAGTTATTACATTTAATTAAAACACTAGAAATTGGATATAAGCTTAGGTAAGTCTAAGTCATAACTCTATGAGAAGTCTCACATATGAATACCATCAGTCATGTCTGTGAGGGGGAAAAAAAGCTGAGAAACACCAAACACAGGGTATGCTAAAAGAGGTACAGGTCATGGACTGATTATGCACAAAGATGAACAGCATGTTTATAATGGTGAAAATCTGAAATTGATCTAAATATCCAACAACAGAGGATTGCTTAAATACACTACATTATGTAGATGCATGTTTATTACTATGATTAAAATTCATGTCCTCAAACACTATTGACATGGGAAAATGCTTATGATATGCTTTCAGTAAAAAAGGCATATTTTTAATAGTCTCAATTTTGGAATCAAAGAGAGAAAAACAGGGGCACCTGGGTGGCTCAGTGGGGTGAGCCCCTGCCTTTGGCTCAGGTCATGATTTCAGGGCCCTGGGATGGAGTCCCACATTGGGCTCTCTGCTCAGCGGCAATTCTGGTTCTCCCTCTCCCTCTGTGATCTCTCTCAGTCTCACTTAAATAAATAAATAAATAAATAAATAAATAAATAAATAAATAAATAAATAAAATCTTTTAAAAAAAGAAAGAAAAACAAATTAGAAACATGGCAAAATCTTAACAATGTCAGGATGGTGGGATTGTGTGAGATTTTGTTTTGATCTTTAACTTTTCTATATTCCATATTTACTCTGAAGAGCATGCACTAAGTATCTTTTTAACTGGTATTGATGGGAATTGGTTGAGAAAATAAAAAATAAGAACCCTGAGGTCAAAATGAACAACGGGCATGTTACTGTTTCCCCCACTCTTCCTCCATCCACACCAGTTTGAATGTACTTGAGCAACTTGAATGTTGGAGAAGATAAACTGGAAGTGTGGGATAGCTCTAGAATCCCAGCTTGAAATTATTTAAGATTTTAACTTTTAATGTTTTGCTCTTTTTCTCATTTATAGCAGAACCACTTAAGAAGTACTCTGTTTCTTAGATTAAAATCAAAATTATTTTATCTTCTGACATCTACCCTTTTGATACCAATTTCTTTCTCTGCTTCTTGGTTCTACTTTGTGTTTCTACTTCAAAAATTCAGATAGTCACTTGAAGCTTTTTCTAAAATATATTCTTGGTTAAAATGCAGATCACTTAAAATGACAATGGCCTTCGACATGCTGACTTAAGTAATACTGAGACGGTATCTGGTGTTCCTTTCCCTAATTTTCTGTCCCTTTTGCTCTCCTCTATACTCCCCAGCTCTGTACCCAGGACCTACCAAAGATAAATTCATTCATCCTAAGGGGTAGGTCTCTGTGAAGGAATTGGACCCCTCCCTTCATGCCTGCTTTCTTCGTTCAATATCCTTCCAGTGTTCACGTTTCTAAATATATTCCATTTTGTACTTCTGTTACCAGAGGCCATATCAGGATTTAGAAAGAGTTTTGAACTTGCAATCAAAAGAACAACGACAACAAAGGAGGTACATTTGATTCCTGGATCCACTAATGACAGATTAGACGACCTTGGGAAAATGTCTTAACCTCTTGGTATTTTGCCTTCAAACATGGTGATAGCATTTCCTATCTCATGGGGTTGCTGTGAGGATATGAAATAGTTTACTAAGTATTTTAGCACAGCACCTGGTAGATGCTCAGTATGTTCACTGAATCTAAATCTCATTTCTGAAAGGCAGTCTGTGAGAGGCAACACACAGATTGGAGAAAATTTGTAAGTTAGATATTTTGGGGTTCAAATCTCAATTCCAGCACTCAGTAATTGTGTGAACTGGACAAGTTTCCTATGCTCTTCAATCACTGGGACAATGTTATCTACTGTGCAAGTTCATACTTAAGAGCAAATGTGTAAGTGCCTATTACACAGTACGCATTTAATAATAGTAACTTTTACTATTATTAGTGTTGTTATTATGATTGTTATTATTTAGTGAGGGATCAGATGGAAAAGCTGTAGCAGAAGACTCTGTAACTGGAAAAAAAAGGGGGGGGGACCTTAAGAATAAAATAAATAAAATAAAAAAAGGTTTTCCAATTTCCTTTGCTCTATAATCCACCCAAAAAAGAAATCCTTGCTCACATGAGTGAACATGAAGGTGTTTTCTTTCCCTTATCCCCAGAGATGGTAGCAGAAATGGAACTGGTGAACAGACCCAATTCAAACAAAGATATCTACAGGAATAACATTGGGAGAGACACAAGATTTGCTTTGGCAAATAGAAGAGGTTTCTGATTGTTTTGGTTTTCTTCTCTTGGAGCCAGTCAGCATCTGGCTTTGAGAACTATGGGTATGGTCACCATATGTCCTACATTTTGTCTAGAGAAGTCCCAATTTAAAATACTGAGTCATGTTGCCCACTTGAAAACACTTGTATTTGTGAGACCATGGATTCTTCTTTGTAGTTTAGAAAATATGGTCCTGTAACTACAGAAGTCTGTATCTGACAAGGTAAAAGTAGAAATCACAAGAAAATGGGGCAGGTCATGAACTAGAAAAAAAAACCAAAACTGGGATACATATTTTTTTTCCTCTACAATATTGATCCCCTCACAGTTTACACCAAGTGTTGGTTTGGCACTTTCCTCTAAAGAAAAGAAGCAAGATAATAGGTTTCCAGGGCAATCGTGACCAATCCAATGTCTCTGAACAAACTCAGGCAATCTGGAGGCGATTTCAGTCACTCCAGTCTGGTAATTTTCTATTGAGAGAGCAAAGAAGGGGAGGATATAATAATAATAGGAACAACTAGCATTCATTAATTCATTGGGAGGCTGTATGTGTCAGAACTTTGATGAGTGTTTACTTGCATCAGCTTGTCTAATGCTTGCAATGACCCTGTAAGCAGACACTAGTATTAACTTCCTTTTACTTATATGGAAACAGGCTCAGAGAGATTAAGTAATTTGGTGACAGTCACATGTCTGGTGAGTGACAGAGCTGGGATTCAAGCCCGGCTGATCCCAGGCTTTCTCAGTAGGTAGACTCATCATACATTTAAATAAAGTGAGTATTTTTGAAACAGGAAGGTTGAGGGTCAAGCCTAAAATTTCTGGGGTGACTGTGAAGCTGTGGGAGTATCGGGCAGGCTGCCGCTCACTGAAGAGCAATTCTCTCTAGAAGTTGTTTTCATCCGGGACAAGTCTTGGAACCAGAAATCCACTATGTGAAAGTCAATGTATCTGGATGGGATTAGTAGAGATGTGAGAACCCAGGGGTGTTGAGGATTTGGCTACACACTGTGTCCTATTTTTCAAAGGTTCTGGGAGAGGCAAAACTCAAAACATGTTCCTGCACAGCAATTATCCACTTTGGTTTCAAGTCCACGTGTATTTCTAGGGGAACTAACTACCCTGGACCTGTTTCTTATTTTAGTGTGTGTCCCTCATACAAACATCCACAGATAGACCAGGCCTACCCAGCCTAGTGAGACCAAAACAACAGCAAAGAAATATGTTTAAGAATCTCTATTTACTCTAACCTTGGAGATTATTTGTTTTTTGTCTTTTTTAAAATTTAAATTCAATTAATTAACATAATGTATTATTAGTTTCAGAGGTAGAGGTCGGTGGTTCGTCAGTCTTAGATAATACCCAGTGCTCATTACATCACGTGCCTTCCTTACTGCCCAACACGCAGTTACCCCATCTCCTCACCCCCCTCCCTTCCAAAAACCCTCAGTTTGTTTCCTATGATTAAGAGTCTCTTATGGTTTGTCTCCCTCTCTGATTTAGTCTTGTTTTATTTTTCCCTCTCTTCCCCTATGATCTTCTGTTTTTGTTTCTTAAATTCCACATATGAGTGACATCATATGATAATTGTCTTTCTCTAGTTGACTTATTTCGCTTCGCATAATACCCTCTAGTTCCATCCACATTGTTGCAAATGGCAATATTTCATTTTTTTGATGGCTGAGTAGTATTCCATTGTATATATATATATATATACCACATCTTCTTTATCCATTCATCTGTCAATGGGCATCTGGGCTCTTTCCATAGTTTGGTGATTGTGGACATTGCTGCTATAAACATTGGGGTGCACATGCCCCTTCGGATCACTACATTTGTACCTTTGGGGTAAATACCCAGTAGTGCAATTGCTGGGTCGGACAGTAGCTCTATTTTCAACTTTTTGAGGGACCTCCATACTCTTTTCCAGAGTGGCTGCACCAGCTTGCATTCTCACCAACAGTGCAGGAGGGTTCCCTTTTCTCTGCATCCCCGCCAACATCTGTCCTTTCCGGACTTGTTAATTTTAGCCATTCTGACTGGTGTGAGGTGGTATCTCATTGAGATTTTGATTTGGATTTCCCTGATGCCAAGTATGTGGAGCATTTTTTCATGTGTCTCTTGGCTATTTGTATGTCTTCTTTGGAGAAGTGTCTGTTCATGTCTTCTGCACACTTTTTGATTGGATTATTTGTTCTCTAGGTGTTGAGTTTGATAAGTTCTTTATAGGTTTTGGATACTAGCCCTTTATCTGATAAGACATTTGCAAATATCTTCTCCCATTCTGTCGGCTGTCTTTTGGTTCTGTCGACTGTTTCCTTTGTTGTGCAAAAGTTTTTTTATCTTGATGAAGTCCCAGTAGTTCATTTTTGCCTTTGTTTCCCTTGCCTTTGGAGAGTGTCTAGCAAGAAGTTGCTGAGGTCAAGGTTGAAGAGGTTGTTGCCTGTGTTCTCCTCTAGGATTCTGATGGATTCCTGTCTTACAGTTAGGTCTTTCATCCATTTTGAGTCTATTTTTGTTATGGTATAAGAAATGGTCCAGTTTCATTATTCTGCATGTGGCTGTCCAAGTTTCCCAATACCATTTATTGAAGAGACTGTCTTTTTCCCATTGGATATTCTTTCCTGCTTGGTTGAAAATGAGTTGACCTTCAAGTTGAGGTTCCTCAAAAAGTTGAAAATAGAGCTACCCTATGACCTAGTGATTGCACTACTGGGTATTTACCCCAAAGATACAAATGTAGTGATCTTTGTCTTCTTCACCACTGTATTCCCAGCTCTAGATCAGTCCTGGCACATAATAGGTGGTTAATAAATATTTGCTGAACTAATTAAATTTGAGCTAACATGACTATCTTAAAGAACCTCCCTTATTACTTTATAGTCACATGTTAAACAGGGCTGTTATTACCTTGGCCTGGACACCAGGAGTATAACAGGGTTTTATGACTGTTGACAAAATACACAAGATCCAAATGATTCCAACTGTCCAACGACTATCAAGCAGCATTATAGGGAGATGGCTAGAAACTTTTATAATCGTCCAGTCAAGAGATGATGAGAACCTGAATTAAGACAGTGGCAGAGGGGAAGACAAGAAAGAGCAATGAATTCAAGAAAGCATTAGGAGTAAAATGGGCTGGCTAGAAGTTTTACTGAGTGTAGCAGGTGAGGAAATGGAGTAGTTGTCAAGTTTTAAACTGGGTGTACAAGCTGGATTACAATGAGCTGAGGAGTGGCTCCATTCTGGAACTCTGGATGAGACAGTCGAGTAGCAATTAGACAGTAGCTAGAGGATTCAAGGGAACACTGACCCAGGATGGTGATACTAGAGCATATTTCTAAGTTTTATATAGTCAGATGACAGTGAGAGAAGGAAGATACAAGAAAGAGAGACTGAATGATGGAGCAAAGTGCACAAACGCTTTGAAGCTGTTTAACAGTCCCTGTGTATGTGCTTGTGGGTGCACGTGTGGATTGAGTTCTATCCAGGAGAAACAGCTTTTAAAATAAAGTTGTCATTTCTTGCCCTTCCTAGTCTGCAAAGAGCACACAAGCTGACAGGTAACATAGAATCTGAAGCTCAGAGACCAAATCTACTGTAGCAGTCACTGTTCCCAAATGCTTTCCTCAAGGAGAGAAATTACTTGATTAGAAAGAATGTAATGATCAAGAGAAAGTATTGTGTGGTTCTTTAAAATGAAGTCATTCTTTAATTTTAATAACCTCTTGGCAATATTAAAATTTCTGATCTTACTTAATCAAACTAAAAACATTAATAACCACATACCTTCATCTATCCTGGGCTCTCTCTTTGCCTTTCAACAGACCCACTCTGAATAGATCGTGTCTGGATGGATATGTCTGGATTGTCAGCCTATCTCAAGTATACCAACATATTCTTCAATTAAGGAACCAGTACATGTTTTCTACAAGATTACCACATGCCCGATTATCATGTACTGTGTCTGGGCTTGGGTGTGGAGTGGGTGCTGAGCAAGCATTGCTCGAACCATGTGACCTTGGGAAAGTCTCTTTATCTCTGCACTAGAATGTCCTCCTTGTAACATGCTGCTCTTTGGTATGCTGTGATTTGTAAATTGCCCCCAAATTGTAGGGGTTGCACATAGAGGCATACAAACCACATTCTCCTCTGTAACATTTTTCAATGTCATTGGGGTATAGTGATAATAGTGAAAAGGTTCAGACATACAGTTAAGGACAGAAAGAAGTAAGGTATGTCTGATGAGAATCATAAAATGGTAAAGATTGGGGTTCAAGGAAAGGTAACATATAAGAAAAGTTGAGCATATGGATTTTGTCCTAATATCTTTATTGTAATCTCTGATCATGTGTTATAACACAGATTTTCCTGGTAAATAAAATTATCCAAAAAATTATGCATAAATTAAAGTCAGCCCAGTCCAGTTAGCTCTCCTCTTCTGGCTCCAGCCCTTTTGATCATTATCTTACCAGTTCCCAGAGTGCTTCATTCATACATGCCCACCTCTCTTGTTTTCCAAAGGAATCAGGCTCTCTCTAGATTGTAAGTTCTTGTAACCATCCCTGCCTCTTGACTAGCTAACTCACTCACCCATGAGGATTCAGTGTCAATACCAACTTCACAAGGATGCCTTTCCTGAATGGCTTCCTACCCAAGCCTGCATTACTGGCCATGCTAAGTGCTATCGTCACTTGTACTTCTCCTGTCACAGTCCCTTTAATATTGCATTGTAATTATGCATTTACTGTCTGGGAGTCCCACTAACGAGGTTCTTCAAAGGCAGAAATGTGCCATTGTATCCTCAGTATCCAGCTTGGTGCATGGCATAAATCACTATCATATATATAAATCATATATATATATATGAATGAATCCACCCAAAATAAAAGAACTCTAAATTTAGTGTAGTTAATTGGATGGACCTCTCCTATTTCCATTCTGCAGATGAGAAAACTAAGGCTCCAAACAATAACTGTTCTCCCAGACACAGGGCAAGGTGGGCCAGGACAGAGTCAGAGCCCCTCCAAGGCTAAGAGCTGCCTTCCCTAGGCATGTGGCTAAAGCAGCTTGGAGCTGTGTCATGCCTTTCCCCTGAACTTTCACAGGAGATTAGCCCTTGCTTTTTGGAGAACTGAACTGAATAAGTGGAAAGAAAAGATGTTTGTAACTAACACCAAAGAAAAGTCTGTTTGTTCTCAAGACACTGAGCATGTTGTTCAACCCATTGAGTTCATCCATGCATTTTCTTGGACCCTACAAGGGTCAGAATGGCAGCAGAGTGACAAGCTAATGGTTCAGATCAGGCTCACTCAGTCTGCTCCCAGGGCTGTATTAATTGAGGCAGTTGCTTTTCTTTCCTTCCTTGGGTTAAAAAAAAAAAAAAAAGAGAGAGAGAAAAGAAAAGAAAAAGAAAAAGAAAAGACTTAAAAGAGGGTATATATGCATATTGCTTATTTGCTCACTTGGGCTTTCTCTCTCTCTCTCTCTCTCTCACTCTGCCTTTGGGACAGAGATGACCTCCGCTTGTCTTCATTCTCAAAACTAACTCTTCTTCCTTAGTTTGGCATTGTGGCACGGGGTGGTGCTTCTGGCAGAGATAAGGAGTCCAGCTTGAAAACAGGGAGGCCTCTCAGCCCCACCCTGGAGCTCAGCTCCCAGGAAAATGGGGAGAGCAATGAAGGAGCCCCAAGCAGCCAAATCTAATCTAGATATTCAGGAGTCAGAAATTTTAATCCTTGCTTCAATCTGATTACTGCCAAGGGTCAAAATCCTATAAGCACTTTAAAGTGAGGGCCCAGTTCTGGGGAGTTCTTATCCTAATAAGGCCGGCACAGCATATGACCAATTAGATAAGGAAAAAAAAATCTCTCCATAATCAGTCATGTGTGCAAAGATTAATGTCCAAGGATAAGTACTGCCATATTATTTATAGAGACTAAAACTGGAAATAACCCTACATACCTACAAAAAGAAATTGATTAGATGTATTTATGGAACATATATAGGGTAAATCTCATAGCAGAGAATATTTAATGACATAGGAAAATTCTCAATGTATTAAGTAAAAAAAAAAACATGTAGCAATTGATCCTAAATTAGAGAAACTGCATAATTATTTGTAAAAGAAAAAAGGCATATGTGGTTAGGTATAAATTTTTTTCTGCATGATTTAAAAAATATTTTTTCAGAATTTCTCAATAAACCTGTCTAATTTTTATAAGCAGAAAAACAATTAAAGTTATTTAAAATAAATAAATAATGTATGAATATGATGGTTCACAGGAAAAAGAACAAAACATGGACACCTTCGGCCTCTAACTACTTGGGAGTGAAATAATCAGCAAGCATTTACTAAGGGAAACTGAGGGACTGACAAAAAGTGATTTGTAAACTTGCATGACAAGAAAAGTAGGTTCACTCTCCCTTCAAGTCATAATCTATTGCTGCGAGATCATCTCGCATCAGTATTTAATACTTTAGTGTTACCAAAGGTCAGTCTAGTGTGCCTTCTCTCTTTCTCTTACTCATATTTTAAGTCTTATCTCCAGGAAAACCAATCATTTGGAATTTCAGAAATCCAGGAGTATATCGAAGGAATATGTAGTTGGTTTTATAATGAGAGCATTAGATCCAGATCAGAATCGTGGCCCTTCAACCACATCTTCACCAGCCACTCTGTGCCTTAATAAGCTTACTAAGTCCCCTGAGTTTCAATGGCCTCATCTGTAAAATGAGGATGATAATAATTACTTCCACATGTGGTCATGAGGATGTATTCATTTAATCAAAATGTATTTACTGAACATCTACTTTATACTGTGCTAGACACTTAGGATATAACAGTGTTAATCCCTTTCCCAACACAGTTTACAATGTAGCAGTAGATATAGACAGATACACAGAAAATCATGAAGAAGTGTGGTCATTGCTATGAGAAGGGCAGTATACAACACTGTAGGAGCCCACAGAAATGGTACCTAACGTGAAACAAGTGGTGGCAATTAAAATAAAACACAAAGAATGAGCAGAAATTTTCCAGGCAAAGCTGGGGAAAAGACAGTCCCAGGAGAGTGACAAAATATGCTGTAAGGCCTGGAAATAACAATGGAGAAATACAGACCAGTTTAATGGAAATTAGGTAGTTTTAAACTGGTCGAACACACGTACCCAAAAGGTACCACTTAGTGAAGCCCTAATGTTTAAGACTTTGTGTTGGGATATAACATGCTCAATATTTTTACTGACAACTTGTATGAAATTATAAAAACTTACTCATCAACATGTACTAATGATGAGTAGTTAGCTGAAAGAGCTCATTAGTACACTGGATAATGTAGTCAAAAATATCTTGGTATTTCAGATTATAAAGACAAAAGAAAGAACAATAATTTAAAAAATTTTCTCATATCATCCCTTGAGTCACTTTCCTCACTTTTATTCTCCCCAGCTCTCCAGAGTTGGTGATACATGGGCCATGCCCATTTTATGGTATCCCCTTGGGTCCAGGTATAACTGTACACAAAAAAACATGAGGAGGTTGTGCACAAGAACCACAATTCAGTGTTTTGTGGCCAAGGTGCTCAGTATAGTCAGCAGTGAATTGTGATCATTGTGTAGTAGAAGTATAATATGGAGGACTGAGAGTTCAGAGTCTCACTCTATTTGGGGTGGGCCCACACGTGGATATTATGTTCAAATCTGGGTATTACACTCTAAGAGAGACATTGATAATCTGGAACCTGTTCATGAGACAGGATGTTGAGAAGATTTGAAACCATCAGGAGTAATGATGGAAGCAATAAAGCAATTTATTTGGAGAAGACTGACCTAACAAGACATGCTAGCCATCTTCAAATATAAAAACAGTCACATGAATGCAATCAGATTCACTCTCTCTGGCTCAGAAGTGTTGAATCACAAAAGAAATACTAATGGGACAATTTCCAGCTCAATAAAAAGGATAATTTTATAATAATAAGAGATGGCTAGAGATGGAATAAGTTACTTCAGAGGGATGAGTTCCCTATTACTGCATAAGCAGATATTGAATGACTTCTTAGAGGGGATACTTTTGAAAAGATTCAAGTATCAGTGAATAATAAAACTATGCAGATTTTAACCTCCCTTCCCAAGCAAAGATGTCAGGTGTCTGGCATATTCAGAGTTAATAATAATTACATTTTTATCAAGAAAAAATAAAAATCCATTTTTACTCTCTGGAGATACACCGTCCAATACTGTAGTCACTAGCCACATGTGGCTACTTGAAATGGAGCTGATCTAATTTGAGATGTGCTGTAAGTGTAAAATACAGACCAGGTTGAATAATTCTTTATATAGATTTCATGTTGAAATAATAATACTTGGGGCATACTTCATTAAATAAAATCTATTATTAAAATTAATGTCACCAGTTTCTTTTTATTTTTTTAATGTGGTTGCTAGAAATGTTAAAATTACATACGTGGCTGGTCAGGAAGAAGGCTATCATGTTGGCTTGATCCAGGTTAAGATCACTTCCACACACACAGTCTTGGGCAGAGCTTTCCTGGGGCTTTTCCACATTCTCCAGGATAGGTTATAGGCCTAGAGGAAACCAGACCGTGGAATCCAAGAGCCAGGGCTGTGCACCAAACCTGACTATAAACCATGACAGGGGACAAACTGTGCTGAACTCAGAAACAAGCCCAAATGGATCCAAAGGTTTTAATTTCCTCAGACACTCAGCTGAAACATGACCTAGGAATGTCTTCACATTGGAATTGAACCTACCTACATATTTTCTAAAACTAGTGAACAACCATATCACACTGAGCCAACATTAATTGGATTTGGTCCTTGCTTGTAACCAAGTACAAAATATTTACCAACCCTGTGTATTTTGGCTTGTAGCACAGAGACTGCTTTTATAGCAAAATGAGTTGAGTCAGCACTCTTTTCAACTAAGCAAGCATAAACGGGTGTTCACTGTTCACAAGTAGGCAGAACTGCCATATCCACATTAAGGCAACCTGAACAGATGGGGTGACTTTTTCACATGCTGTCAGACTGCAAGGTCAAAAAAGCTCAAGGCTGAAGAGAATGGCTCTGGACTCAAATGTACTTGAGTTGCAGCTCTTCGTGCTGACCAGTTGTATAATCCTCTATAGGTTATGGAATACTTCTAAAGCCTCTGTCTCCTTGTCTATAAAGTGGACATAATACCACCTACTTCTGAACTTCATATAGTTATTGGGAAGATTAAATGATTAGATATCTGTGTATATATACAGCACTTAGTATTATGTAGTCATCATCATCACTATCCCCAAGCTCCCCATGAGCTCCTTAGGGGCAGGGTTGTGCCTTTATTCATTCATCGTTCAGCAACTATTCATTGAAGGCTGACTGTAGTCTGGGTGCTGGGGATACAGAAGGGACAAGACTGACAAAGTCCCTAAGCTCTTGGAGTCTACTAGGAATTATATATAAACTAGTTTGCAAATAAATACATAATTTCAGCATTGATGGTTGAGGATGACACAGGGGATGGTGACAGATGTTATTTTCCACTAGGACATCAAGGTGGCTTCTCTGAGCAGAATTTCTATTGAAGTGAGGGAGAGAGCCTGGTGAAGGTCTGAGGGAAACAGGTTTCAGGAAAGAAAGTAACAAGTGGGCAAGGGGAAAGAGCTTTGAAGAACAGCAAAGATGAACAGAGTGGTTTAAAAACTGGGCAAGGTATGATATGATCAGATTGTTGGTTTTGGCGAGATGGAAATCATTGATGACACTAACCAGAGCATTTTCAATAGAGTTTGGAGAACAAATGTTAAAGAGAATATAGGAGGTTAGGAGATAGATACAGATATATCATATCATATCATATATCATATCTCTTTTGAAGAGCTTTGCAATAAACAAAGACAAAGAAATGGATCAACAGCTAAGATGGGAGGTAATAAAGCAATTTCTATGTGGATGAGAATGATTCTTTAGAGGGAGAAACTTTCAATGTGGGAGAAAGGGGGGATAATTTCAGGATCTTTGCAGGAGCAAAGTCCTTAAGTGAATGAAAAAAGATAGGAACCAGTGCCAAGAGGAGAGCCTGGCCCTGTAGCAGCCGAAATCATTTCTGCATGTAACAGGAAAGTGGACAGAATATGTGGGTCTGAATGCAGGCAGCGTGATCAGTTTGGTGGTGGATAGATGGGAGAGTCTCCTGGCTTCCATGTGCTCAGGAAATAAGTACGGAGAAGAGGAGGAGGAAGTTAGTAAGGTCACATTTGCCATCTTACCTCCTGCACCTAAAGCAGAGCCTACGCAAAGGTTCTCAGAAGTCTTTGCTGACTACCCAAAATGTTCAGCTACAAGACCTGCAGGAAGACAAAATACCCACTTCCCCTCCAGCCTCATCCCCATTTCTCCCCTGTCTTATTCTCTCTTGTCCCTGATGAGCTTTGCTCATGCTGACACTTCAGTTCATGTCAACAAGCATTAAGTACTTTTTCAGTGATATACTTATGCTGGGTAAGCCCATATGAAGTTGAACTGGTAAGCCTGAGGAGTTCACCTTTTGGTCTAGATGTAGATTACAGTCCTGAGGACAAGTGCTTTGGCAGGAGTTACCGTGTGGGGTGCCTTAGCCACATGGAGTATCATCGAAGATTACTCCTGACCTGAGTCTCTCCATCCCTATCCAAGTTTTTCTTCCCTTATCTTCTCCAGCCATTTTAATCATCCCTCACTTTTAATGCCCTTCAGGTCCCACCTCCCCAATCAGACATGATCTTTTATTGTCTCAACTTTTTAAAGGACGTGTAATGGTATCTCCTCAGGCAGACCAGTGCCAACTGCTTCCAAGTGCTTCCCTCGGGAGAGGTGTCACTGGTGTCAGCAACTTGACTCCAAGCCAGAACTGTGAATAAAGGAGAGTTCACAGCTCCCATTGGGCATTTCCATTGCAGCTGCCAGTGGGGAGGGGTGAGCGTGGGGAGCTGAGGGAGGGGCCAGGCTAGGACCCCAACCAGAATGCTCTTGTGCTGCTCTGTGGGGCTCTGCTGAGTGCTCGAGTTTCATTTAAGTTGCTTGAATTGAGCAAAGAACCAGAGCTGCTGTCCTGTGGGGAGGCCGTGGGCAAAGCAAACATGCTGTCCGGCACATTTGCTTGAGAGAGAACAAGGGCGAGGGTTGTAGGGCTGTTATGCAGGACAAACCGCCAACTCCAGCAAGTGAAACTTCAGGCCAGAGATACTGCAGAGGGTCCTGAAGCACAGAGAACATCATTAAAAGGGCTCTGGCTTGTATTTTGCTCAAGGTCATAACAAATATTTGCTGTGCTTCCTTATGGATATAGTACAAAAAAACATGCTTGGAAAGATCCACATATACTCATACAATATTGTCCAGTGGGTCTTGCCTGCCCCTGAACCCACGGGAAAAAGGCAGTCCCATCTGAGAATGTTAGGGCAGATTTTAATTTCTTTTCCTTCTTCCCCTTTTCCTCTCTTCTCTTGCCCTCCCCAACCTGACAAAAGAAGTGCCTCAGAGGAAGGTTCACTAGCTTGAAAGGTTAAGAATAAAGATATGGAAAGGATATAATATGGACAAAGAAATTTTTCTGAGTCCAGTTCATTTTGAGATTAGAATAAAGATAAAGATATTTGGTGTGCTGACTCTACTATCATAGATTTACTGGCATGATAGCCCGGGGCTGGGGGCCAAGGGTGAGCTCATGCAGTAATTTCTTTACCTACACAAGAGTGGAGCTAAAAGCAAAATGCACTCCAAATCGCTTCACTAAATAGGCTGAGAGAGCATGAGGGGGAGCAATTTCTTCCTTAAAGCTATTACTGCACTTCTCAAATTCCAACCTCTCTCCCCAACCTCCACCACATTTCAGACCAAAAGGTATTTCAAATGTTGGAAATGTGCTGGAACCATCCAAGAGACATGGAAATAGGTACGTAAATTATAAAATTTCACTTCTATCTTGTTCTGAAACAACATAAAAATCAAATTTTTCATCTAGATAGATAATAAGAACTATTGTTGCTATAAAATGCAAATAGTCTGTGGTCCCCCAACATTTCAGTCCCATTAAACATGTGAAAAACCCCATTCAGATGTACTAATTCCCAGCAAGTATTGAAAGGAGTATATGGTGATATCTGCTTCACGCAACAGTCTCCACGCCCAAACCTGACATGCTTCTGTGATCTGAGTACCCAGAAAAATAGGAACACAAAATGAAAGCCACATCTTTTTTTCATATTCTTTTCTCCAAGAAGTCTTTGATTGTCCTAAAATTTGTGACTTTGCTTGTCACACTTCCCATGCCCACCTTTCTGCAGCTTGAGTAAAGGCTTTTGTTTTTCTGAGACATCTTCCTCCTGCCATTTCCCAAGGGGACTGGAAATATTGAGAACTTGGGGATTTAAGCTCAGGTACATAGCACATAAGAAGTACTGCATAAATATTTGTTGAGCAAATGAATGTATAAATACATGAACTGACCATCTTGGATATTTTAAGATAATGATTTCCTATAACTATATGAAGTTTGTACTCATTCTTAGATGATAGATCAATTCTAGACCATGAGGAGCAACCCATAAGGGTGTCCATGGCGGGGGAAGTAGTGTAGAGGGTGCACTGGCTATCCCCATGCTCACCTTTGGTCTTCTTTTAGAGGTCCCAACATGGCTCTGAGCATTGGCCTGACTTAGTATGCTCAGTTTTCCATTATCAGGAGAGACATCTGAGGTCTGGTGGAATCAAACTTTTTCACATGAATTAAACTTTCAACAAATACTTCAATCCAAAAGCTTGGAGCTATTTGCTTCCCTTTCCATGGTCTTCCCGAGTATCCACCATAATTTCTGCTCCATCCACCATGGCAGAACAATCTCAGACAGGTTGACTCAGGGTTGTGCCTTTCAAGAAGAGGCACACGCCTCAGCTACTCACTTCTGTCCCCAGCCCTATAAGATGCTGATTCCCAAACCCAGGATATCCAGTCTCTCTGTAGAAGGACATGCAGCCTGTTTCCCCCAATTGTTTAATGGACACAGGGCTCACAGTCTCTACATGGTCCATGATGAATGAGAAAGGTCTTAGGAAGCCAGTTCAACAAGGTTATGGAATCCATCCACTGGAGATGTTTAGAGCCTGATTCATGATGCTATTGATGCTTTACTGAAACTTGGTCTATGCTTTTCACAGCCACTGTGCCTTGATCTTGGATTGCTTCAATATCTGTTTCAGTAGGGGAACATAGTTTGAATCCTAGAGAAATAACAACTGTCAGCTTTCAACCATGAGTTGAAAAAGCACTGCTATAGTAGCAGACATTGGGATTGGAATTATTAGTATTCTTCTAAGGACAAAAGAGGTAAAGTGAGAGTACCAGATGATGGGAAGGTCAGGCCATGATGGAATATTTGAAGTGGTAGATGACGGATATATCTAGTCTATTGAACCATCTCCTAAAACAGTTTTATATCTTGCTGTCACAGAGCTCTCAAGATTCTCCCTTTCCTTTCCCTTAAGTCTGCCTTGAGCAAACTCCAAAATTGTCCTTTTCTTCTTTAATAAAAAGTCTATGTAGTCCAGTTTGCAATTCCCAACTCAAACTAATTTACTCACTATCTTTTCCCCACATCTCCTCCATGCTTGAGTGATTACAGAGAGAGGAACTGTTCTACCATGCTTCGTCCTACTCCCACTCCCTGGGGGATAGGGCAGAGTGCAATCCATGCCTATGTCTGAAATACTTTTGCTCCTTCTCTTTTCAAGGCCTAACTTGTCTTCTGTTTGAGGCTAGCTGTGAGAATGGGGTAGTTGGGGCCCAAAGTGGTGGCCTCCTGCCTCGTGGATGTTGCTGATTCTTTGGCTAACACTGACTGTGCAGCTAGCACCCTCTGTTCTCTGGGGGGACATATATATGATCTCCTCAGAGGGTCTGTTTAGACCTCCCTAAAGCCCAGTTTCATTATGCAGTTCAGGTCTAGACACTAACCAAGAAAGAGTCCTGTGGAGACAGAAACTAGCTCTAGACATGTTGTGGAGTGCACTGGCTAAGGCAACCAGCACTGGAGTCAGAGGCTGAGGTCAATCCCAGATGCACTACTCACTTAACTACTCTGAGCCTCAGTTGTCCTATCTACACATCAGGGATAAAGATGCTTTTCTCATAGAGTAATAGTAAAAATCCGGGTTCAAATCCCAGATCCACTAGTTAGTTCCTATACGTGTGATATTAGGCAAACCTTACTTCTGAGATTCAGTTTCCTTATCTGTAACTTGAAAATATTATTTTTAACTCACTCATAAGGTAGAATTAAATGAGTAACGATATAGAATACATCTAGAGCTGTATAAGAGACAAAGCATGTACTCAAAATATGTCAGTTATTGTTATTTTTCTGCAAGGAAAGTACTCAGCTCAAAGCCTGGCACCTGATAGCTATAGTTAGCAAGTTGAGGAAGGAATATCAAGTATGGGACCTCTGCTCTAAATTCCCCCACTTTACTACACTGCTTGGTTTTAGACATGTCCTTGGCCTTTGACAGTGCTCTTTCCACCATGTTTGTACCTCTTTGGATATGGCAGCTTCTTGCGGTCTGCCTGAACTCAGGAGCCTGCACAAGCCCAGGCAGTGCTATTTCTACCTTGGAAGCCAACACCATCCACCTCTAGCGGGGCTACCTTCCCTCAGAAGCAGGCCACTGTTTACTCAGAGGACAGAACTCTGAGCAAAGCTGTTTATCCCAGAGTCAGACTCCAAAGGCTTCCACTCAGCAGATTTCCTCACTGTCTGAGAGCTTAGGCCCAGTTGGTCATCAGTATTTTTGCATCACCCGCCCCCACCCCCCCACCATGTGGGATCAGATACAAATCTGAAGCAACTGATTTGTCAGCAACCAGCCTTGTACTTTGAGTTGTTTTTCCAGTGTGGATATGAATTAATACCTCCTCACCCACGCTCTCCCATTTAGACTCGCTTGTGACCAAGAGGCATAATAGCCTCTTCCTGGTATGAACCCTGCCTACCTGTCCTGTCTTATCTCCCCTGAGTCCCAGTCAAAACAAATTACAGATACCAGAGACACTACATGCACCACACTTCTAAGCCTTCATGGATGCCTCCCCTCCCTCTGCTAGGAACCTCCTTCCCTGCCATTACTTCCAGCTCTGATAAGCTTGTACTCATCCTTCAGAATTTAGTCAAGCATTGCCCTCCCTGTGATCTATCTTGTCTATCTATCTCTTTACCAGTTGGGTAAGGGATACCCAGTTTTGGATCTTCCCACACCTTGTAGCTTATACCTATTACTAAATCCATTTTTAACTTATATTGTGTCTTCCCTATGAAACTGTGAATCACTTAGGGGCAGATACTTCATGTTGTGTATCTCTGGGTCCATTGTATAGAATCCATAGCAATATACTTATATAGAGTTATTATTAAGCAAATAATGAACTCTGAATGCATTTTCAAGACTGCTGCCTAGGGTGGTTCTATTGACTAGTCACTCAAAGAGCAAAAAATAAATAAAAGTAAAAAAGGAAATTATCTATCATGGAACTCATTAAGGTATCCTAGATACCCAGGGACAACAGACTGAACTCTCTGGCCATAGAGAGAGCTCTGAAGGGATATAAACCTAGGAAGAAATCCTTATCTTAAACAATAAAAGCTTCCTCCAACAGATGCCATCTTGATCATTATCACCATCTGGAATGTTGGAAGAGGTTAAGATTACCAAAGTGCAACAGTCTTTTTTCACACTATACTCAGGTCAAAATGGTAAATTTATATTAGGAAAATGATCAAAAACTACAGCTGCTCAGATATATCCAGGCAGTACCAGGCATATTTTTGAAGGAGAGGTACTTATCCTTTTTATTTCCTACCCAGGGGCCTCTATAAGGAATGTCCCTACGTCTTCACGTTCCTGACTTACAAGAGCCTTGCAATGAGTTGTCTTCCTCCATGCCACACTTATCCAAATGCACACACTTAGCTCTGCTACTGCTGGGCTGTGCTCTGACTTAAATTTAAACTCCTTCTTTCAACTGCAGCAAAAATAACTTCAGAGGAAAGGTACCTTTCATATACAATGCTGTGAAGTAGGTTATGATCTCTAATTCTATAGACATGGAAACTGAGGTCCACAGAAGTAAAATACTTGTTCAAGTTTAAACAATTAGTTAACAAAAAGTTAATACTGAATAGAATAGTAATTATGAAGGCAGACTTGGAAATTGGGTAATCCTGGGCTCTAATTTCTACTTTTCTACTTACTAGCTATATGACCTAGGGTGAATTAATTTGCCTTTCTGAGCTTTAGTTTCCTTAATTGCATAATAGGAGTAATAATGCCCATTTAAGTAAAAATTAATTAGTTGCTTATGTAAAGCATCTAATCAAAAGCATCTAATCAAATGAAAAGAACTATTGTAAATCTTAAAAGAGCTCGAAGATTGGGCGCCTGGGTGACTCAGTCGTTAAGCGGCTGCCTTCGGCTCAGGTTATGATTCCAGGTCCTGGGATCGAGCCCCGCATCGGGCTCCCTGCTCGGCGGGAGGCGGGCTTCTCCCTCTTCCACTCCCACTGCTTGTATTCCCTCTCTCGCTGTGTCTCTCTCTGTCAAATAAATAAATAAAATCTTTAAAAAAAAAAAAAAGACCTCGAGGATTTAAAGGAAAACATGAATATAATGAATAAAGAAATGGTAGATATTAAGAAGATGCAAATGAACTGTCTAGGAATGAAGCATACAATATGTGAAATGAAATATACAGTGGATGATGAGATTAACAGCAGATTAGAAATATATATATTTACATACACACACACACACACATAGACTTTACACCCTTCACAAAATTAACTTAAAATGAATTAACTTAAAATGAATCATAGACCTAAATGTAAAACACAAAAACTATTAAGCTCCTAGAAAATAACACAGGAGAAAACCTAGATGACTTTGGGTGTAGAGATGACTCTAGATACAATACCAAAAACACCAGCCACAAATGAAATAATTGATAAGTTGGATTTTATTAAAATTAAAAACTTCTGCTCTGCAAAAGACAATGTCAAGAAAATGAAAAAAGAAGCCACAAACTGGGGGAAAATATATGCAAAAGATACATCTGATAAAGGACTGTTATCCAAAATACACGAAGCATTCTTAAGACTCAACAATAAGAAAACAAATGACCCAATTAAAAAATGGGCAAAGACTTTAAAAGACATCTCAACAAAGAAAACAGACAGAAGGTAAATAGCATATGAAAAGACACTCCACATCATATGCTATCAGGGAAATTCAAATTAAAGCAACAATGAAATGCCATTAGATACCTATTAGAATAACCAAAAGCCAGAATGGTGATAACACTAAATACAAGGATGTTGAGCAAAAGGAACTCTCATACATTGCTGGTGGGCATGCAAATGGTGCAGCCACTTTGGAAGACAGTTTGGAAGTTTGTTTTTTTTTTTTACAAAATCAAATATCCATTACCATACAATCACACACTCCTTGATATAGACCCAAAGAAGTTGAAAACCTACATCCATACAAAAACCTGCACCTGGAGGTTTATAGCAGCTTTATTTATAATTGCCAAAACTTGGAAGCAAGCAAGATGCCCTTCAATAGGTGAATGAATAAATAAACTGTGGTACATCCAACAATGGAATATTATTCAGGGCTAAAAAGAAATGAGCCATCAAGCCATAAAAAGACATGGAGGTAATTTAAATGTATATGACTGAGTGAAAGAAGACAATCTGAAAAGGCTACATACTGTATGATTCCAACTAGATGACATTCTAGAAAAGGTAAAACTATGGAGACAGTAAGAAGATCTGAGTTGAGAGGGAGGGATGAACAGGCAAAGCACATAGGATTTTTAGGGCCATGAAAATACTCTGTATGATACCATATGGTGGCTACATGTCATTAAGCACTTGTCCAAATCCACAGAATGTATAACAACAAGAGTAAACTTATAATGGGAACAATGGGCTTTAGGTGATTAGAATGTGTCAAGGTAGGTTCATCAGTTGTAACAAAAGTACCACTCTGGTGGGGATGTTGATAGTGGGAGAAGCTGTGCATGTGTAGGGGCAGGAAGAATAAGGGGAAGCTCTGTAACTTCCCCTCAATTTTGCTGTGAACCTGAAATTGCTCTAAAAATAGTCTTAATTTTTTTTTTTAGATTTTTTTTATTCTTATGTTAATCCCCTACATTACATCATTAGTTTTAGATGTAGTGTTCCATGATTCATTGTTTGTGCATAACACCCAGTGCTCCATGCAGAACACGTGCCCTCCTCAATACCCTTTACCAGGCTAACCCATCCTCCCATCCCCCTCCCCTCTAGAACCCTCAGTTTGTTTTTCAGAGTCCATCGTCTCTCATGGTTCGTCTACCCCTCCGATTTCCCCTGCTTCATTCTTCCCCTCCTGCTACCTTCTTCTTCTTCTTTTTTTTTCTTAACATATATTGCATTATTTGTTTCAGAGGTAGAGATCTGAGATTCAACAGTCTTGCACAATTCACAGCGCTTACCAGAGCACATACCCTCCCCAGTGTCTATCACCCAGTCACCCCTCCCTCCCACCCCACCCCCCGCTCCAGCAACCCTCAGTTTGTTTCCTGAGATTAAGAATTCCTCATATCAGTGAGATCATATGATACATGTCTTTCTCTTTTTGAATAGTCTTAATTTTTTAAAAAAGACTGTTTTCTTCTTCAGTTCTTTAAAAAAGACTGTTTCCTTCTTCAATTCTTTAAGATACATAGAACTGAAGCAAAAATTATAACATTGTGTGATGGGGTGTTCCATCTATGTAGAGGTAATACATAGGACATCTGTAACATGAAGGCCAGTGGGGGGATATAAAGGAACATGTATGATTGCCACGTTTCTATAGTTAATAATGATGTAATGCATTATTAACTGTAAGTAGATGTGGAAGTTTAGGTAGGGATACTGTAATCCCTAGAGCAACCACTAAAAATTTACACCCACAAAAACAGCTTAAAAGCCAACATATAAATTAATAAGGAATACTAAAAAATTTAAATAACCCAAGAGAAGGAAGAAAACATGGAGAAAAGAAACAAACGATGAGGTGACCAACAAAAAAAGATAAAAGATAGACCTAAATTGAACCACATAAAAACATATTAAATATTAATGACAGAGTTCATAAAGAAGTAAGACTCACTATATTCTTCCCACAACAGACAGTTTTTAAATACGAAGATACAGATAGATGGAAAGTAAATGGAAAGAAAAATGTATATCTTGTGACCCACAAACCTACCAATCTTGGAGTGGCTGTATTAATAGCATATACAACAGAGTTTAAGACAAAGAGTATTACTAAAAATAAAGAGAGATTTTAAAATTATAAAAGGGACTATCCCTGAGGATGACATAAAAAGTATAAAATTATGCCCCTCATGGTGGAATCTTAAAATATATGAAACAATACTTGACAGAATTTGAGGGAGATATAGACTATTACATAATTATAGTAAGATACTGTTAACACTGCTGTCACAGAAATTTTTCTATTAACTAGACAAAATAATCTGTAATGATCAAGAAGATCTGAACATCACTGTGAACTACCTTCACCAAATTAATATTTACAGAACATTACATCCAGCAACAGTTGGATATACATACTTTTCAGGAGTACATGATACACTCACCAAGATAGGTCTTATGTTAGGCCATGAAACAAGTCTCAATAAATCTAAAAGGATTTGGGGGTCTGGGTGGCTCAGTTAGTTAAGCATCGGACTCTTGGTTTCAGTTCAGGTCATGATCTCAAGGTGGTGAGATCGAGTCCCATGTCAGGCTCAGCACTCAGTAGGGAGCTGCTTGAGATTCTCTCTCTCCCTCTTCCTCTGTCCCTCCCTCTGCCTGCTCTCTCTCTCTCTCAAATAAATAAAATTTAAAAAATAAAATGAATTTAAAAGGATCAAAATAAAAAAGTATGTCTTCTACCCATGTATTTGAATTCTCCAGAGAAACAGACACAATAGAATGTGTATGTGTGTGTATACATAAATATAAACATACATATATATACATGTACATATATATAACTTATATTTATATATAAAGAGAGAGAGAGGGTTATTTTAAGGAATTGACTCACATGATTGTGGGGCCTGGTAAATCCAAAATCTGCAGGGTAGGCCAGCAGACTGGAGACCAGGGAAGAGTTATAGTACAGTCTCAAGTCTGAAGGCCCCCTGGAGGCAGAATCCTTCTTACTTAGAGGACCTCTCTGCCTTTTCTCTTAAGGCCTAAAACTGATTAGGTGAGGTCCACCGATATTATGAGGATAATCTGCTTTACTCAAAGTTAAATGATTTAAATATTAATCACGTCTAAAAAATATCTGTACAGCGATATCTGGACTGATGTTTGATCAAAAACTGGATACTGTTGTATAGACAAATTGACACATCAAATTAGCCACCACAACCTACAATAGAATTAAAACGAAAAGCAACAGCAATGAGACATTTAGGAAACCCCAAATATCTGGAAATCAAACAACACAGTACTAAATAATTCATGGGGCAAAGACAAAATCACAAGGAAAATTAGAAAATATTTTTAAGTAAATGGCAATAATAATAAAACATATCCAAATTTATGTGACTCAGTTAAAGTGCAGTGTAAGAGCAAACTTAAAGCTTTACATGCTTACATTAAAAAACTAGAATAAATGAACTAAGTTTCCATCTTAGGAAACTAGAAAAAAAGAGCAAAATAAATAAAAGGAAAGAAAGGTTAAGAGTAGATATCAATGAAATAGAAAGCAAACATTACAGAAAACTAACAAAATCAAAGCTATTCTTTTAAAATATCAATAAAATTTTCATACATCTAGCTAGACAATGAAAGAAGAAAGAAAACAAGAGAGAAAGAAAGGGAGGGAGCGAGTGTGGGAGGGAGGAAACAGTGAGGGAGGGAGGGAAGGTAGGAGGGCAGGAGGGAAAGAAAGAAAAAGGAAGAAGACACAAAGTGGCCAATATCAGGAATCAGAATGGGATTATCACCACAGGTGCTATAGACATTACAAGAATAATAAGAAAA
This sequence comes from Mirounga leonina, assembly GCF_011800145.1. Classification (NCBI taxonomy): domain Eukaryota; kingdom Metazoa; phylum Chordata; class Mammalia; order Carnivora; family Phocidae; genus Mirounga; species Mirounga leonina. The sequence continues at coordinate 36,350,426 of NW_023270387.1, read as the reverse complement.
TACATCAAAATAAATGGAGAGATAAACAAGATAATAGATTAGAAGACACAAATTATTAAAATATCAATTCTTACATCATGATATGTAGGTTCAGGCCAATCTCAATCAAAATATTTCAGCAAGGATTTGTTGTAGAAATTTGCATTTTGATCTAAAATTTATGTGGAAAAGCAAAAGATCTAGAATAACCAAAGCAATTTTTAAAAAGGGAACAAAGTTGGAGGACTTAGCCAACCTGATTTCAAGATTTACTATAAAGCTCTAACAATCAAGATAGTTTGGTATTGGTTAATGGAACGGAATAGAGAATCCAGAAAGAGACCCACACATATATTAGCAACTGAATTTTTTTTTCCTTGGCAATTGATTTTCAATAGAGATGTCGAGCAATTCAAGCATGGTCATGGTGAAGAAAAATCAACTGCAGGGGCACCTGGGTGGCTCAGTTGATTAAGCGACTGCCTTCAGCTCAGGTCATGATCCCAGCGTCCTGGGATCAAGCCCCACGTCAGGCTCCCTGCTCAGCGGGAAACCTGCTTCTCCCTCTCCCACTCCCCCTGCTTGTGTTCCCTCTCTCATTGTGTCTCTCTCTATCAAATAAATAAATAAAATCTTTAAAAAAGAAAAAAAGGTATGAATTGCCCTTCAACAATATTTAAATTTTGCCTTTGATAGATAAAGAGACTTGGCAGAAAAAAAAAACTGTAAATAATATGTCTGATAAAGTAATTATACCCAGAATAATTTTTTTGAAAAGCCTCTGCAATTCAGAGAAGACAAACAACCTGATTTTAAAAGGGGCAAAAGATCTGAATAGACACATCACCAAACTATATATATATATATAAATAGCAAATCAGCACAATAAAGCCTGTTCAGTATAACTAAGGTAATGCCTTGTCAACAATCCTGACTCAGTCACTTATTTCTCATGTGAACTTAGATTTACCTCCTTTGCCGCAACTTGCTCATAGATAAAAATATCTTTATATTTTTATTTTATTTTATCATATTTTATTTTATCATATTTTATTATATATATTCTATGAACCTAACTTCATAGAACTAAGTTGAATTTGAATGATATGAACTGCTCAGAAAAGAGGCCTGCCACACACTAAGTGTGCAATAAATATTGGTTGTAGTTGTAATTATTCAGACTATTCTCTCCTGGAAATTTCTGGGAGGACTTCTGACCATAGTGTTTTTTCTATGTCCACACCCACTCATACTTCTTAACCTCCTGGGAAAGAGGAAGGCGACAGGTTGGGGAGGGTTTGGCCAGTTGAGTTTTGACATGCTCTTTTGAGCATTAAATGAAATAATCCTTGTAAAGCGCTTAGCTACATGCTTGGCACACCGGCCATATTCCATAAATGTTAATTAGTGTATCCTTTTTACTTCTAGATGCCTAGCACAGAGCAGGGTCTACAGATCATACGTAAAGCCATTGCTTAATAAATATATGGGTATTTAGGCTTAAACTTCTATGCATGAGGGTTTGTATCTCTGGCCCTTTTGCTACAGAATTATAAGACCCCAATTCACTAGATGTTAAGGAAATATTCTTAGTTTCCTCTAAAGAGGAGAAAGAAGAGAAGAATATTAGCTGATTGCAGCTACTTGGTTGTAATCTGAGCTGAGGTTAAGAATTTAATGGGAGGAACATTAAATGTTTTAAGCATTCTTAGAAAACCACAATTACATTGATTATGCACCGTCAGTGGAACATTCACTGGAAACTGTGCCCCTCTGAGGCGCTGAGTGGGGATGAGTTTTCTCTAATCTGTCCAGAAGTTCTCATCAGGTTTCTCTTGCTAGCAACTGGCATTTGAGAAAGCAAAGCCCCCGGGTGAGGGGTGCTGTGTCTGCCTACAGAACAGAGCAAAGCTAAGAGGCCCATAAGGGGATTAAACCTATGACCTGCTCCTCATTAGCACAATGTTCTAGTCGACGAGGAAATAATGCAGACTCCTTGAGTGTTAGCAAATACTGACCTACTTAGATATGAGGGGTAAAAGCACACATTTTCCCTGCAACATCAGCACAATCTGTCTCTGGGAATTGAAAGGACAGAGAAAGACCTTTTACAGGGAATTTCTGGGTCAATAACTCTCATCTCATGCTCCTACAGTAATTACTGAATTATGTTCCCCAATTATTCTTCCATCCAATAACTGCTTCTCTGCCTCCTCACCCATGTTCCAACAAGTATTCGACAACATGTCAGGCCATCAGAGGCTCCTGCAATATCTCCATACTACTGCTCAGAACACTTCCATCACATCCCACCCCTCCCCGCATTCACCAGCCCCTCTCTTCCACGCATCCTTCCTGTATCAGCAAGTTGTCCTGGCAGCCTTCATGAATTCTGACGCCTGGGATAAATATGCACTGTCCTGTGTACACCCCTGCACACCGCACTCCCCCATCACACTTGCCACACTGGATGGCCTGTGTACTCTCTTCCCACCCCCAGGGCTGGAGGCACCTTAGGTGCAGGGGCTGCGTCTTGTACAGAGCTGAATTCTGTCAACCCTGCCTGGCTTAAAGTAGAAATTCAGTAAGCAATTTTTTTAATGAATGGATGATTAAAGGGAATTCCAATATCCCTTTTATATATATTGAACACCCTAAGTTATGCTAAATAATAGTCAAAAACACTAGATAAGAGATAATTAACTATCTGTGGTTTGTTGTTATTGTTGTTGTTGTTTGGGTTTTTGTTGTTTGTTTGGGGGGTTTTTTGGCGGTTTTTTTAGAGAGGGAGAGAGAGAGAGTGGGGGCAGGGGGAGGGAGACAGAAAGAATCCCAAGCAGGCTCCATGCTCAGCACAGAGCCTGACGTGGGGCTCCATCCCACAACCCTGAAATCATGACCTGAGCTGAAATCAAGAGTCTGACACTCAACCAACTAAGCTGCCCAGGCACCCCTAACTACCTGTGTTTTATTTTATTTTATTTATTCATTTATTTATCACTTAGAAATGAATACATAAAGGTATATATGTATAAGGAGAGTTTTACCATAGACACATTCTTTTTTTTAATTTCCTATGTTCAGTTAGCCAGCGTATAGTACCTGATTAGTTTTTGATGTAGTGTTCAACGATTCATTAGTTGCATATAACACCCAGTGCTCATCACAACACTACCTGTGTTTTAATGTTTCTAAATGAGGATAATAATACCTGCCTCATGGAATTATTGAGAAGGTCGAATAAAATACATAGATAAAGTTCCTGCTGCTAAATAAACATTAGTATGTTCCCTCTTTCCATTCACTGATTAATAAGCTTTCTCCTAAATTTCTGTCTGGCCTTACATTAGGTAATAAATAGCAGTTTTTAATAGACATACAAACACATATATACACTCTTTCAAATGAAAAAGTATAAAAAATTAAAGAATAAAATATACTTGTGTATATATATTTATTTGTTTTTTTATTCTTTTTTAAATATCACACATACATATAAACTCTTCAAAATTAATTGGAAAGACAGAAAAGTATAAAGAATCTTCTTTTTTTGCTTTTTTATACTTTTTCAACAACTTGGAATATATGTGTGTTTGTGTGTGTGTGTAGATGTATAGGTATGTGCCTGTGTTTCTGTGAAGTGTCGTTGTATATGTGTAAATACATATATATATACACATACACATAAATTATATACATACATACATATACATATATATATATACTTATACACACACAGACACACACACACTTTTTTATACTTTTTCAATTAACTTAGAAGAATGCTAGGCATTCAATTCAGTAGGACCTTTCTGGAGACTTAGGCACTCCAGTTCTTTGAAATTTTCTTGTATTACTTCTTTGATATCCTTTCTACTTTCTTTGCTCTCACACTGCTGATAGTTGAAAGACCTCCAGAATTGATCTTTTATTTTTTCTTTTCTCACTTAGTTTCCCTTTTTTTTGGCCTTTATATTTGTTTCCTGAAAGATTTCATCAATTTTATTTTCTAATCTTCCTATGTATATTTTAACACATTTATTTGTTCTCTGAAACTTTTTTCTTTGTTTTTACACAGGAACTTCTATGTAAACAATTGTACCTTCTGTGAATAGAATAATTTTATTTCTTCCTTAGTAATTTCTTTCTTTCCTTCCCTGCTTCATTCCTTCCTCCCTTTCTTCCTCCCTTCCTTCTTTTTTCTTTTCCTTTCCTTATTAATGCTTTATGATTGCATTTGATAAAAGTAGGAAAAGAAGAGCAAATTAAACTAAAAATTAGTAGAAGGAAGTAAATAATAAAGGTAACAACATAAATAAATGAAATAAAAAATAGTTTAACAGTGGACAAAACTAACAAGGCCAAAAATAAGTTTTTCAGAAGAAATTAATGCAATTAATAAGCTTCTAATAAGACTAACAAAAGATAGAAAATACAATGTATTAATAGCAGGAATGAATGAAAGTACATACATCACGACAGATCATTCACATATTAAAAGAAAAATAAAGCACTATTCTGTAGGCCAAGAAATTTGACAGTCTAGATGAAATGGGCATAGTAATTACATAACACAATTTACTAAACTGACATAAAATGGAACAGAAAAGCTGAATAGCTCTAGTCCCATTAAACAAATTGAATACATTTTCGTAAACATCCACAAAGAAAGCTCCATATCCATAATTTGTGAATCCACAATTTTTAAATCAGTAGTCCTCTGGCAATTCTATATATTTCAAAAATGTATAGAACTTCGATTAGGAATTGAAGCTAAAATATACTTTTGGCTCAGATTTTGGTTGTCCTTGGAAAATTATGGACAGGATAATTTAAGAACCAATGAAATTAGATAAAGAATATCATATTCGTTTTAAAAAATATGATATTTGTTGAAACTTAAATATGAAAAAGTCAAAATTTCATAAAATGCATAAAGCATAAGTGATTTATGCTTAAGATGAGCCTTCATGACTTGCTGCATACCTTTATTTAGTCTCTGTTCCTACATTAGTAAATAGAGATGATTCTCCCTTTCAAAATTATTGGGATGTTTATAGCTGGTGTATATGAAGTTCCTCACCCAGAGGAAGCATTGAAAATTAATAGCTAAATCTCTTTGAATATTGATAATGTTCTCTGAAGACCACCCAGCTTGCTACACACAGTAAGGCACAAGTACTAACTCAAAAATTAATGAAATGTCTGTCTAACGTGTTGCTTGTGCTTTTCACAATCTCCACTATTCTTTCTTTCACATTTTCACTATCATCAGGTAGCATGAGAGTAACCATGGGGAGTTTTAGTATCCAGAAAAAGGGAAGTTAAATTAGCAATATATTTAATTCAGTATTTATGTAATTCACTGTCATTTCCATATACACTTATTTCTAGCTCTCCCAAGTTGCCTTCTAGAAATACTCCTTATACCTGCTGTGCCAACTCATCTGGCATCATGATACAAAGGTGCAAGATGTATTGCAATATAAAATGTATCTTACAGTGCCTGACATCAAAAATATAGGTAGAGTGGAAGAGAAACAAAGTTGGAAATGTATGGAACAGAAGCTAGTCTGTGAAGATTCTTCTAATAATCAAACACAAAAAATTATAAGCAGAAAATGTGGGTCTCCTTAAAATCTGGTAGAAATGGAAACTCTCCTATCAGGAATATACTTAGTAACACAGCATTTACAATTATAAATGTACCCTAGTTGGGTTTTTTTTTTTTCATTTTTGATGTTACTTGAAAAAATAAAATTTATTAAAATTTTTGTCTTTATCATAATTCCTCATAGACCATGAACACCAAGGTAAGCTTTATTTGAGACATAAAACAGATATCCATCAATTATCTAAATGTATTAAAGAATTGAAATCTTACTGATTTAATATGATTTTCTTTGCTCTCTCTCAATAGAATTAAATTAGAACTCTAATAAAAAGATATTGGGAAGATTTCCAAATATTAGAAAAATCACATAACACACGTCTAAATGACCTATGGGTAAAACAAAAAGTGATAAAGGAAATTTGAAAATGCTCTGAATTCAATTAGATCAAAGCACAACATAAAATTGGTAGGGTGCTTAGAGTGACATTTATAACTTTAAATGCTTATATTAGAAAACAAGAATGATCTTAAATCAGTGATCTAAACTTCCATCATAAAAAAGTTGAAAAATAGAAGCAAATAACAAAGTAAGCAAAAAAATAAAGATAAAAACAAATATCAAAGAAATAGAAAACAGAAGACAATAGAGAAAACTGATGTGACCAAAGTTATGTCTTTGAAATTATCAATAAAATTGATCAACCTCTAGTGGAACTGAGGAAAAAAAAAATAACACAAACCATCAATATCAGGAATGAAATAGGAAATATCACCACAGATCTTGATGCATTAAAAGGAAAACAAAGAAATATTATGAACAACTGTTTGCCAATACATTTAGCCACTGAGATAAAATGGAAAATTTCTTGAAAGTTACAAATTTCCAAAGGTCATTCAAGATGAGATAGAGTATCTAAATAATAGCCTATTTATTAAATAAATTGCATTTGTATTTAATAACTTTCTACAAGGAAAACACTAGGCCCAAGATAGCATCACTAGTGATAATGAATTCTATCAAACATTTAAGGAAGAAATAATACCAATTCTATATAAACTTATGCAGAAAATAAAAGCATCACACTGACACCAAAATCAAAGATATTATAAGAAGAGAAAACTATAAATCATCATGCCTTATGAACATAAATGAAGACAAACTTAACAAAAATCATAGCAAATCAAATCTGCCAAAATATAGAAATGAATACATTGTGACCAACTGGAGTTTATCCCAGAAATGCAAGGTTGGCTTAATATTCAGTATCAGTCAGTATAACTTTCCACATTAACAAACCAACAAGGGAAAACTAGGTGATTCTATGAATATAAGGAATAGCACAGAGGATCACAGGGGAAGGGAGGGAAAACTGAATAGGAAGAAATCAGAGAGGGAGACAAACCATGAGAGACTCTTGACTCTAGAAAACAAACTGAGGGTTGTGGAAATGGAGGTGGATGGGGGGATGGCGTAACTGGGTGATGGGCATTAAGGAGGGCACGTGATGTGATGAGCACTGAGTATTATACGCAACTGATGAATCATTGAGCACTACATCACAAACTAATGATGTACTATATGTTGGCTAATTGAATTTAAATTTAAAAAAAAAGATACAGAAAAAGTATTTGACAAAATCCGTTCTCTGAAATAGGAATTAGAATAATATGATAAAAGACATCTTCAAAAACCCTTTCTTCCTAAATTTGAGAACAAGACAAAAAATGTCTGCTCTCACAACTGCTATTCAATGTTGTACTGGTATTCCTAACTAGCAAAATAAGGCATATAAAATTAAGGGAGGAGGATTCAAAAAATGGAGTACTTATCCAACTTCACATAGCTAGAAGGTGAAAGAGCCCCATATCACTGTCCCTTGTCTGCTCTGACAACACTTGGTTCTTTGAGTACCACCTTCTGCTCTAACAAAACAATGGGAAGAATATTTTATTCTACTTTTGTTGGAACAGTTATTTCCTAATTGCAGTTCAAGAAGAAAACAGTGGGCAGAATCATGGGCACCATGTTATTCTCTATGTAACCCTATTAAAGATCCCCCTCTGATTAAGCAGACCACTTTACACCACTATCCTGGACAGTAGGATTTTGTAGGAAGCTCTAAAATACTAGAGCACACAGCAAAAACCTATACAATACAAAAGCAATGTACATGACGTGAACATATCTTGCAGGAAAACAAAAATGCCTCTGCAGAAATATCTTACTTTCAGGGGCGCCTGGGTGGTGCAGTCAGTTATGTGACTGACTTGGTTTCAGCTCAGGTCATGATCTCAGGGTCATGAGATGGAGCCCCAAGTCAGTGCAGAGTCTGCTTGAGATTCTCTTTCCCTCTCCCTGCCTCTCCCGAGTGTGCACGCACTCTCTCTCTCTCAAATAAATAAATAAATCTTAAAAAAAAAAAGTATCTTACTTTCAACCTCTAGAGGAAAGCCTTGAAATTCAGATCATCTCAGTAATTAGCTTCAAGTCACAAATCACGTTAAAAATATGGAAGGGAGAAGACAGTGGGTTTTGAAAGAAATTCTATAACTCCATTAATGGTTTTGTGTTCTGACCACAAAACCTCTACATCCCTGTAACCCTAGCCATAGAAACATTCCTCTGCTTGCTCTGTGCTGGTCCTTGCCAGTTTCACACAGCCTCCTTGAAGGTCTACAGAGATTGCCTCTTAGGACTCCATATTTCTTTCTGAGAACAAGCTCAACTGTTAGAGGCAAGGGGGGAGTTCCTCAGGCAAACAAAAGAAATAGTTGGAAGGACCTTCACCAAAGCCACAAAACCAGCCCTCTGGAAACTCAGTCTTTATCTCTCACCACGTTTTGGAGGTTGGCAAGAATCCACAGTACTTCTTGAGAGAGATGATGTGGGTAGTGGCCGCAGCGGCGGCAGGGTGCATGCCAGCGTGTTGACTCAATGGAAGCACACAAGCTTTGCCAAGGCCAAGCAGAGAGGATGCACATGGCTGGCTCCAGGGTGAGGTCAGCAGCATGTGCTTCGGACATTTTTCTGCCTCTTGATGAGACCAGAAACTAGCTTTTGCCTTCTTCTTTGAATAACCACTTACGTTCTTCAGCGATTGATAAGAATAGGTCGCTCTATGGCTTTATTTTCCCCAAAGATTCATCCTGATTGTTTTCCCAATGGTGAAGGCACAGGCAGGGAGGCAATGTGAGCAGTCACTTAAACAAGTAAAGATGACTGGCTTTTTTAGTTAATTTGCAGACATTTAGTAAGTGTCCTAATGTGCAACAAGCGTACCACACCAGGCTTCTAGAAGGACAAAAACAATAGCCATTATTAATCGCTAAATTTTATTGCATGCTTATACTGTATGAGGCACTAGTTGATCACTTTATAAGCATTACCTTTTTTAAAGCCTTAACACGATCTTGTAAGATGAGTGTTATTATTTGCACTTCCCAGATGATAAATACTCAAAAGGGTTAGTAGCTTGCTTGTTGACAAAAAGATACTGAAACGATAAAGCCAGGATTTCAAACTAGTTTTGTGTAATTCCAATGTCTGTCTAAACATTATTCTATTTTAAAAGAGACAAAGCAGTTCCTGATCTCAAAGCAACATATTTTTCTAGTCTAGTTAGCTACAACACAGATTGCCAGCCAGTCAAAAATTAGCTGTACACCTCAGAACCTGACCTAACAGAAATCTGAAACTCTTATTATTTCCGTCTCCCTTTTCTGCCAAGTTTTTGCAGAGCTCCTTAATTGTCAAGAGAGTACCACTGGCAGGAACTCTCATTTCCTCCTCTGTTCACAGAGGCAGGGCTACGTGAAGTCCCATGGATAACACTGACTCAGGTAAAGGACTCACCGCCTAGACTAAGAAGGTCAAGTTTAGAATTCAGAATCTGAAATGAGTTAGCTCCCATCACGGTTGCTCAAGTATGTTCCTGCCTGTTAATAGGGGCTGCCTGATAGTTCATCAGAGTGGGCAGGCACTAAAACCAGGGGGTCCTCGAGTTTAGTGCTTGACAGTTTATCAGAGAGATGCTAGGCTTAGCGATAACTGGGACTATGTTAGAATGTAAAAACTATTTAGTATAATACCCATGGGGTGTGTGTGTGTGTGTGTATGCATATATATTACACTATTTTATATATATAGTATTATATGCATAGTATTATATACATGTACATATTGGTATCTGAGTATTTAGGAATCAGTTAAGCATATATTCATATATATTTAATAATGAATTATACTGATCAAATCATTTGAAGCCTCCAATGCAATATAAATGCAATATAAATGCTTCCAATATTTTATTCCAATATTTATGAATATTTTATTCATTCATTATTTATGAGCTCTTTTATATCTTAGGCATAGTAGCCAGCTCCAAAGATACAAATAAAAATAAATCGTTTCTGTCCTCAGAGAGTTCATTTGCCATTTTTATTTAATGACACCTTTTGGTAAAAATGACTGTTTTTTCTACTTTCCTCTTAAATATAATGTGCAACGCATTTTCAGTTTACCATGGGGCTTGCATTTTTTGCTATACGTCAGACTAGATAATCTGATATCCTGAACAACCTTTCCTATGAAAGTAGCTAAAATATGTATGTGTGTATTTAGAATATTTTAAGTGCACCACTAAACTGGTAAGAAAGTATGTAATACGTCAAGGCCAAAAATAAAGCAATGTGGGGAGGGGGAAGGCAAGCAAGTACAGAATTTAGCTTTGTCCCTGATGAACTTGAACATATGTTTTGAAGATTGTAGAAGGCACAGAAGAAAGTAGACAAACCCAAGGGCACACGTGAAGTAGAAAGCCTAATTGTAGGCCCTCATATAAAGCCAAGACATCCTCAGGATATAATTTCCCTTAAGAAGTAGATAGCAAGGAAGCATCTCTTTTCACTCTGGCACTAATTTAGAAAAAAAAATCTCTTAAGAATTTGCCAGCCCTCACACAGGTTCTTGGCACAAGTTAAAACTTTCTGGGTGGTCAAAAAAGTTTTAAAAAATTTTTTTGATATAAAATGGTCCTATATTTTAGTGCCTGCCCCCAGGTGATAAAAAGAAGCAAAATAAAATCCTGTCTGAAGGAATTTAATTTCAACATGACCTGAAAAAATACTCACATGATGATCCAAGGGATATGAGCTGGAAGTCAAAAATTACAAATACACAGGTAAACAAAGAACCATGAGTAAGAGCCAGAAGAAATAACATTGCTGAATCAGACAGGCAAAACTCCAGACATTGGAATTATCAGAGGCTGGATATAAAATAAGAATGTTTGATATGCTTTAAAAAGTGAGGTCTGAAAATATAAGCAAGGAACAAGAGACTATAAAAGAAAAAACTGATCTGAAGAAAAAACAATTTGAAAATCAAAATGTCAATAAAGCAAATGAAATTAAACAATGAATGAGTTACTTAGCATATTAGAAACAGGTGAGGAGAGACTTATTGAAAGGAAGACAGGTTCAAAGAGCTTGTACGGGGCGCCTGGGTGGCTCAGCCAGTTAAGCATCTGCCTTCAGCTCAGGTCATGATCTCAGGGTCCTGGGGTTGAGCCCAGTGTTGGGCTCCCTGCTCAGCTGCTCTGCCCTCCAGCTCATGTTCTCAATCTCTCTCTCTCTCAAATAAATAAATAAATAAATATTTTTTTAAAAAAAGAACTTATACAGAATGTTTTTAAAAGAGAGATATTATTGAAAATATGAGAGATTAATAAAGTTAGAGAACAGGACAAGAAAGTCCAATATACCAGAATTCCAGAAATAACAGTGAGAATAAGAAAAAAGCAACATTTGAAGAGATAACAATGAAGAATTTTCCAGAAAGACATCAACTCAGATACAAGTAGGATAAAAATAGATCCATACCTAGATATAGCAAAATGAAACTGTAGGACACCAAAGACAAAGAGAAGTTCTAAAAAGCAGCCAATGAGAAAAATTTAACTTGGGTTTGGTTTGTCACCTCAAAACAAAATGATAGACAATAAATGGTTTTTTATTTAATTTTATTTTATTATGTTGTGCTAGTCACCATACACTACATCATTAGTTTTTGATGTAGTGTTCCATGATTCATTGTTTTCGTATAACACCCAGTGCTCCATGCAATACCTGCCCTCCTTAATACCCATCACCAGGATAACCCATCTCCCCACCCTCCTCCACTCTAAGACCCTCAGTTTATTTCTCAGAGTCCATAGTCTCTCATGGTTCGTCTCCCCCTCCGATTCCCCCCCTTCATTTATCCCTTCCTACTATCTTGGGGTTTTTGTTTTGTTTTGTTTTAACATATAATGTATTATTTGTTTCAGAGGTACAGGTCTGTGATTCATCAGTCTTACACAATTCACAGCACTCACCATAGCACACACCCTCCCCAATGTCCGTCACTCAGCCACCCCATCCCTCCCACCCCCCACCATTCCAGCAACCCTCAGTTTGTTTCCTGAGATTAAGAGTCTCTAATGGTTTGTCTCCCTCTTTGGTTTCATCTTGTTTCATTTTTTCCTCCCTTCCCCTATGATCCTGTTTTGTTTCTCAAACTCCTCATATCAGTGAGATCATATGATACTTGCCTTTCTCTGATTGTCTTATTTCTCTTAGCATAATACCCTCTAGTTCCATCCACGTCATTGTAAATGGCAAGATTTGGGGGGTTTTTTGATGGCTGCATAATATTCCATTGTATATATATACCACTTCTTCTTTATCCATTCATCTGTTGGTGGACATCTTGGCCCTTTCCATAGTTTGGCTATTGTGGACATTGCTGCTATAAACATCAGGATGCACGTATCCCTTCGGATCCCTACGTTTGTATCTTTGGGGTAAATACCCAGTAGCACAATTGCTGGGTCATATTTTCAACTTTTTGAGGAACCTCCATACTGTTTTCCAGAGTGGCTGCACCAGCTTGCATTCCCACCAACAGTGTAGGAGGGTTCCCATTTCTCTGCATCCTCGCCAACATCTGTCATTTCCTAACTTGTTAATTTTAGCCATTCTGACTGGTGTGAGGTGATATCTCATTGAGGTTTTGATTTGGATTTCCCTGATGGCGAGTGATGTTGAACACTTTTTCATCTATCTGTTGGCCATTTGGATGTCTTCTTTGGAAAAATGTCTGCTCATGTCTTCTGCCCATTTCTTGATTGGATTATTCTTTGGGTGTTGAGTTTGATAAGTTTTTTATAGATTTTGGATACTAGCCCTTTATCTGATATGTCATTTGAAAATATCTTCTGCCATTCTGTCAGTTGTCTTTTGGTTTTGTTGACTGTTTCCTTGGCTGTGCAAAAGCTTTTTATCTTGATGAAGTCCTAATAGTTCATTTTTGCAGTTGCTTCCCTTGCCTTTGGCGATGTGTCTAGGAAGAAGTTGCTGCAATTGAGGTCGAAGAGGTTGCTGCCGGTGTTCTCCTCAAGGATTTTGATGGATTCCTGTCTCACATTTAGGTCTTTCATCCATTTTGATTCTAATTTTTGTGTGTGGTGTAAGAAAATGGTCCAGTTTCATTCTTCTGCATGTGACTGTCCAATTTTCCCAACACCATTTGTTGAAGAGACTTTTTTCCATTGGACATTCTTTCCTGCTTTGTCGAAGATCAGTTGGCCATAGAGTTGAGGGTCCATTTCTGGGCTCTCTATTCTGTTCATTGATCTATGTGTCTGTTTTTGTGCCAGTACCATACTGTCTTGATGATGATAGCTTTGTAATAGAGCTTGAAGTCGGGAATTGTGATGCCACCAGCTTTGCTTTTCTTTTTCAACATTCCTTGGCTATTTGGGGTCTTTTCTGGTTCCATACAAATTTTAGCATTATTTGTTCCAGCTCTGTGAAAAAAGTTGATGGTATCTTGATAGGGATTGCATTAAATGTGTAGATTGTTCTAGGTAGCATAGACATTTTCACAATATTTGTTCTTCCAATCCATGAGCATGGAATGTTTTTCCATATCTTTGTGTCTTCTCAATTTCTTTCATGAGTATTTTATAGTTTTCTGAGTACAGATTCTTTGTCTCTTTGGTTAGATTTATTCCTAGGTATCTTATGGTTTTGGGTGCAATTGTAAATGGGATCGACTCCTTAATTTCTCTTTCTTCTGTCTTGTTGTTGGTGTATAGGAATGCCACTGATTTCTGTACATCGATTTTATATCCTGCCACTTTACTGAATTCCTGTATGAGTTCTAGCAGTTTTGGGGTGGAGTCTTTGGGGTTTTCCACATAAAGTATCATATCATCTGCAAAGAGTGAGAGTTTGACTTCTTCTTTGTCAATTTGGATGTCTTTTATTTCTTTTTGTTGTCTGATTGCTGAGGCTAGGACTTCTTTTTTTTTAGGCATTTTTTTTTATTCTTATGTTAATCCCCATATATTGCATCATTAGTTTTAGATGAAGTGTTCCATGATTCATTGTTTGTGAGAGGCTAGGATTTCTAATACTATGTTGAATAGCAGTGGTGATGGACTTCCCTGCCATGTTCCTGACCTTAGGGGGAAAGCTCTCAGTTTTTCCCCATTGAGAATGATATTCGCTGTGGGTTTTTAATAAATGGCTTTTATGATATTGAGGTATGTACCCTCTATCCCTACACTCTGAAGAGTTTTAATCAAGAAATGATGCTGTACTTTGGTCAAATGCCTTTTCTGCATCTATTGAGAAGATCATATGGTTCTTGTTCTTTCTTTTGTTAATGTATTGTATCACGTTGATTGATTTGCAGATGTTGAACCAATCTTGCAGCCCAGGGATAAATCCCACTTGGTCATGGTGAATAATCCTTTTAATGGACTGTTGGATCCTATTGGCTAGTATTTTGGTGAGAATTTTTGCATCCATGTTCATCACGGATATTGGTCTGTAATTCTCCTTTTTGATGGGGTCTTTGTCTGGTTTTGGGATCAAGGTAATGCTGGCCTCGTAAAATGAGTTTGGAAGTTTTCCTTCCATTTCTATTTTTTGGAACAGTTTCAGAAGAATAGGTATTAATTCTTCCTTAAAAGTTTGGTAGAATTCCCCTGGGAAGCCATCTGGCCCTGGGCTCTTGTTTGTTGGGACATTTTTGATAACTGCTTCAATTTCCTTATTGGTTATGGGTCTGTTCAGGTTTTCTATTTCTTCCTGGTTCAGTTTTGGTAGTTTATAGGTCTCTAGGAATGCATCCATTTCTTCCAGATTGTCTAATTTGCTGGCTTATAGTTGCTCATAATACATTCTTATAATTGTTTGTATTTCTTTGGTGTTAGTTGTGATCTCTCCTCTTTCATTCATGATTTTATTTATTTGGGTCATTTCTCTTTTCTTTTTGATAAGTCTGGCCAGGGGTTTATCATCTTGTTAATTCTTTCAAAGAACCAGCTCCTAGTTTCATTGATTTGTTCTACTGTTCTTTTGGTCTCTATTTCATTGATTTCTGCTCTGATCTTTATTATTTCTCTTCTCCTGCTGGGTTTAGGCTTTATTTGCTGTTCTTTCTCCAGCTCCTTTAGGTGTAGGGTTATGTTGTGTGTTTGAGACCTTTCTTGTTTCTTGAGAAAGGCTTGTATTGCTATATACTTTCCTCTTAGGACCACCTTTGCTGCATCCCAAAGATTTTGAACAGTTGTGTTTTCATTTTCATTGGTTTCCATGAATTTTAATTCTTTTTTTTTTTTTTTTTTTTTTTTTTTGCATTTGGCCCATCTGTTGGGGTTTACTTAAATTCAGTTTGTTGACACAATCACACATTGGGCAAAAGCAATCTAATTCTTTAATTCCCTGGTTGACCCATTCATTCTTTAGTAGGATGCCCTTTAGCCTCCATGTATTTGAGT
Organism: Mirounga leonina; assembly: GCF_011800145.1. Classification (NCBI taxonomy): domain Eukaryota; kingdom Metazoa; phylum Chordata; class Mammalia; order Carnivora; family Phocidae; genus Mirounga; species Mirounga leonina. Next base: position 36,335,003 of record NW_023270387.1, on the reverse strand, counting down.
TCTTCCCAACTTTCTTCTTATGATTGAGTTCTAGTTTCAAAGCATTGTGGCTCGAAAATATGCAGGCAATGATCCCAGTCTTTTGGTACTGGTTGAGACCTGATTTGTGACCTAGAATGTGATCTAGTCTGGAGAATGTTCCATGGGCAGTAGAGAAGAATATGTACTCTGTTGTTTTGGGATGGTATGTTCTGAATATATCTGTGAAGTACATCTGGTCCAATGTGTCATTTAAAACCTTTATTTCCTTGTTGATCTTTTGCTTAGATGATCTGTCCATTTCAGTGAGGGGGGGTATTAAAGTCCCCTACTATTACTGTATTGTTGTCGATGTGTTTCTTTGATTTTATTATTAATTGGCTTTTATAATTTGCTGCTCCCATGTTAGGGGCATAGATATTTACAACTGTTAGATCTTCTTGTTGGATAAACTCTTTAAGTATGATATAGTGTCCTTCCTCATCTCTTATTATAGTCTTTGGTTTAAAATCTAATTTGTCTGATATAAGGATTGCCACCCCAGCTTTCTTTTGATGTCCATTAGCATGGTAAATGGTGTTCCACCCACTCACTTTCAATCTAGAGGTGTCTTTGGGTCTAAAATCAGTCTCTTACAGGCAGCATATCAGTGGGTCTTGTTTTTTTTTATCCAATCTGATACGCTGTGTCTTTTGATTGGGACATTTGGCCCATTTACATTCAGCGTAACTATTGAAAGATAGGAATTTAGTGCCATTGTATTGCCTGTAAGGTGACTGTTACTGTATATTGTCTCTAGTCTTTTCTGGCCTATGTTACGTTCAGGCTCTTTCTTTGCTTAGAGGACCCCTTTCAATATTTTGACAATAAATGTTTTCAAAAGAAAAAATTTATAGCCATTTTTAGTGGATTTTAGTAATACTTCTGAATAAATGAATAAATTGTAAGCAGCAGGTCTGAGGTGAAAGCCTTCTGATTCCAAATGTATTTCAATGAGCACTGGGTGTTATACACAAACAATGAATCGTGGAACACTACATCAAAAACTAATGAAGTACTGTATGGTGACTAACATTAAATAAATAAATAAATAAATATATATATAAGTAAATAAAATTAAAAACCCGTATTTTTAAACATTAGCTATGCAAACAAAAAAAAAATCCAGTCTTAATGAAATTTCTGATGGTGGCACTTGACATGTCACTCACTTTGAAAAGGAATAGTGTGCAAAACTCTGTCCCTGAAATCTTTATCATGCCAATATTGCTATAATAAATGCATAGCTATCTTCTCAGACTTCAAGCTCTTCATAATCGTGCCAGAATAATACACCCTAATTATCACTTTTTCTTGCTACATCACTGACTAGAAACTTGAAAGATTATGCACTTCCTAACGTATCGCATCAAAATCCCTTCGAGACCTGTGGCACAGCAGTCTGGCTAGTGGTTGCACCCTAGAATTGACTGGGTGTGGACTTCAATGTACAGATACATGACCTGGAAAATTTCCAAATGTATTGAATCCTTGGTTTTCTCAGCTGTAAACTGAAAATAATAATAGCATCTACAATTTGTGGTGAGGATTAAAAGAGATAATCTATGTGGAGTTCCTTGCACAGTACTGACTCAGAACAAATTGTCACTGAATTTGGCTGTTACTATTAGATAATATTCTGTTTCTTTATTTTTTTTAAAGATTTTATTTATTTATTTGACAGAGAGAGACACAGTGAGAGGGAACACAAGCAGGGGGAGTGGGAGAGGGAGAAGCAGGCTTCCCACAGAGCAGGGAGCCCGATGAGGGGCTCGATCCCAGGACCCTGGGTTCATGACCTGAGCAGAAGGCAGATGCTTAATGACTGAGCCACCCAGGCGCCCAATTCTGTTTCTTTATTTTTGTCTTCTATTTTCCTCAGCCCGTACCCTTCTCCTTTTTCTCATGTCTTGTTGGCTTCTGCTTCAAGGCCAGTGGTTCTCAGAGTGAGGTCTGTACAGCGTCAGCATCACCTAGGAATGTGTTACAAGTACAGAGTCTCAGTCCTCACCCCAAACTTACCAAAGCAGGACCTCTGGAGGTGGGGCCCAACAGTCTGTGGGGTTTTTTTGTTTTTTTTTTTTAAAGAATTTTTTATTTATTCATTTGAGACAGAGAGATACAGAGAGAGAGAGAGAGAGTAGGAGCAGTGGGGAGAGGTGGAGGGAGAGGGAGAAGCAGACTCCCCACTGAGCAGGGAGCCTGAGGCAGGGCTCGATCCCAGGACCTGGAGATCATGACCTGAGCCAAAGGCAGATGCTTAACGACTGAGCCACCCAGGCGCCCCAGCAACAGTCTGTGTTTTAACCAACCCTTCAGATGAGGCCTACTGTTGTAAACCATTGTACATGTAACTCAGCTGTTCTCAACAAGTAGGCTTTTGCAAATATGTGAAGCTTTTGGTTGTCACAATTCTTGATGAGCCCTACTGGCAATTAGTGGGGCAGGGATGGCAATTTTCCCAAAACACTTCTAAACCTTCACCTCCCCATGCACCTACTGAAATCCTACACAATTTCCAAGGATTGGCTCCCTCACACTTGATCTTCTTTATTCATTTCAGCCCAGACCATAATCTCTCTTAGGACATAACCATTTGCTCCTGTGTAATATCCCATGAAGGAGAATTCTTACCTCTTATTCCTTCTATAGGGAGGCAGTTTTAATATAAGACTATAGAGTAGGGAGCCAGAATGCTGGGATCTGAATCCTAGCTTTGTGGCTCCCTTAGCCACATCAAAGGGTATACAAAGTATGCATTATGCAAGTGTTGGCTATTATTATTCTGTAACCCCCTTGGCATCTATATAATCCTGGGAACTTACCTCATGCCTCATACATTTCATTGTTTCATTGATTGGCCAAAGAACACCAGAACTTATTTCCAATTCAATCTTCAAATATTCATTTGAAGACTCAGGGAAGTCATGATCACCAACTTTAAATTAATAAATTCTTGCCATTTAGAAAGAAGAATTGGCGTAATCTTCATTGTTTCAGAACATAGGACTTGAAACTAGAGTTTTAAGGTGGGTAGCACAGTGCATTTGCCCTAAGTGTCCCTGATGCATCTCTTCCTCCTGTTCCTGTAAGAGTGGAGCTCAAAGACTTGGGAATTTGAGATCCACCTCTTTAAATTTTTTTCTACTTGTAAGATAGAAATGACAACACAATCATATTTCTGGAGCCTCTGAGATTCTTTATATTTGATTAATGTTCTACTTAATGGTTTTGCTCAAAAAAAGCCTTGTTTCCTGCCAATTTCTGATGACTGTCCTCCATCACCTGCCCACAGGCTATTAGCCTAAGTATGCATCACTGGCAGGGACCCTACTTTTGGTGGCACCAAGCACAGCATGGGCTGATGAAATGCTCCTTGGAGCCTGCTCATCCAAACATTGCATGCATCCAAATCTGAAGGTGATGACATCTCAGCCTGAGGTGGAAGGAGTACACAGGGTGCTGGATGACTGTGTAATAAGGGCAAGAGGAAGAGGTGATGCATGAATGTGGAAAGAGAATATCCCAGGGGTAGGCTCTGGTTTTGGGAGGAAGCCAGAGAGTAGGGAAGGTGATTTAGGCTCTATTTTGCATGTGATGTCATACCAGCAAACATGGCCAAAAGCCCCTGTAAAGGGAAAATACTAGTCATACAGCTCTTACAATTGGCATGAAGGAAAAGAGTAGGTCTGTGTCTTTGTCCATTTGTCTGTGAGACTCTCTAAAATTAAATTCTTACTTCATTAAGTAAGGCAGCAAATTAGTTCATAAAATAATCCAATTAATAAACATCTTGGAAAACATTTATGGCACCATCCAACATATATTAAACTATGGTATTAAATGAGAAAATTCTAGCTATGGCTAGCTGCCTATTGATTCTGTGGTTTAAAAGAAAAAGGAGAAGGAAGAAGAGGAGGAAGGGAGGAAGGATTGGCTTCCAGACCCATCCTTAGTTTGACCAGCTTGTGGCTTCCATTTGATCAATTTCACTGGGAAGCTTTGACTGGTGAATGCACTCACATATAATGAAGCTCACAAGAAAGAGATGAACAAGACCAGATTATTACTTTATTAATTTAAGCTGAAAGATAAAACTTCTAAAGAGATTCATAATCACAGGAGCTGATGGTATCATTTTCTACCCAATTACAAAAAATGGACAAAAGACTTGAATACACTCTTTCACAAAAGAAGATATGAAAATGGTCAACAATCATATGAAAGCGTGCTTAATCTTATCAGTCATTTGGGAAGTGCAAACAATCACAATGCAATAAGACTACATATCCACCAGAACGGCTAAAATTTAAAAAAATGAAATACCAAGTAATTGGCAATGATGGATCAAGTGGATTCTCAAACACTGCTACTAGGAATAAAAATTGGTAGCACCACTTTGGAAAACGTTGACAATATCTGTTAAAGCTAGAAGTACACACACCCAATCCAAGCATCATTTTGAGGCATATATACTACGGAAATTCACCAAAATGTATATATATGGATGTTTACAACAGCATTATTCATAATAGCCAAACCCTAGAAATAATTCATATGTTTCTCAAAAGGAGAAGGGATAAATACATTGTAGTATGACCACTATGGAACTGTATAAAGCAATGAAAATAAACAAGCTATTATAACATGCAGCACAAGGGATGAACCTCACAGACCTAAAGAGTATATACTATACGATTACATTTACATAAAGTCTAAAAACAGGCAAAACTAATCCATAGCAATAGAAGCCTGAGGAGTGAGGCTGGGAAATAATCAAAAGGGGTTAAAAGGAGAGGTTCTTGGGTGCTAGCAATGTTTTATTTCTTGATCTGGATGGAGGTTACATGAGTGTATTCACTTCATAAAAATTAGTCAAGCTGTACACTTGTGATTTATGCATATTTCTGTTTGTATGCTACTCATTAGTGGTTCTCAGCAGAGAGTGATTGTGCTTTCCGGGAGACATTTGGCATTTTCTGAAGAAATTTTTGTTTGTCCCAACTGAGATGATGTATTGGCATCTATAGACCAGAGATGCTGCTAAACATCCTACAACACACAGCACAGCCTCCTACAACAAAGAATTATCTATACATCACTAAGAGCAAGTGTTCAAAATAAAGTACCAGCAAAATAATAATTATGACAATAATAACAATATTTTGTATGGTTTACACAACACTGATATAAGCTAAGGTGGCCTTATACTGTATCCACTTGAACTACCCAAGTCAGTCCATGATGTTCCATGGCAAGCCTGTAACCAAGAATCAAAGTTCTGTGTAATTGTGAAGAAGCAACATGCAAAGTGAAGGAACAAGGACTTAGGAACTAAACTCAGGAACATGGAAAAATAAATGCACTCACCTTCACGGTATCCCATGGAATGCCCCTACACTAATGTCTGGGAGGAAAGCTCCTGGATATCTTTTTCACTTTTGAAACTCCACCATGTTGCATCAGAGCACTATTTGTTGAACTTATGAACGAACAGGATTTCCTGCAGCCCATGCACACTGTCCTCTAATGAAGTAGCCCCTTCTACCCTGCATACCTTGTGTCCCCAATGTCCCAAGACCCAAATTCTTTCTTTGTTTACCCTCAACTCAAAATGTATCTAGTTTACATGTCCTGTATCTTACCAGGTAATCAGGTAACTGCCAGAAATCCCACAAGTTGGGGCACCTGGGTGGCTCAGTCAGTTAAGCATCTGCCTTTGGCTCGGGTCATGATCCCAGGGTCCTGGAATCGAGCCCCATGTGCGGCTCCCTGCTCAGAAGGGAGTCTGCTTCTCCCTCTTCCTCTGCCCCTCCTCTCTCTCTTTCTCTCTCTCAAATAAATAAAATCTTAAAAAAAAAAATTCCACAAGTTTGTGGCAGATCTGAGAGGAAGAGAAACAAAGAAAGGCAAGGGGATATTTCAGTGACTCCCAAATCAAACACTGAAAATGGCTGCCTTTGGTAACAAGGCACCTTACTGTGGTGCTTACTCTGGTAGGAAGGAACCTAGTGGGAGGATTCATGCACACCTATCACACACTTATGGGGTCCTCATACATACAGAGACATCGATCCACATTTAGGGTAGGGTGTGAAAGCAGGAGTCCTCGTACTGAAATTTTTAGAGACTGACTTCCCACATGTGATAGGCAGAACAACGTCCCCTCAAGAAAGATGTCCATGTCCTTATTTCTGGAACATATAAATACATTCATTTACAAACGGGCAAATGGGCAATTAAGATTGTAGATGGAATTAATGTTGTAAATTAAATTAAGATTTAATTTAATTAATAAATAAAAATATAAAATTAATTAAAAATAAAAAATAAATTAAGATTTAAATTAAGATAGCTGACTTTAAAATAGGGATTTGATCCTGGATTATCCAAGCAGACCCAGTGCAACCACAAGGGTCTTTAAAAGGGAAGGAGGGAGACAGAAGAAAACCACAGAAATGACAGCATTAGAAGGATTCAGCCATAGGGCGCCTGGTGGCTCAGTCGTTAAGCGTCTGCCTTCGGCTCAGGTCATGATCCCACGGTCCTGGGATCCAGCCCCGCATTGGCTCCCTGCTCCGCGGGAAGCCTGCTTCTCCCTCTCCCACTCCCCCGCTTGTGTTCCCTCTCTCGCTGTGTCTCTGTCAAATAAATAAATAAAATCTTAAAAAACAACAACAACAAAAAAAAACCAGAAGAAGGATTCAGCCAAACACTGCTGACTTTTAAGTTGGAGGAAGAGGGCTGTGAGCCAAGGAATGTGTGCAGCTTCTAGAAGGTAGAAAAGTCAAGGAAATGTATTCTCCCTTAGAGCCTTCGAAGGAATGCAGCCCTGCCAAAACTTTTAATCCAGTGAGAACCATTTTGGATTTCTGTTGTTCAGAACTGTTAAATAATAAATTTGTTTTATTTCAAGTCACTAAATTCATGGTAATTTGTTACAGCAGCAATAGGAACTCATACACTATGTTAATGGGTTAAAGAAAATCCATGGATCCCCCAAACAACTACTAATATAATTTATATTTGGCTTTGAGTATAATTAAAGGGAACACACATGGATCCAACCCTCCTGCCCCACACCCCCCGCAACATGTTTGCAGTCTTTAGTCACTTACATTGCTGCCCATGACATTCCCCTTCTAATTTGATCTTGTTATCAGAATTCAAGGAGGAACTTGGGCAGGAGAGACTGGTTGCAGTTACCATGAATTAATCGAGAGATGCCTGAATGCATTGTCTGCATTGTCTGCATTGCATGGGGTTAAAATAGAACTGTGCCAACACAGAGAGAATAGCCTGTTTATTCTCTGTAAAGAGGATATCTGCAGAAGAAAGTGGTCCTTTTGCTGGCAAAGTTGGTGATTTGCAGATTTGCAAAACTAGGGCACAAAATACACACAGGTGCAAATAGATGTCTGTAAATATAAAAGTGAAACAAGTAATTTGAGCTTTCTGGGAGAGAGCCAATTAATTAACTCCATCTCCAAAAATACTGCAAAGCCAGTCTCTGATCCACACTGAGGAGCTAAACCATGCTCTGAGTAGCAACCAAGGGGTGGCTTAAGGAAGCAAAAATACCCACAATCCTTATCAGCCCCATCACCCAAATCACTCCAAATAAACACCCAACCCAAGTAAAGACATGATTACTATGTAAACACAGCTTCAAGCTACCATCAAATAAATACATTTTCTGTGCTTAAGTAATGTGCTTGTCCTCCAAAAGCAGCTTCAGGGGAGTCCTCTACCCATCACCCCCATGTGATCACAGATCCCACATCCTTCCTATATGGAAATTCTAAGGATGCCATAGCATGCATGTATCAAGGGTAATTTTCTTTCTTTTTAATAAGCACAGAGTAAAAGAAAGAAACAAGTGGTATATCTAAGCAACAATGAGATGCCAAGAACTTGGAAATAATGTTAACAAGATAAGCTTCTGAGAGAAAAACAAAACCAACACACTGTTCCTCAAAGCTGACTTGTAGAAGGTTGCCTTCAAAATGAAGACAGGCCAGGGGCGGTCTGGGTGGCTCAGGTGGTTGAGCATCTGACTCTCAATTTCGCTCAGGTCATGATCTCAAGGTTATGAGATCAAGCCCCACGTGGGGCTCCATGCTTAGCAGGGAGTCTGCTTGAGATTCCCTCCTTCTGCCCCTCTCCCCACTCACATATGCACTCTCTCTCTCTCTCTCTCTCTAAAAATAAATAAATAAATCTTTTTAAAAAATGACAGGCTGGCGAGCCCTGGTTATAAGCAGATTTAGGGTATTTGGGTATTGGTACATTTAAAGAAATAATGCATCAATCAGAAGGGGACTGTTCAGAAAGAAAAGTATCAAAAAATAACAGAGGAGCAAAAGCTGGTTGTGCTCACTCAACCACTGTCCAGGAGGGGAGGGTCTATGAAGTCTGTGTTCTAGGTCTGCATCCCTGGGATGGAGGTGGCTGTGTCAGTCCATCATGTTCTGATCAAACTAGACAAAAAATCCAGCTAACTCCCCTGGTTCTGATTATATGTTCACCAAGTAATCTTTCTATCATTGTCTTAATCTGTTCAGGCTGCTATGACAAGATACCACAGGCTGAGGGCCTTATAAACAATAGAAATTTATTTCTCACCAATCTGGATGCTGGGAGATCCAAGATCAAAGTCCAGCATGGTCCCATTCTGATAAAGATCCTCGGGGCGCCTGGGTGGCGCAGTCGGTTAAGCGTCTGCCTTGGGCTCAGGTCATGATCCCAGAGTCCTGGGATCGAGCCCCGCATTGGGCTCCCTGCTCTGTGGGGAGCCTGCTTCTCCTACTCCCTCTGCTATTCACCCTGCTTGTGCTCTCTCTCTGTCAAATAAAAAAATAAAATCTTAAAAAAAGAGAGAGAGAGAGAAACCCTCTACGTGGTTCATAGCTGCCTTCTCATTGTGTATTACATGATGGAAGGGGCAAGGGATCTGGAGTCTCTTTTGTAAGAACACTAATCCCATTGGTGAGACCTCCACCCTCATCACCTAAGCCCCTCCCAAAGGCCCCACCTCCTAAGACCATCACCTCTAGGACTTTAGGATTTCAACATACGAATTTGGGAGGGAAACAAACATTCACACCACAGCAATTATAATGTGACTATAGGGGGGAGAATGCACTAATCAGCACTCAGAAGCTCTTTACCTGCTTAAAATGGTTATGTTCTCATCACAAATTCATATATTGTTTTTCCAGTTTAATTCAAACTATGCACCATCTTTCCACCTGATTGATACCCCGTAAGAGCTGCAGGAGCCCTGAGCTCTTTGCTTAAAGGGAATTGTTTTGCCAACTCTCGTTTGGGTGAGAGGGGTCATAATTTCCACCGGAGCACTAGTCTTGCCAACAGGATGGCTGGGATTATTTCCACTTTCATCCCTCTTCCATTGTCTGGGCTGGAGCTTATGTTCCACCTGGGCTACCTTGTTTTGAGCTAACTACAAGCCAGCTGCCACTAAAGACCTTCTCTCAGAGAGAGCCTCAGGCCCTGCTCTTCCAGAACATCTCATTCTCTCCTCTGCTGAGGAGGATGCACGACTACGTAAACACCACGGAAGGAGAGACTTATTCATGAAGAGAAAATGAAAACATGAAAAAGAACTGGCTAGAAATTGAAGAGGACACCCTACAGCGGCTTGTCTCGGGAAGAAACGGAGGCCAAGTCACATGGGCCCTTGATCCTACTCCAGCTCAACCACGTGCAGCAACCTCTGTGGCCTGGAGGGTCAGCTAGCTTGGATCACATTTGCTGCCAGTTTCCTGGCTAATAAAACACTGGTACCCATGACTCTAACTTTTACTTCTAATTAAATTATTTTTATTGGAATGCTCTTTAAATATGTACAAACCTAAACCTGGATATAAATTCCTTATGCTCACACAACTGTAGCCTTACAGAACCAATATAATTCAAATGAACTCTATTAATGTAACATGACAGATGATGTTCCTTCGCTGAAATAAAATCACCCGTTACTCTGGGACTCAGGTACTGAGTGCCAGGGCACGATCTTTTAGGTTTGGCAGCTGGTGCTATTACGCACTCTGAGGGAACTTTATGTTCCCGACATAGTTCTTTATTTAAGCTACTATGAAACTTTTGTTCACAGCCTGCGTCTTGATGCCATCGGCCTTCACTAATACACTAATTTTTTTTTCTTTGTTCTTTTCCTTTCTACCTGAAGCCAATAAAGTTATGAGCACAAAAGCCAACTCGAAACTGTGTGGCAGGACTCAGGAAGTCGTGTGATGGCTCGGAATGTCCTTATATTCATGTGTTTAGATTATTTTCAAATTAAACACAATTTTTTTTAATTGCTGTGGAAAGCATGCACACTCTAGTTTGGAAAACTGGTGGGCTCTAGTCCCTTGACGGAGCACTGCGTCACACTCTCACTGCGTCACACTCTCACCTTTCCTTCCAATGTGCAGGGAAATAGGAAGACAAAAAAAAAAAAAAAAAAAAACAATGTTTCCTCTCTGCTTTCAGCTCACAAAATGGTTGAGACAAACTTATGCCCTTTTCTTTGATTTTGCACTCTGCATCTCTGAGCTTCTAAGTATTATGTAAGTTGTCTGGGGGAATATTCATGGAGCCAGACCCATCTTCTCTTCAAGGAAAGATAAAAGCTAGAAAAGAGGGAGAGTGGAGTCCGAGTGCCTGTTGTCTTGCAGTTCTTCAGCAGAGCAGAACAGTGGGCAGGAGTGGGAAAACTCCCAAGACTCTATTCCCCTCCCCCCCCAACACACACACCTGCTAGAGCAGACCTGCCTTTGCCTTCTACTTCATTTCCCTCTTGTCTTAGGAGAAGAAATATACTTTTAGGATAGAAGGAAATAAACATTAAAATTTTACAAATTTGAAATACTGGTCATGAGACCTGGCAGATCTGCATCAGTTCTGCATTTAATCAAATAATTTGGGAGTAAAGCCGGAGACCTGACAATGCTCCCAGAGGCCAGTGAACCCTTTCCCCCAAATGCCCACTGATTTAAAATGCCACCTTTATCATATTTAAATTTCCATATAAATGCAGGTCAATTGCTGAACTCTATGCTGCCACATTAATCTATCAGTCTATTCCCAGGAGCATCAGACTGTTTTAAATACTATAAATAGCTAATGAGCTTCTGCATCTGACCTCCTGCCTTCTCATTTTTCTTTCACGATTTTCTTTTTTTCTTTTTTTCTTGTTTCTTTACATCTTTAGAGATTTCACCATCTTCATCTTTTAGGTCCATATTTTGATCTCCAAGCCTTCTGTTGAAAAACATTTAGCAATCGTGATTTTTACAAGAACTATTTCTTATTTCTTCTTCTTCAGTACAGCCTGTTTTTATTTTAAGGCTGAAATAGTCTCCTAAATGGCTCTAATGATAGTAGATTAGAATGGTTTTTAAAATTATTTATTTATTTATTTGTCAAAGTGAGAGAGAGCACAAGCAGGGAGCAGGGGAGGAGCAGAGGGAGAAAAGCAGACTCCCCACTGAGCAGGGAGCCCGACGTGGGGCTCAATCTCAGGACCCTAAGATCATGACCTGAGGTGAAGGCAAACACTTAACTGACTGAGCGACCCAGATGCCCCAGATTAGAATGTTCTAAAGTTCTTTGTTTCCTGAGTCAATGATTCTGATTTTTCCCTCCATTTTTGGATTCGTTTTTGTTGGGGCTTTACCTAAGACATCTAGACATTCTTGGTTGTCTCCATTAATCTGATCCCATTTTCTTTCTATCCTGCAAATATTGTTTTAAATTTCTATTCCCTATAGCACTCTTTTTTCAGCATTGTTATGGGTGTACTGATTTTAAGGTATCTTTTCTGTAATTTCATTCAGAATTTAGGAAGAAGAGTCAACTCACCATGCTGTATAATTTAGTAAAATTTTAAAACATAAATCAGGGATCTTCTTTAAAAAATGTTGGCAGAAAATGTGGAGAGTTCATCCTTCATGCAAGGGTATATTTTCATACAAATGCCCACCGATCTGAAATGTTATCTTTATCCTATACTAAACTTCTTCATAAATGTAGGATTATTTCTCAACCTCATGCTATCTCATTGAGCTATCAATCTATTCCTATGTCAGTAACATGTTTTTAATTAGTTACTGTTTTAATTGCTTCTAGTTGTCCAGCAGATATCCACTTGTAAGTTGGATGGGATTATGGAAAAAAAATAGTAATAATACAGATCTTGAAACAAAGCTTGAAATTTCATTTTGTCCATTTAAAGGTTCTTGATGAACAGAAAACCAATGGTCAGATGAGATTTGTAACAGTTCCTGAGCATTTGTGGTAACCTGTATCTTGTTTGCAAGATGTATATAACATATGATATTTTTATTGATAAGTTTATTCATATAATATCCTCAAAAATAGTGATTAATATTTCTATTAATATCTCCACTTTACAAAAGAAGAAACTAAAACCTGGAGAACTTAACTGGCTTACTCAAGATTTACTAACCAGCAAGTGGCAGGACTTGAACTCAGATCTCACAGTCTCACTGATATACTAGACGTGCCACTTTTCATTCACACAATGGACGTTCTTTGTTCATTTATTAGAATGTCCTTTAGTAACTAGCTTGTCCTTCTGCGCCAAATGAATTGGAAAACAAGTCCGTTGCTGATTGTCTACTTGTGGAGGCAGAACCGTATCAGTTTGACTACATGTTCAGAGCAAGGCAATTCAATTACTGTGACACCCTGCATGAGGACAGACAGTTTCCTGTGTTTCCCACACAAAAGGTCACAGTGCCCTGTAGGTTATAGATTGCCAACCTTTAACTACTCCTGACTACACCTGCAAGATATGCTCATGCATCTATGCCACAGCTTAAATAGGTTTGGGGTTTTTTTTAATTAATTTATTTGTCAGAGAGAGAGAGAGAGCCCAAGCAAGGGGAGCGGCAGGGAAAGGGAGAAGCAGACTCCCTGCTGAGCAAGGAGTCCAACGTGGGACTCGATCCCAGCACCCTGGGATCATGACCTGAGCCAAACGCAGACGCTTAATCGACTCAGCCACCCAGGCGTCCCGATAAAGAGGTTTTAAAAATATATGTACATGATGAATACTTTTTGCAATCATCAGAGGACAAAGACAGAAGGAAAATATAGAAGTGAAAATGTTTATATTAGCGAGGCAGTCTTAGGAAAACAATTAGTTCTTTTAAAACGTTTGGTAGTATCATTGTCTTTACAGTTTTTTGTTTTGGTTTGGTTTTTTATCCTCACAGTTTTTTTTTTTTTTTTTAAAGATTTTATTTATTTATTTTGAGAGAGAGAGAATGAGAGAGAACACATGAGAGGGGATAGGGTCAGAGAGCAAAGCAGACTCCCTGCCAAGCAGGGAGCCCGATGAGGGACTCGATCCCGGGACTCCAGGATCATGACCTGAGCCGAAGGCAGTCGCCTAACCAACTGAGCCACCCAGGCGCCCTATCCTCACAGTTTTAAAAGTATTTTTATTTATTTAATTTATTAAATGTGACCAAGAAGGCATCCAGGAATAAAGGATATTTAAAGATTCTTCTCCAAAACATATGTTGATGTATCTTAAGAATTTTGCTTCTTTTGTCCTCCTTCTAGCTAAGGCCTCAGAATGTGTAAAATGGCCAAGAGGAGAAGCTGGGGAGCAAAGGGCCCAGGTAATGATAAAGAAACAGCTGGGAGGTGGGGGGTGAGATATTATAAAAGCAAACAAGAGAAAAGAATCAGAGAGAGAGAGAGAAAAGAACACATCTTTTCTGCTTTCAACCATGCCAAGAAAAAAGGGCCATACAGAAAAAGAGGGAAAACTACTGGAAGTAAATATAAAGATCCAGGAAGGGTAGGAAAGGAGGAGGGGAAGATTAGTGAAAGATAAAGAATGAGGGAAATGAAAGGACTGATAAAACAAACAGGAAACTGGTCTGAAGAGAACAGCGAGGAAAGGATTACTGCTGAGGTGAAGGAATATGTTGGTCAGACATAAATGTAATTGTTTTGTGCTTCTATGCAGACAGCTGCTGCAAATGTGAAGCCTGCCCCATTTCTAAACACCCAAGATAAAGAGGTCACACCCCATGTGAAAATGAAAATTAAACCCATTTCATTTCCAATCTCCTATTTCTTTTCCCTCCCTCCTTTCCCAACATCCTTACAAGTTGCAAACATAAAGATATTCTTATGCTGATTTAATTTGGTTCCAAAGGCTCAAAGGGTGAGAAAACTTAGCTCAACCCCCAAAGTCCAGGTCCCAGAAGGCCAAGGTCTCATACTGGCCAATGATTCACTGACCAAACCCAAAGCAAAAAGAATTACCCAAAACTTGAAAATAAGGTCAAAACACCACTGCCAGAGTGTTCGTGATCACAGTAGAGCATTTTCTAACTAGGCTGCCCTGAGTCTCCTGATTCTCTCGGGCTGTCGTTTAGATCGACTTAATACTTGCATTAATTGGTTAGCACTTGATAAGTTATGAGGTATCTATGCCCAGTGGAGATAAAAACAGAAAATGCCCAGCAAAAAAAACCGATAACCTCAGAGTTGAGCCATTTTATTGGCTCCAACATCATTAACAGTTTTGCACGTGACTTAACAATCCCATTCCATCATTCTCTCTTTCACCAACTGTACAGACTTCTTTCTGTCAGAGTCCCCTTTACCATCCTGCCACTTCCCTCACTGGGGAGTTAAACAAATCTTTGACATGTGCTCAATATACATTTGTATATGTTTTTAAATGTTTAAAATGTATACTTAGACAATATTAACAAAAACAATAATAATACCTATTCAGCTATTTCTTACTGTGTGTCAGATTTGTATGAAGTACTTTGTGAAGGCTTTAATCCTCACAACAACCCTGTGAGTTTGGGTAAATGGAGGCCCAGGAAAGGTACGTAATTTTGGAAGGTTGTCCATGACCAGAGGACAGATTAGAACTCTGGACTGATTTTGTAAGAATCCTGCATTCTTGCTATTGCATTGAATTTTCCTGCAGAAGTAAAGTAGCAATGCCTGTCATGGGCAGGGATCTAGCAAGGACAGGACACTCTAGAGAGACACGGAGGCTGGAGGATGGCTGCTAAGAATGGGAGGCAGTTGGCCAAGCAAGTAAAGTTGTTAGAGACAAGTATGTTGATCTTGGAATAAAGGGGGGAAGAATATCATTATCTCCATTTAACAGGTGAGGAGACTTAAATTCAGAGAGAACAGGTTACCTCTCCCAAGTCACTCCACTGATAAGAAGCCAAGCAAGGATGTGAAAGCCCATCAGCAGACCCCAAGTCCAGGGCACTTTGTAAGGCCCCCCTTACTTCGGAACAGATGGTCAGCAAGTTCAGTCTCATCTGTTCTGCTTCTTAGTTCCAAACTAAGGTTACAACTGCCATTATTTCCCCTTTGTCCTGCATCGATTTGGCTTTGAGAGTTTTATCTTCCTGCTTTTGTCTTTGACATAACGATCAGGCAATATTTAATTTGGTCTCTGGTTCTCATTTATTTTTCTGGCACGGATCCCAGAGATCAACTCAAAGGAACAACACCCGGTCATAAGATATCAACAGCCTGATTTCTATCCGAGCAGTCTGACACTAGAGTTCATCATTCCTTTCCTAACCAGCTCCCATCCACCGCCCACAGCACAACATATGGACCCCACTTTTGTAGGTCTGCTACCCACTTGCCTGCAACACCAGTTTTACATCATAAAATTAGGCACTGTTAATGGTAAGGATTAAGCAGATGGGCTCCTCAAAACAGTAAACACACAGCAAGAATTCCATCTGAAATCAATGTTTGCCTGAACTTCTTTACATAAGAAGTCATAGCTTTTTTAGAAATGAGGAAGAATATAGAATTGCATCTGCATTTTTGTTTGCCAGTTCCAGCTCCAGAGTTTACTATCTAACAAGACTCAACATAAGACTGTATTTTAAAATATCAATTGATAGCCATTAATCTGAGACCCAACAAACCTATAAATTTAGTTACCCTGAGCTACTTCTTTCCAAAGCACCTCCCCCATTTTCTTTAGGGGTCCGATCAACTCATTTTTCAGCTCGGAGTTCTTCAATTCTGACTCTTTGTGATTCTGTTACTTGTATGTTTTTCAGAATTCCTGCCTATAACCTAGAGAAAGCCACCTTTTCTGTTGTGTCATCTCTTACTATAGATAGTATTGATGATGCCCTCAGGATACTCCATAGGGGGAAAGATAAATGAAAGAAAGCAGTAGGAGGGGGAGGAAAGTGGCAAAATAATAAAGAGAGAAGCTAACCTTTATGGAGCATCTATTATATTTTAAGCATGGTGCTAGAAACTTTTAGATAGGTAGCCTCATCTAACTGTCATAACAACTCTGAGAAGTTATTGTCTCAATGGAAACAAACAAACAAACTGAGGTTCAGTGAAAGAAAATAACTTACTCCATGTTGCTCAGCTAGTAACTGGTGGCACCAAATTTTCTTGCTGAACAGACACATTTCCTAACTTTAGAAACTTAAAAGCCAATAGTTAATTCTTAGGGGTTAGGTGGATAAGATACCTGCTTGTGAGATGAATTATGAGGAGATTTCCAGAACAGAGTCACGTGGCCTAGGAAGAATCTGGAAAACATTCACATATTGAATGAATTTAAAAATCAGGTTAATATATTTAAATACTATTCCAGATTAAAAAAAAGGATAAATTTTCTCTGAGAGTGATCACCCACTGAAAAGTAAAAACACCGAGAAGGAAACGCACAGTCAGGTGTACAAAACTAGGGCAAAATGGATGAGAGTGGGGCATTAAAAGTCTTGAAAACTTAAGGAAATTCTATATATGAAGATTAAAGGAAACTTTCTATTTCCAGTCTATATGGAGTAACAGGAATAGAACTCACCCCCTCGCCCCACACACATGAAACAATTTAAAATATTGACAAAATATACATGTACACATTTTTAAGAAGGCATACAAGCATTTAACATTAGTCAACAAAGGCCAGTGATCCCCTAGACACAGTAAATAAATGAGGAAAAACCTACAACTGCCCAAGCTTAATTCCTAGAGAATGTTTCCAGCCAGAGGAGCAGACAGGGCAAACCTAGGCAGAGCCCAGTGGTCTCCCTGAGATAAAGTGATGAAGCTGAGAGTCCAAGGAAGACAAGACAGTTACAGTTCTTAGAGCAAAGAAAAGCTGAGGAGAGAGCTGCATCCAGAGATCTACAGAGCCCCCTCCAGTACTCAGCACAGTGCATACAGTACATGCATGTGAGGAATCTATCTAAAGCTGAAGAAAGAACCATTAAGAAAGATTAGAGGAAATTGCTTGGGAATTACGCCTAAATGCTTACCAGCAAGGCTGAAAAAACTCATAACTCATGGAGTATTGGGCAAAATACTTAGGAAGGTTTTTCCCCAGTAGTGGGGAATAATTAGCTTTCAACCAATCTCCACTCCTGACTCACCTAACAAATCATAAGAGCAAGACTCAAAAAGATCAAATTCTTTACAAAACTTAACTACATCTCAAAGTAAAACTCAAGAAGAATTACTGGAATATAAAAATATTGAGAACCCAACAAGGTCACATTCATAATATCTGGCATCTAATCAAAGATCACCAGCCATACAAAGCAGGAAAATATGACCCATAATTCGAAGAAAATGCCACCAATCAAAACACATCTAAAATGATACAAATATTAGAGAAAGACATTATCAGAGAAAGACATTAAAGCAATTGTTATAACTGTTCTCCAGATGTTCAAAATTTAAGTAAATAAAGATCTTAAAAAGACCCCAATTAAACTTTTTAAAATTAAGGCTTTTTTTTTAGAGCAAGTCATTTATTGACTGAGTGACATGGAGTAAGTTATTTGCTTTCACTGAGCTTATGTCAAATGTATTTTATATATAAAAATGTAGCAGTTTTTATTTGTAATATCCCAAAACTAGAAACAACTCAAATGCCTATCCACAGGAGAATGAATAAACTAATTAAGGTATTTTCATACAATGGAATACAACTTCAAAATGAAAAGGAACAAACTATTCATGAATGCAACATTATGGATGAATTTCAAAGTAATTATGCTAAGTGAATGAAACCATACAAAAAGAGCACATACTACATGATTCTACTAGCAAATGTAAACTAATCTGTAGTAACTGAAAGCAGACCAGTGATTGGCGATAGGAGACAGGAAGGAGGAGAAGAAGGGATGACCAAGGGGCACAGGAAACTTTTGGGGGTGACACGTGTTCATGGTCTTAATTGTGATGGTGTTTTCATGGGTTTAACATGTCAAAACATTTCAAATAATACATGAGCGTAAATAAAACATGAGCTGTTTATGCTAAATACGTCTCAATACAGCTATTTAAGAAGGAAGATTAATCTCAACAAAGTGAGTTTATTTTCTTTTTTTAAAGATCTTATTTATTTATTTGACAGAGAGATAGAAAGCACAAGTAGGCAGGGACAGAGGGAGAGGGAGAAGCAGACTCTGCACTGAGCAGGGAGCCTGACTCGGGGCTCGATCCCAGGACCCCAGGATCATGACCTGCGCCGAAGCCAGATGCTTAACCAACTGAACCACCCCGGTGCCCCAACAAAGTGAGTTTAGAGAGAACATATACCTCAACATAATAAAAACCATTTATGACAAACCCATAGCTAACATCATACTCAGTAGTAAAAACTGAGAGCTTTTCCTCTAAGATCAGAAACAAGACAAGGATGTTGACTCTTGCCACTTGTATTCAAAAGTACTGGAACTCTTAGTCATAGCAATCAGACAAGTAAAAGAAGTAAAAGGCATGCAAATTAGTAAGGAAAAAGTAAAACTGTCACTATTTGTGGTTTACATAATACTATATATAGAAAACCCTAAAGTCTCCACCAAAAACTATTAGAAATAATAAATGAATTCAGTAAAGTTTCAGGATATAAAATTAATATACAGAAATCTGTTGTTTCTATACACCAGTAACAAAGTAGCAGAAAGAGAAATTAAGAAAACAATTCCACGTTAAATTACACCAAAAAAAATAAAATACCTAAGAAGAAACTTAACTAAGAAGGTGAACTATATTACAAAAACTACTGAACATTGACGGAGGAAATTGAAAATGACACAAACAAATGGAAAGACATACCCTGCTCATGGATTGGAAGAATTAATATTGTTAAAATGTCCATACTACCCAAACCAATCTACAAAATCAATGCAATCCCTATCAAAATGCCAATAGCATTTTTCACAGAACTAGAACAAATGCTCCTAAAATTTGTATGGAATCACAAAAGACCCTCAATAGGCAAAGCCATCTTAAGAAAGAGAAACAAAGCTGGATGTATCACAATCCCAGATTTCAAGATATACTGCAAAGCTGTAGTAATCAAAACAGTATATTACTGGCATAAAAACAGACATGTAGGTCAATGGAACAGAATAGGGAGCACAGAAATAAGCCCACACTTAATATGGTCAATTAATCTACAACAAAGGAGGCAAGAATATACAATGGAGAAAAGACAGTCTCTACAATAAATGGTGTTGGGAAAACTGAACAACTAGCTACATGCAAAAGAATGAAACTGGACCAGTTTCTTATACCATGCACAAAAATAAACTCAAAATGGATGAAAGACCTAAATGTGAGACCTGAAACCATAAAACTACTAGAAGAAAACACAGGCAGTAATCTCTTGGAAATTGACCTTAGCAATGTTTTTCTAGGTATGTCTCCTCAGGCCTGGGGTAAAAAAGCAAAAATAAACTATCAGGACTACACCAAAATCAAAAGCTTTTGCATAGTGAAGGAAACCATCAACAAAATGAAAAGGCAATCTACTAAATGGGATAAGATATTTGCAAATGATATAACTGATAAGGGATTAATATCCAAAATATATAAAGAACTTATGAAAATCAACCCCTCCAAAAGATAAATAATTTGATTTAAAAATGGGCAGAGGACTTGAATAGACATTTTTTAAAATAAGGCATACAGATGGCCAACAGATACTTGAAAAGATGCTCAACATCACTCAACATCAGGGAAATGCAAATGAAAACCACAATAAAATATTACTTTACACCTGTCAGAATGGCTAGAATCAATAAGACAAGAAATAACAAGTGTTGACAAGGATATAGTGAAAAAGGAACCTTTGTGCACTTTTGATAGGAATGTAAATAGGTGCAGCCACCATGAAAAACAGAGTGAAGGTCCTCAAAAAATTAAAAATAGAAATACCATATTATCCAGTAATTCCACTACTAGATATTCACACAAAGAAAATGAAAACACTAATTTGAAGATATATGCACCCTTATGTGTATTGTAACATTATTTATAATAGCCAAGAGATGGAAGCAACCTAAGTGTCCACTGATAGATGAAATGGATAAAGATTGGTAGCGGCACGTGGGTGGCTCAGTCCATTAAGCGTCCAACTCTTTTTTTTTTTTCAATTTTATTATGTTATGTTAGTCACCATACAATACATCATTAGCTTTTGAAGCGTCCAACTCTTGATTTCAGCTCAGGTCATGGTCTCAGAGTTGTGAGATCAAGCCCTGCGTTGGGCTCTGCATTGGGTGTGGAGCCTGCTTAGGATTCTCTCTCTCCCTCTTCATCTGCCCCCTCCCTCCCCTGCACTCTCCCTAAAAAAAAAAAAAAAAAAAAAAGGAACAAAAAGATGTGATTTTATATATATATATAATTCAGCCATAAAAAGAAAGAGATCTTGCATTTGCAACAACATGGATGGACCTGGAGGGTATTACACTAAGTGAAATAAGTCAGAGAAAGACAAATACATGCTTTCACTGATATGTGGAATCTAAAAAACAAAACAAATGAATAAATAAACAAAACACAGACCCATACAATTGCACCCAAAACCATAAGATACCTAGGAATAAATATAACCAAAGAGACAAAGAATCTGTACTCAGAAAAGTATAGAATACTCATGAAAGAAATTGAGGATGACACAAAGATATGGAAAAACGTTCCATGCTCATGGATTGGAAGAACAAATATTGTGAAAATGTCTATGCTACCTAGAACAATCTACACATTTAATGCAATCTCTATCAAAATACCATCAACTTTTTTCACAGAGCTGGAACAAATAATGCTAAAATTTGTATGGAACCAGAAAAGACGCCAAATAGCCAGAGGAATGTTGAAAAAGAAAAGCAAAGATGGTGGCATCATAATTCCGGACTTCAAACTCTATTACAAAGCTGTAATCATCAAGACAGTATGGTACTGGCACAAAAACAGACATATAGATCAATGAACAGAATAGAGAGCCCAGAAATGGACCCTCAACTCTATGGTCAACTCATCTTAGACAAAGCAGGAAAGAATGTCCAATGGAAAAAAGACAGTCTCTTCAACAAATGGTATTGGGAAAATTGGACAGCCACATGCAGAAGAATGAAACTGGACCATTTCCTTACACCACACACAAAAATAGAATCAAAATGGATGAAAGACCTAAATGTGAGACAGGAATCCATCAAAATCCTAGAGGAGAACACAGGTAGCAACTTCTTCGACCTCAGTCGCAGCAACTTCTTCCTAGAAACATTGCCCAAGGCAAGAGAAGCAAGGGCAAAAATGAACTATCAGGACTTCATCAAGATAAAAAGCTTTTGCATAGCAAAGGAAACAGTCAACAAAACCAAAAGACAACCGACAGAATGGGAGAAGATATTGCAAATGACATATCAGATAAAGGCCTTGTATCCAAAATCTATAAAGAACTTATCAAACTCAACACCCAAAGAACAAAGAATCCAATCAAGAAATGGGCAGAAGACATGAACAGACATTTTTCCAAAGAAGACATCCAAATGGCCAAACAGACACATGAAAAGGTGTTCAACATCACTCGCCATCAGGGAAATCCAAATCAAAACCTCAAGGAGATATCACCTCACACCAGCAGAATGGCTAAAATTAACAAGTCAGGAAAGGACAGATGTTGGCGGGGATGCGGAGAAAGGGGAACCCTCCTGCACTGTTGGTGGGAATGCAAGCTGGTGCAGCCACTCTGGAGAACAGTATGGAGGTTCCTCAAAGACTTGGAAATAGAGCTACCCTACAACCCAGCAATTGCACTACTGGATATTTACCCCAAAGATACAAATGTAGGGATCTAAAGGGGTACGTCCACCCCGATGTTTATAGCAGCAATGTCCACAATAGCCAAACTATGGAAAGAGCCAAGATGTCCCTCAACAGATGAATGGATAAAGAGGATGTAGTATATATATATATATATATACAATGGAATATTATGAGACCATCATAAAAATTGAAATCTTGCCATTTACAATGACGTGGATGGAACTAGAGGGTATTATGCTAAGAGAAATAAGTCAATCAGAGAAGGACAAGTATCATATGATCTCACTGGTATGAGGAATTCTTAATCTCAGGAAACAAACTGAGGTATTCTGGAGTGGTGGGGGCGGGAGGGATGGGGTGGCTGGGCGATGGACATTGGGGAGAGTATGAGCTATGGTGAGTGCTGTGAATTGTGTAAGACTGATGAATCACAGACCTGTACCTCTGAAACAAATAATACATTATTTGTTAAATAATGTATTATTATTTAAATTATGTTAAAAAAATAAAAAGATATTAGGAAGGGAAAAATGAAGGGGGGGAAATAGGAGGGGGAGACAAACTATGAGAGACTATGGACTCTGAGAAACAAACTGAGGGTTTTAGAGGCGAGGGGGGTGGGGGGATTGGTTAGCCCAGTGATGGGTATTAAGGAGGGCACATATTGCATGGAGCAACTGGGTGTTATAAGCAAACAATGAATCATCGAATACTATATCAAAAACTAATGATGTAATGTGTGGCGACTAACATAAATAAATAAATAAATAAATAAATAAATAAATAAATAAATAAATA
>NW_023270387.1:36241987-36312025 GCF_011800145.1 Mirounga leonina | reverse complement strand
ATAAATAAATAAATAAATAAATAAATAAATAAATAAATAAATAAATAAATAAATAAATAAATAAAATTTAAAAAAAAAACCCAGACCCATAAATACAGAGAACAAACTGATGGTTTGCCATAGGGGAGGGGGAGATGCACAAAACAGGTGAAGGGTAGTGGGAGGTAACACACTTCTAGTTTTGGAGTAAATAAGTCACAGAAATGAAAGGCACAGCATAGGGAATATAGTCAATAGCTTGTATGATGACACATGGTAGCTACACTTGTGGTGAGCGTAGCATAATATATAGAGTTGTATAGTCACTATGTTGTATACCTGAAACTAATGTTACATTGTATGTCAACTCTACTTCAATAAAAGAAAAGAGGCTTATATCAAAAATAAGATTATAGATATCCTAAATTCACCTTTTGAATTTACATACACAAAATTAAACTAAATGTCTTCAAATTTTGCCTCTTTAATGAGAGAAAATATGTGTACAATGAATGTATCTAATTAACAAAAAGCAACCATTGTCTTGGCTCTTCAATATTTTGAAGGTTTAAGTTTTAATATATTTCATCTTTTTTTTAAGATTTTATTTATTTGCCAGAGAGAGGGAGAGAGAGAGAGGGAGAGTACAAGCAGGGGGGAGTGGCAGGTAGAGGGAGAAGCTCCCCGCTGAGCAAGGAGCCCAATGTGGGACTCGATCCCAGGACCCTGGGATCATGACCTGAGCTGAAGGCAGATGCCAGGTGTCCCAATATATTTCATCTTAAATGGTTTTAAGCAGCAATGTTTGGTATTTTTTAAAATCACTATTCCTTTTAGATCATCTAAAACTGATTCATGATATTTTCTTATTACATTTTTAAAATTTAGTAGTGGCCTGGATTTATTATTGCCCTTTAACACTTGTTAATGATTAATTGCTTGTGTAGATTCCTGCAAAAGATGTTTCAAAGAGCTGATATTTTAAAATATTTAATATTGTCACTGTTATGGGAAAATGTCAAACAAGACAATATTCTCATTTGAAAACAAAATAAGTGTAGAAGTATATTTTAAATACATTATGAGATATTTGTCTTAATTTAAAGCCAGAAGAACAGAAATATAATAAATTGTGATTTTGACAAACTTAAAATATTGAAACTTAAAATAATGTGTGTTAATACACCTCCTTACATATTCAATATTTTTTCAAATGCTTTCACTTTATAGGACAGATTAAACATTAAAAATTAATGAAACTATGTATATAAATTTAAACTTTTCCCTTATATCTTGGGGTTCTGTCCGCCTTGGCCAGGCACGTCCTGTGTCCCCCAGCCCATCGGACTGGATGGTCCCCATATCTTGTCTAATCCTTTCACGATTGTTCTCGCGTTCCCCTCTCTCTGAATCTGTGCGGGGGACTTCTCGCACAAAACAACCCTGAGTCCATTAACAAACATGAAAGCATGATTTCCACCCACCAAGCACCTTAAAGACCAGACCCTATTGTAAAATAATCCTTGTTAAAATATTACCCGAGGAAGTAGAGAATAAACCACGAGGGAACGGTCCAGAAAATGAAGGTTCTGCACTATTCATGGAAAATTTCCGGGAGGCCCTGCGGCACAGCCCCCCTTCAGACACTGGGGCAAGGACCGGGACCCTTCTCCTGCCCTCACATGGGGCGCCTCCTAAATCAAGCCCTGAGGACACGAAGCTCTTAAGCTCTTTTCCTCACTGAGCATGCGCTGACAGCGGTGGAAGGAGCCCGCTCTCGGCAGCTTTAACAAACAAAAAAAAAGGAAAGAAGGTTAAAAGAATTGGTTTGGAGGAATAGACTGCAGGACGGTTCCTGATCAATGCAGGCCTTGTAGTCTAATCGCGTGTTTTCCCAAAATTGTTTGAACATTTTTGCTTTCCTGAAACATACTATAACTTTAACTTTATAACATACTCTAACTTGAGGGTATTAATAGGTAATCTGGTTTAAAGTGGCAAATAATTCTAAATGGTTAACGGATATCGGTCATTCTTACCCAAGTAAGAACCATTTTAATATGATCGATCAATTTTCCTGATTCTTGGGAAATATTAAATGCACACTACAGAAAATACTACTATTCCTGAGTTCTTACCATCACAACGGCGTTAATAATAAGTATTTATTGAGAATTTAGCACAGGCCAAACTGTGCTAAGCACTTCATGCAGAGTATCATACCTGATTCTCTAAACACTCTGAGCCGGGCATAATCACTAACCCCATTTGAAAGGGGAAAGAAAGTAAAGCTTGGTAGAAATACCTATTCACCAATGGCTGGGAAGTTCCAGAGCCGGCACTTCAATCCATTATCTTCATTCATTCTTTCCATACCTCTGCCCCAAACCCTGTGGTGATTCCAATCCCACTCAGAGTAAAAGCCAAGATCTTACAGTCAAGACATACATGCCCCATCTTCCCCCATCACTTCACTTCCCATTTCCTCTTGACCACGCTCCCTCTAGCTCACTCTGCTCTAACTCACAGATCTTGCTGTTTTCCAGACAGGCTAATGGTTATTCCCTCAGGTGACGTGGTCACAGATATTTGTGTGGTCCGGGCTCTGCAGGGCTCTGCAGGGCTCTACGGGTTGCTCTTCTGAGTCCAGACTGTTCCTGCCGTGTTCTCTCAGATATGCACATGATGTGCTCCTTCACCTCCTGCAGGACTTAGCTCAATGTCTCAGTGAAGCTCACATCCGAGACTCAGCCCCTCCTTCTTGCTCTTTTCTCCATAGCAGTTAATGCCATTCTAAATAAAGATTTTAAAATTTAAATTAATTGCATATTTTATTGTATATAAATATAAATTGTATATAAATACAAATATGTATGTATAGTGCAAAGCAAGTTTTAAGTACAAAGTAAGATCATTTAACTTGTATGCATAATGACCCAAATTAAACACTTCATAGTTTATACATATGTATTTCATTCTTTCCATCAGAATAGTGGAAACACTGCACAAAACTAACTCAACTGTTTTTATTTCACTTCTTGATACGTGCACAGTCTACCAATGCTCTTTACCTTTAGTTTACTGATGAATAAGGAGTGATGGAAAGGAAAAGGAACTATGGACTACCTTACCTTCCTCATTTCTTCTTTGTCATCATTTTCAGTGTAAGTGGTTGGCTAATAACAGGAAGTAACACAATTAAAATAGGATATGATAGAGTTCCTTGATCGTTCATGTTTCTTAAATCACTGCTGCCTTCTTTCTGCCTTTGAAGTAAGTTCTGGTTCAAATGGAAAGCTTGGTTCAAACAGCAAGCTTTCTTGTCAGTGCCCCTGCTTACTCAGTCTTAGATGTGACATACTTACCCTGTACTTGCTCTGAGTCTTAATGAATTCCTATGTATTGTGAGCCCACCAGAATTTTGTGCTCATGGGGTATTGCAATTCTGTTGGCAAATTGGACAGCAAGTAGTGATGGACACATGTACTGCATTTATCTCCTCTGCTCAGGTGCATGGTCCATTCTCCCATCAAACTTTCTTTTACAAAAGTCAAGTTCAATGATAAAATATTAAGAATTTCAAGATGACAATAGCAGAGCTTCTACCCTGGTCTAAGTTACCATCATTCTCTTTCTGGAAGACTGCAAGAGCCTCCAAATGGGGTCTCACTGTTCCCACTCTTCCTAGCCTCCAACCTTCATTCTAGTCTTCCCATAGCTATTGGATTGATTGAGAAAAATAATAACATTCTTTCCCTCAGTAACCTCTGATACCTTCTTCTTACCCAGGCCTCACACTGGCTCTCTTCTGGTCCTTTGAAAAAGTTCATTCCCATATTAGAGCATTGGAAATTGTTATTCTCTCTAACTTTAGCTTCATGTGATGGCCTCTGTTTCCCCATTTAGGAATCAGCTCAAAACTGTACCTTCAGTGTTAGTTAAATAAATCATGAAACATCCAAGAAAGTGAAGACTATACAGAAATTTCAAATGAAAATATAGGTATTGACATGAAAGAATACTCACAACCTATTAAGTGAAGCAGTTTGTAAAACATTATATGTACTGTATCCTATATATATTATATCCTGTGTTTTTATTTATTGTATCCTCAATATGTATAGTATCATATTTTTCAAACAAATATCAATCAAAAAGTACACAGACACAAAATCTGAAAGCATATCAGTAAAACATTAATAAAAATTATTTTTAGAGGTGATGTTTCACATGACTTTCCTTCTTTCCTTTTTTTATATTTTATGATTTTTCTATCATGAATGTGCATATTTCATGTAATTTTTGAAAGTAGAAAATGAATGAAAATTTAATATGATGAGAAGTAACTCCTTGAAGAGCCTTTCTTGAACCACTTCAGTTAAACTAATTAATCCCCTTCTTGTCATTCTTCTTTCCAAAGGGAGTAATCATATATTGATTGTAGTAGTAATAATAGTTGTTAATATTAATGAGCATTTACTTGGTGTTAGGCACTTTAAATTCATTATTCAATCCTCACAACTAATCTATGAGTTAGGTACTATCATCATCATCATCATTGTTATTATTATTTTCCTTTTACAGAATAATAAAGTGAAATATTCAAGATATTCAAGGCTTAGATTATCTAGACAATTGGCCCAAAGTTGCACAATCCATAAATTGCAGAATGGGAATCAAACCTCTATCTGTCTTGCAAATCTATCCTACATCATCTCTCCTCATTCCAAGACAGTGTTCTTAATTTGGGGTAGCATGTATTCTCTTAATAAACTGATACCAAATGGAGCAGTTATAAAACTTTAACCCATGAAGTTTAGTCCTCAAATTTTGTTGTAGTCAAAGGATATAGTCAAGCAAAATTATTTAAGACCTTTATTAGAATTTTTGGATACCATAAATAAGATTTAAGTCTGAAGTTATACTTCTTTAACTTTTTTTGGTCCTTGCATCCACTATTTTTTTTTTTTTTGACAGAGAGAGCACAAGCAGGGGGAGCAGCAGGCAGAGGGAGAGGGAGAAGCAGGCTCCCCGCTGAGCAAGGAGCCTGATGTGGGGCTCGATCCCAGGACCCTGGGATCATGACCTGAGCTGAAGGCAGATGCTTAACCGACTGAGCCACCCAGTTGCCCCCTTGCATCCACTATTCTTATCCCTCCAGACACATACTTTCCTCCTCCAAGACCTAGGCTAAGTGCCCTTATTCCTTAGCCTGTCCTCTCTTCCTCTTGATTTGAAAAATCCCAGAAGAACTCACCGGGCAACCTGGAGGGTTGGGGAAAGAAAGTGATCAAACAAAGCCACAATTCTTCTGAGTAGGCAGAAGAAGGCAAAAGACTGGGAACACTCATTCTATGAATTTTTTCCATCACATAAGTTTACAATCACTATCATGTGAGAGTTTCTAACTTTTAATATGACCTAAAAGCATCATTTTACCTGGAAATGCTGGGCACCATGGAACATCCTCTGAACACTGTGTTTGGACTGTAAAAGGGAGATAGATACAGAAAAGCCAAAGGTAGAACTGCATTCGCAGAGGAAATATAATTGGAGTTAGATCTTGGCAGTTAAATGGCATTTAGGATGAGCTCATTCACTTGAGGGCTTCTAGAAGAAGAACAAAGTTGCCAACATGGAAATAAACTTAAGAGTAGGGCACGAACAGGTGCTAGGTTACCTGCCTTAGTGGAGTTTCTACAAAAAGAAAAGACGGGAGATGGTGTTTGTTCTTTTCTCTGGGCACACACCTGAGGGGCCCAGTAAACATTATCTTGGAAAAAGATGAACATGTCTTTCATGTTCAGCTTTCTTTTAAATTTGTTCTCATTTTAGAAAACTAAAACTGGCTCCAAGTCCATTGATTTTCACCTAGAAAAACAATAATTGGATACTTACCCACATTTCTAGTCACAGCTAAACAGCCAAATGGACAGTGGATAGAGAAAATATTTTAAAAATGACTTTAAAAGCTACTTTGGGAACTAATGAGTTTCCTTCAAACGAATGAGCAGTCCACATGGCTTTATTTAGTAGTAATTTATGGATATGGCTTTTTTCCCGTCTTTTTTCACAGTAATTTTCAAGTTGACACTAACACAGTGAACAAACCCATCTCCGGGATTGTTCAAAAGAGCTACAACTGGAGTGCCTACGTGGCTCAGTCAGTTAAGCATCAAACTTTTGGTTTTGGCTCAGGTCATGATCTCAGGGTCGTGGGATCAAGCCCCACATCCGGCTCCATGCTGGGTGTGGAGTCTGCTTGAGATTCTCTCTCTGCCCTTCCTGCCTCTCTCTCTCTCTCTCACTCTCTCTCTCTCTCTCAAAAAAAAGCTACAATCAATGGAAATACTCCTGTCTCCCTGCTATTGAACAGCCCCCTTTCGAAATATTTTTTTTAATTTCCCTAATGTTTATAGGTTATCTCTAAGCATATAGTCTTCCTAGGCTTATATAATTATTTCTCCAACAAATCCAAAACTATTTTCACAAACTCTAACCCTGGTTCTTCCAAGTACAATGACCTCAATATCATTACTTACCTTCTTTTTCTTTCACTTCCCTTTTTCTTGACGAGTAATTCTCCCAACCCATTTCATACCTGAGGCTTCAGTACTGTTGTTATTTCTGAGTCTTTATCTTTTTATTTTTCAGGACTCTGTTATCTTTCTTGATTGACATAGCTTACACACTGTCTTCCCAGAGCTTTCCTCATTCCCTTCTTCAGAAAGTATACCCCACACTTGCATTTTTGTCACTAATGGGTGGCTTCTCCTATTTGCATGAAGGCCTTTGCTTTTAGCTATAGGCCAGAAAGTAGGCCTTCTAGAAGAAATAATAAAGAAGAATCACCTTAGGGTTTTGGAGGTGAGGACTAGAACAGGCATTGTTAGCTACCAGTGCTGCAGGCAAAAGACTCAGGAATGTAGTCTTTCAGGGATGAGTTGACATCAGCACCATGAGCAGTACTCACCAAATTTTACCAGGGGCCTGACTCAGGATTTATAGGACTATTTGAATCCAGAAGGAGACAACTCATTCAGTTTTCCCTCCCTTCCCCTGTGGTCCTCCGAAATATTACTTATGCTCCACATATGAGTGAAACCATATGATAATTTTCTTTCTCTGCTTGACTTACTTCACTTAGCATAATCCCCTCTAGTTCCATCCATGGTGATGCAAATGGTGGGTATGCATCCTTTCTGATGGTTGAGTCATATTCCATTGTATACACATATGGACCACATCTTCTTTATCCATTTGGCTGTTGAAGGGCATCTCTACTCCTTCCACAGTTTGGCTATTGTGGACATTGCTGCTCTGAACATTGGGGTGCAGGTGCCCCTTCTTTTCACTACATCTGTATCTTTGGGGTAAATATCTAGTAGAGCAATTGCTGGGTTGTAGGATGGCTCTATGTTTAATGTCTTGAGGAACCTCCATACTGTTTTCCAGAGTGGCTGTACCAGCGTGCATTCCCACCAACAGTGAATGCGGAGAAATCAGAGAGAGAGACAAACCATGAAAGACTCTGGACTCTGGGAAACAAACTGAGGGTTACAGAACTGAGGGAGGTGGGGGGGGATGGGGTATTAAGGAGGGCACATGTGGTGATGAGCACTGGGTGTTATACGCAACAACTAATGAATCATTGAACACTGCATCAAAAACTAATGATGTACTATATGTTGGCTAACTGAACATAAAAAGAAAAAAAAGAAAAAAAATTTTTTTTAATTTTAAAAAAGAAGACAACTCTATGAAAGTAGACAGTAGTTGACCCAAGACGCAACAGAATGTAAGTAAGTAGGACTGAATAAAATCAATGAGGAAACCCTACATGTGGTTATTTGTTTTAAAGTGTTGTTGGTAGTATTTTTAATGTTCTGTTTTATGATGAACTTGCAGGATTTCCCTTTTTCTTTCCTTTTGTTCTGTTCCAAATGCTCAGTTTAATAGGCTATACCAGTGCAAACTAAAAGGAAACATTTTTTGAATGTATTTTATTCCCAGTGGCCCCTCAAAATTAAGCCAAAGTATTCTCTGGGAAATTCAAATATAGGTTGTAAACTAATGAATCATCAAGGGGACCTAAGGAAGATGGTGTGTCCAATTACTAAAATCCAAAAGAATGTGTTTATGTTTAGTTAAGCTTATAAAGATCACAACTGACCTTTGACAAGGAAAAAATAAGACCCTATTAAGTTCAGATTTTACAATTTCTAATCATAATTCGTGTATAAATGAGCAAACTATCGTATAGATTTTGTCTCTGGCATAATCTATGATGATTTTATAGAAAATACATAAGAGAGTGATTGCCTTGTTTACAAAACACTCAAGATAGTGAACAGTTATTATTACAACTACTGGAACTAAGACGCTTCACTTTTAATGGTGTTGTAATTATTTATGCAGAATTTTTAAGAATCAGTTCTTATGCCAGGATATAGCTGGACAGATCTATTGTGCAACCGAACCCATGCTGGTGATGTCATGTTGGAGAATAAATTCCATTTAATCATGCATG
Source organism: Mirounga leonina (assembly GCF_011800145.1). Lineage (NCBI taxonomy): Eukaryota > Metazoa > Chordata > Mammalia > Carnivora > Phocidae > Mirounga > Mirounga leonina. The sequence goes on along the minus strand of NW_023270387.1, from coordinate 36,303,516 downwards.
AAAGGGCCCATCACTGAGGAGAAAGAGCTGTACTTTTTATGTGGAATCAATATCTACAAAGCCCTCTCAGGACATCTAAGGCTTGCAGCTGGTAGTAAAGAAGATTTCTTCCTGACAGGCCGCAAGTCTCATTGAATTGGGGGAAGACTGCAGAAGGAGGAATTCATTTGCAATTATAGTACTGCAGGTAAAACCTGGTGAAGACTAATTTCTTAGTTTCAGTTTCCTAGCCTCAGAATAGATAGGCTAATAAAAGGGGTAGGAAAAAAAAAATCTCTATAGGCTATTGAAACTCTAAAGGCTATTGAAACTCTAACCCTAGGTTCTAGGTAACTTCCAGACAAATTAATTAGGTGAGCTTCTCTCCAGTTTTGCTGACAATTCAACAAAAAGGCTATGATACAACACTTCTTGCTGCACTTAACATAAGTGAATCAGGCCAAATAGAACAGAACCTATACAATGTGAAGACATAGCTTCTGAGATTACATGTAATAGCTGCCACTGAATTGGTATAATAATATAAATTATTGAACCATTAAGGTATGAGTCATGGCTATATGTGTATGCTATATATTAAGCCAATGTCTAATTTCAATTACCTTTTAAAAACTCTAGAAGGCAGTTAACTAAGAAAAAGTACAATTAATCTTAGCACAAAAATATGAGATCAGCTTTTTTGTGTGAGGACATGTGCATGCATGCATTACTTAGAATAATATTCCATTTATTTGTGATGGCAGAGGCAACGTTGAGGAAAATTTATCCAGAACTTGAAAATAAGGGAAAATGATGATTGTGTGACCTTTCGTGTCATAATAAGGCCCATCTGAGACTCATGTGAGTTTCTTGAGTAGTGTCACTTTGACTAACCATTGATTAGGGTCCAGATGTTTTTTACCTGACTTCAGTAATCTTATTTCACTCTTCTTATCTCCACCAACTGTGTAAGTCTCAGTTTCTCATATCCTCATTGAACTAGCTTTGTCATTCTGATGGTCCCTCCACTAATCACTTAAATGAAACTTTGACACAGGCCAGACACTTTCCTTTCTTTTTTTGTTTTATTGTGGTAAGAGCACTCAACATGAAATCTATCCTCAACAAAAATTTAAGTGTTCAATACAGTATTGTTAACAATAGGCACAATGTTTCACAACAGATCTCTAGAATTTATTCATCTTGGATAACTGAAACTCTATATGCCAGTTGAATAGCCACTCCACACTGTTCCCTCCTCTCAGCCCCTGGCAACCACCATTCTAGTCTCTGCTTCTTTGAGTTTGACTATTTTGGATATCTCATATCACATAAGTGGAATCATGCAATACTCGTACTTCTGTGACTGGTTTATTTCACTGAGCATAATATTCTCCAGGTTCATCCATGTTGTCACATATGGCAGGACTTCCTTCTTTTTTAAGACTAAACAATATTCCATTGCATGTGTATACCACATCTTTTAACCCATTTATCCACTGATAGAAGTTTGAAAGGTTGTTTCCACTTATTGACTATTATAAATGATGCTGCAATGAATATGGGAGAGCAAAAATCTCTTCAAAGTCGTGATTTCAATTCTTTTGGATAAATACTCAGAAGTGGATATTATGGTATCATTTGATAGTTCTATTTTTAATTTCTTGATGAACCTCCATACTGCTTTGCACAGAGGCTGCACCATTTTGCATTCCCAACAACAGTGCACAAGGGTTCCGGTTTCTCCACATCTTCACCAACCCTTATGTTTTTATCTAGGCATTTCATAGTTTCAGGTCTTAAGTTCAGGTCTTCAATCCATTTTGAGTTGATTTTTGTGTATGGTATAACATGAGGGTCCAATTTCATTCTTTCATATATGGATATACAGTTTTCCAACATCATTTGTTGAAGAGACTCTCCTTCCTCTCTTGTGTATTCATAGCACCCTGTTGAAAATCAGGTAACCATATATGCATAGGTTTATTTCTGGATTCTGTATTCCATTCTATTGGTCTATATGTCTATCTTTATGCTAGTACTATATTGTTTTAATTATCGGGGCTATGTAATATATATTTAAATCAGGAATGTGATGCCTCAATCTCTGTTCTTTCTCAAGAGTGTTCTGGCTATTCAGGGTTCTTTGTGGTTCCATATAAATTTTAAGATTGTTTTTTTCTATTTCTGTAAAACATGCCCTTGGGATTTTGATAGGGATTCCATTGAATCTGTCAATTGCATTGAGTAGTTCAAACATTTTAACAACATTAAGTCATAAAACTATAAACACAGGATGTTTCCTCATTTGTGTATTTTTAAATTTCATTCAGTGTTTTATAATTTTCAGTGTACAAGTTTTTCATCTCCTTAGTTAAATGTCTTCCTTTTTATGCTATCATAAATGGGATTGTTTTACTAATTTCCTTTTCAGAACTCCCGTAAGTCTACCAACACATTTCTCAGCAGAAACCTTGCAGGTCAGAGGGAGTGGTATCATATATTTAAAGTGCTGACAGGAAAAACAAAAAAAACTACCACCAATAATACTATACCCAGCAAAACTCTCCTTCAAATATGACTTTCTCAGGGTGCCTGGGTAGCTCAGTGGTTAAGCGACTGCCTTTGGCTCAGGTCATGATCCTGGAGTCCTGGGATCGAGTCCCACATCAGGCTCCCTGCTTCTCCCTCTGAGCCTCTCTCCTCTCATGCTCTCTCTCACTCTCTCTCTCTCAAATAAATAAATAAAATCTTTTTAAAAAATGACTTTCCCAGACAAACAAAAGCTGAGGCAGTTCATCACCGCTAGACCTGCCTCAAAAGAAATGCTAAAAGGAGTTCTCCAAGTTGAAACAAAAGGATGCTAAACAGAAATGTGAAGCATATGAAAGTATAAAACTCACTGGTAAAGGTAAATATATATACAATACAGAATACTGTTAATACTGTAATGGCAGTGTGTAAATCACTTTTAATTCTAGTATAAAAGTTAAAAGAAAATTATTTAAAATAACTATTAAAATATGCTAGTGGGTACACAATGTGAAAAGATGTCAATTGTGACATTAATAACACAGAGGATGGAGAGAAGTAAAAGTGGAGTGTTATTATATGCAATTGAAGTTTTTGTCATAAAATAGATGGTTACAAGATGTTTTATGTGAATCCCATGGTAACCACAGGAAAATACCGCTTTTTAAGAGAAGTTTGTATTTAATAATTTTAAAAAAATAAAAATAAAATAAAAATAAAAATTATGATTTGCCACCTTTGAATTCATATACCATTTGCTGTCTTTACTTCTAACTTGGCATTTGTAAAGTACCGCATGTCATTACTAATTCTCTTATTTGTTCCTGATAGCTCATCTGCCCTAAGCTTCTTAGAAGCAGGACCATGTCTTATATGTCCCTGTACATCTCAGCTTCATGTGAACTCTCTTAAGTCTTGTAGCTATTTGCTTTAGTTACAACCTACAGATTAAGAGGAACAAAGTTTTGCTCAAAGCAAAGATTAAGAGAATGCAATTAGTTATAGAAATACATGTGTCTTGGTCTTGGAAAACTGTTGACATCTCACTACCAAACCTTTTCATATATTTTCTCAGTAGTTTGAAATATTCTTTAACTATCTCTCTCTTCTTACCAGAATTATCCCCACTTGTCCATAGGGCAGACTTAAGATTCAAAGATGCCAGTTTCTCTGGGAAGTCTTTCTTAAACTGCCCAGACTAACTTAGTGCTCCCACTGTACCCCATATATTCTCAATCAGAGTACTTAGAACATCTTTTTAAAAATAATAGTTGGTTCAGTTGTTAGCTTCATGAAATCAGAACTGTGTCTGTGTTGCTATTGAATCCCAATGCTCAGCATTGTGCAATAGGCACTCAGCTGAAGTTTGCTGAATAAGTGGTATCTCCTGGTTTCTATTTCCCTCTGCAACATACACTATTTTTCTCTTGCTACCAACTAACAACATTTTCATCCTTTCCCTATAGTTTTTACTGAACTCACAGTATGTGCTACCTTATAAAATCAACTTTGCCAGTATCCTGATTCTTCTGCTGCTGCTTACTACCTTCACAGTGTCCTTTGGCCCTGACCCTTCCTCCTGACTATTCTCTCCCTATACTCTCAGTTTTGGATCCTGATTCTAGTAATCTTCCAAGGCAAATTCCAGATAAGGAGAATCTGGTTTGTCCATCTCCTCTTCTCATTAGGCCATATTATGGATTTGTTACATCTAGCTATGGCAGGGGCAGGGTTACACAGCATTACATATGGCTATCTAAGTCCCTTCTTAGCAGGAGGCATATTCTTTTAGAAAGTGTTATAAGCGTAGCAACCATCATGATTGAAATGTATTGCACAATTGATTATGAAAGATAACTATATTATATTTTTTGCCAGTTGGTTTCTAAAAATGCATAATCTGAGATACTAAGAAATCAGATATTTTATCCTCACAATGTATGTTCTCAAGGTGGTAAAACGAGCACTGCCTTCTTTTCAGCACCTTAGGAAACTGGCACAGAGAATTTGACTGACTAGCTAAAGATAGCACAGTTAGTCAGAAACCTGTTTACCATGATGGGGCAGGGGTCTTAATCCTGGGTTCTTGCCTGCTGGGGGGGCCTCTTCCATGTTCTCAGTCAGCTTCTCTTTCACTTCTCAGTATCCAGAATGCCTCAGAAGAGTTCCATTACCATACACTTTATGGAGAGAGTAAGAAACAAATGGGGAAGAATGGAGATTACTGATTGGGAGTTGTAAAAGTTTGGCTTCAGATGTCTGTGGTTAGCCTGAAGTAATACAATCCAATTCTTCCTACTCCCTTTGCTCTCAATAATGAATAACCAAGGCTATTAAGATTGAGCAGAAATTTCTTTGCATTTATTTTTCTTTTGACCATGAAAAGTCTCATTGGGGTGTTGCCATGGAGACCATGATGTCATAAGCAACACAATGTACTGCACTGAAACCCCAGAGAATCAAAGACAGGGCTTGATGGAAGCATTTTCTGGGCCGGTTTATTGTACTTAACAAGAAAGTGGAAACCTGACTTGAGAGAGAAAAACATTTCTAAACATTGCACACTGCTTGGGGTCAGTTGATGTGGTCACTGAAAACTCCACAGAAGAAAGTGCCCGTACAGTTCAGACACACTAAGAGGTCAGAGTGAGGGGGTGAACGGAGTGCGTGACCAAACCGGCTGCACTTCGGACAGACTGTTCCCAAGCTGAGATGGTCCAATTTGGGGTTACAAAGCAAGATCTCTCTACTGAATGTTTCAGTCATGTTGAGAATTCACTGTGGGATTTAATAAAAATAAGGAACCCTTAGACTAAATAAGTCAGAATTGGTGGGGCTTAGCAGAGTTTTGTATGCACAGGACTGCATGAGTTATGGTCTTCTTCAATGTCAGGTGTTGGACACTGTTCCATGTGCTTTCCAACTCCAATTCCCTTCCTTTACACTCAGTCCTCACCACCCGAGGTATTTCCTAGCTCACCATCAGAGGCGGGTTTTTTATTTTGTTGTGTTGTGTTGTTTGTTTTGCTCCAGTCATCGTATAAAACACAACTTTGCACAGAAGGAAAACAAAGCAAAACAAAACAAAAAACACAATCCTAAAGGAAAAAGGATGAAGAAACAAAAAGGACCTGAAGACAGACCACTGGGAGTGATAGAATTGAAAAGCTGCAGGATTGTTTACTAAAATAGGTGTTGAAAATGATACATGTATATGATGAGCAGGTCCATAACTGTCAGGGAATCAGCATATTCCTGATCTATTCTGAGATTATCTCAGATATATGGAGTGGTGCTAACTTTCAATTTAAGAGTTTTAACCTCTTTTGAGTCCCTGAAATTCTACATGGAAGGGATTTTAAAGCATATGGGATTATATCAAAGTAGATTTGCTATAATAAAGAACTCCCTTTGTGAAGACATGTTCATTTCTTACCTTTTTGGGGGGAGGGGAGTGAAATTCATATAAAATTTATCATTTTTAAGTGAACAATTCAGCAGCATTTAGTACATTCACAATGTTGTACAAACACCACCTCTACTTAGTTCTGAAACATTTTTATTACTCCCAAAATGAAGCCTTGTATCCATTAAGCTGTCACTCTCCAATCCTCCCTCCCTCCAGCCCCTAGCAACTACCAATCTGCTTTCTGTTTCTATGTATTTACCTTTTCTGGATATTTCATATAAGTGGAAACATACAATATGTAACCTTTTCTGTCTGGCATCTTTCACTTAGCATAATGTTTTTGAGGTTCATCTTCATTATAGCATGGATCAACCTTCATTCTCTTTGTGACTGAAAAATATTTCATTATATGTATAAACCACAATTTGTTCATCCATCCATTCATTTGTGAACATTTGGATTGTTTCTATTTTTTAGCTATTATGAGTAGTGCTGTTGTGAACATTTATGTACATGTACTTGTTTGAGTCTCAGTTTTCTGTTCTGTGGGTCTATACCTTGGAGTGGAATTGCTGGGTCATATGATAATTCTATGTTTAACTTTTTTGAGAAATTGCCAAACTAGTTTTCTCAGTGATTGAACCATTTTGCATTCCCTTCCCAGAAGGTTCCAATTTCTCCACATCGTCACCAACATTTGTTGTTTTCCACTTTTTATAGCCATCCAAGTGGGTGTGGAGTGATAAGTCATTGTAGTTTTGATTTGCATGTCCCTAATGAATAATGACATTGACTATCTTTTCATGTTTGTTAGCCATTTGTATGCCTTTTTTGGAGAAATGTCTGTTCATATTCTCCTATTTTATTAAAGTTCTACGTTACCTGCTTGTTTTTTAAAATTTCTATTAAATATCCAGAGTAAAAGATTTCCTTGTCATCTCCTAGAAGTGCATGCTTTCCTCTTCCCACATCCTTTTAGCTTTATTCTTTAATAACTAGGTAACTGATGTCAAACCATGCAAAGAATAGGGAACAATCAGCAAAATAATTATTGGGTGTGCCCTTGAGAAGGAAAGAAATGATTCTACCACTCTCTCCTGCTTTTTATGCTTCTGTGTAAGCCATTCAGCCATGTTCAAATCCCTGCTATCTGGGCATCTTTCCTATTGGATGAGGTCACCTAAACTCGATTTCAATTTCTACGCTGTTGGATATTGGTGCTGGTTCTCATAGAAAAATTCTCTCATTGGACAGTGAGGTAATGGAGGTCAGAGAAGCAATAGTTGCCTGAATTATATAACTATTACCAGCAAGCTAGGACTAGAATCCAGGCCTCTTAATTCCTTTATCTGTGTTTATTTTACTTCACATCTCTGCCTCCACCGTGCATCAGGAAGAAGTAGAAGGCAGGAAAAGTCTTCACTGGGGAGTGTTGGTAAAAAGTGAGAAAAACAAGAAATCTCTTTCATGTCATTATTCTTCAAGAGTTACTGGCAGGGGGCAAGAGGTGACAGTGAGGATTAAACAGAATTTTTGCAGTTTCACGGGTTTTCCACTGGAATGCCTTGATGAACTCCAGCTGTTTCATCATCTGGGCATGTTGAGATTTTTTTTTCTGTTCACTGTTTATTGCATGCATACAACATAGAAGGGGATGTTGTATTCTGCTGTCTCACTGCCTTCACTTCAGTTGAACCAATAATTTCTCATTGCAAATATGGTGCATGTCGGTGATACTTTCTGCCAGCGGAAACCTGTAGCTAAAAAACACAGGGCAGGCCATAGGGAAGCAATCAGAAACATGGTTTCCATCCTTCTCTTTTCTGCACTGCAGAAGGCAAGACCTCTCCCCTCCTTAGGGGACATGGCCTATGCAGTTGCTGCATGAGAGGCCCTTATCCCCTCAGCATCCACTCTGAGTAAGGCCTAGAAGAGCACAGACCTGGGAGTCAGATAAGTGAGGTCAGGGTTTGGCTCTCAGCTGTGCGAGCGACTAGCATTTGACCTGGGACAAGTCACTCAAACTCCATGAGCTTCACTTTTCCCACCTATAAAAGGGGAATGGCAGTATGCATCAACTCTTATAAAAATAAGATGAGATATTGTAAGTAAAATATTAATCATGTACTGTACATATGTATGTACATATACATATACTGTCTAGAACATAGTATAGGCAAATAAGTGGTGATTCCACTTTCACTTTCTTTTGCTTCAGCCCCTGCCCTCCTGACCAATTGAGTGGACAGACAGCACACCTGAGCTCTAAGTATGTGAGGGGAAGGACTCACATGGCATGGCCTGCATTATCTGGACCACAGGAGAGCAGTCCCTCCCCAGCTTTGCCTAAGTCCTGAGACAGCTATTTTCTAGTCATCAGCTGCCATGACCCATGAGCAAAAATGACTAAACCAATCCTTCCCTTGCCCAGACTCACTTTATTCAAAGTTCCATTGGATTTGTGAACTGTCTTTCACTCTACTGGTGATGGAAAACATCTGCTTTTGTCAGGTAAGTGAAAACCTACGTATCAATAGCAAGGTTGGGAGAGTTTCCCTAATTGCATTCCAAAGTTTAGTATTTAACTCTAGGTTTTCTATTATTCTATATCTTAACTTCAGGATTCCCATCTCATCACCTTAAGTCAGACTGTAAACTTCCCAGAAGGAAGAGATGCCTTATATTACAATATTCTCACATTGTGTCTAGCACTGTATATTCAAGAACCACTTCTTTACTTCACTGAGAGCCAATTTGGGTAGAGATTAAATTTACTCCAAGCTAAAAGAATTCATTGGATAGTGGTAAAAGGTTGAAGGTGAAGCTGTAAGGGTAGGCTTGGTCCAAATATGTAGGACTGGATAGATTTTTAACTTGTAGGTGAAGGAAATAACATTAAGGAGTTAAATGAAAAGAAACAGGAGCTTATCTTTACTGAAATCCTGGCAACCTACAGGTCTCTTCCACAGAACTCTTTAGTGTTTCCTGTCTATGGCCCTGATTTGGCATATAAGCTCATTAGACTAGTTGTCATTTTTTGCATCTGTACCTTAGCCTTGAGCTGTTAGAGACTAAGAACCATATCCTTTTGATCTTTGCATCCTGCACGTCTAGCACAGTGCTGGCCACATTCTGAATGCTCAATAAAGTGGTAGTTGATGGTGATTGGCATAGTCTATCCTTGAAGTTGAGGTGACATTGAGATGCCCACCAAAGCTTGGAAATAAGGCTTCTCTCTGAAGGTTACACCAATAAATCAGTTCTTGATGGATCTGATCTGTTATCTCTAGAAAACACTCTATAAAACATTATGTTCTGCAAGCAAAAGATCAGGGACAGGAAAGTGAATAGCTGTATTCATGGGGAAAAAAAAAAAGAAAAAAACCTGAAGCTTAATCAATGCTATTATTTTTATTTGTTTTAAAGAGAGAATGTGTGGGCACAAAGAAGATGGTGTACATGGAGCCTAGAAAAAGGAAGGCCAGAGAGTCAATGTTAGTTCCACATTGTTCTGAGTGGAGAAACTGATAGGGCCACCAGAATGTTCTCTGACATGGTGGTGTCACTGTTCTTTGAGCTGCCCCAGGGTCTGGACTAGAGTATCTCGGTTTTTATCACTAGCTGTCAGTTCCATCCAAGAAGAGGCTATCTAGTTTATCATGGTGTCCTCAGCATCTATCATGGTGCCTGACATGTGACAGATACTCAAATACTTATTGAATTAATGAATATTTCTTTTTAAAAAAATTTTTTAAACTTCACTCTCCTTTAGGGTAACTTAAAATTAAAACTAATTATATATATAACTAGAATCAAATCTAAATAATTACAAATTGCATGTTTTTTTTTTTTCAACATTATGCATCCCACCTCCTCCTGGAAAGCCTTACTTGCTATCCCAGGAAAGCAGGCCTCTCACTCCCCTTTTCAAATGTCACCATAGGTCCTTTAGTTTGGGAACCACCAGTTTGGATGTCTACCTGCTTTCCTCTGAAACTGTGCTCATCAAAGAACCTCTGGATCATTACAGTATTTTGTCATTTCTAAAAAGTGATGTATATATATCCACACTTCTTTGTTTATAACATTCAGAAGTATCTTCTAATAAGCATACTTAATACAGTACTGGTTTTTCAAAAAAATGGTTGTTTTCTAAAAAACAGTGGTAATTAATCCATGGTGTAATCTAATTATCAGTAACATTTAAAAATTACAGAAATATAGTAATTCAACTTCTTTTGTACTTTAATACCAGGAACAGGGGGCATAGATGATAGTTCTATAAAATCCAGAAACTGGAAAGAAATAGCTACTTTATAAATGAATAATTCAAATTCCGATTTACATAGCTACCTCTGAGAGTTCTATTATCTTGATTAAGCCCGAGAGCCTGGTCCAATCTGAGGCACTGAGCAAACTGAGTTCCTAGTGACACAGTCTGTTTCCCCCAATGACCAGTGAAGCCTCTCTGGGCATTCAGGCTTCTTCTTTCCTCCCTCCTATCAGCTTTCTCATATCAAAGCATGGCAATCTGATTTGGGCCTAAAACTCTTCTATCATAAGTAGGCAAAGTAATAGTTATTCCCAGGGCCATCACTCTTGAGTACAAGGGGAGTCGTAAGATCAGTAATATAGTAATTTTTTCTCAAAATCTATTCAGTGAACATCCAAACCACACCCTCCTCCTCAAAATAAACCATCTCCAAGTATCCCACCATCTGCCACCTGCTTCTTGTACATTTCCACCTGATGCCGCGTTCCTGATGCTGGGTCACCAAGGTTACACCCCCAAATGCTCCGATGACAGCTGGGTGCCAGTGCTGTCCCATGGAGAATGCCCATGCCATCTTCACCAGGAAATGCTTCCTCCAGATCCAGAGACCGCAGAGCAATAAATAGTAATTTGCATCCTTTTAGGTTCATGCTGTGACTCTCAGTGACACAGCTTTTATTTCGCTCACTCTTTATTTTTAAATCCCTCTTCTAAAGACCGTCAAACTCGAAAAGTACAGTACTGGGATTCTGACAGTCTCCTCATCCCCTAAGCTCTCCCCCTTAGGTAGGATCCAGGCTGTGCTGCTGTTACAAAGAAACAAATGGTGGCTTAAGTAAGATAAAAGTTTATTTCTAGCCTTGCATAATCCAGAGGTAAGCAGGTCCGCCATCTTGAACATCTGGATTCATATCAGTGTCCCAGGCCCTTGCTTCAGCTGTCACTGTGGACTCACTGTTGGGGGAGAGGTGTGGGTGGAGTGATGGCAGCCAGTCCCTTTCTTCCTCAATACAAAGCTTGTGCATCCTGACTCTGTATCCAGTCGGGCACTTCCCTCCCCATCCAGTATAATGCCAGAATAGTTAAATGCCAGCTATTGTTTTCTAAGGAGTCGAGATATTTTTCTAGTTTTGTCCCTGATGTATTGTCACTGCCCATCCAGTTCTTGTTCCCCAAGCAAAGAAATGCCTGGAAGGCCTATACACTTAAAGGTGCTCAGACTAATCTGAATTAGGCAAATCTCCATAGCACCCACTTAAAAGTAATGAGAATCGGGAAAGGAAAGCGGAATAAAACAGATACTAGGAAACAAATTCATTTTATTTATTATTTTTATCATTATTTATTATCATTTTTTTATACATCATAGGCTCTGCACTTGGCATTGGGCATACAGGTGAATTAGGCAGGCATGGTTTCTGTGCTGGACATCTATACCCACTCTCCACTTTTCTCCACCCTCCCCCCTGCTAGATGACATCAGTGGGCATCCTTGTCCTTGGGTTCCCAGCAGAAATTGGAGAGAGAAGGGAGAGTGAAGTAGGAGGTATCTATGACCCTGGCTCTCTTCCTGTGAAGTCAGCTTGAGTTGGAGTGTCCTTCAATCAAAGCACCTGTTCCAATCAGAAGGTCCCTCTGCATATGATTCTTTCGCTCCAGCTTCAGGGACTGCTCCCTTCTCTGAAGGGGTAAGAGAAGGGAGCCCCAAGTTCTGATGTATAAATAAGGTGATTGCATCATCCAAGATCTCTAAGATTCCTTTCAGCTCAAACACTTCCCAGCTCTAATGTTCTATGGTTCTATACAAGAAAATAAACAGGAATATATGGTATTTCCTGAGAAGTAACAGATCACATTTTGGTAAAACAAAATAGTCACTGTTTTTACAGCCCTGTGTGGTCTTTGAAGGCATTTCTTCCAATTGTTACTCAAATCACACAACCCTGAGACAACAATATTTACTGTGTTCCTTTTGCATGTGAGGAAAGCTTCTAACAGGCTTCCCTAAGATGGTGCTCCTTTCAGAGTGTTTTCTACATGTCATTAGAGTGACATTTCTAAAAATAAAGTCTGCCCCTATCTCTTACTCAAAACCTTCAATGGCTCCCCATTGCTTACATGATAAGGTACAAGCACCTTGTCGAGTCATGCAAGGCCCTACTGCTTCCCCAGCCTCATGACCCATTGCTGCCCGCCCCCCGTACTCTATGCTTCGGCAACCCCGACCCATGTGTAATTCCCCCCACACATTTTGTTGTAGGAGGAGAGAGAAGAGAGAGAAGTGTTACTGGAAACAGAAGTAAAGAGCATTTGAGATTGAGGAAGTACTCAGCAGGGTCAAGAAAAATCTGGACTGGAATGCTTTGATAGTTACGGGGCACCAATGGCTTTGGAGAGAGCAGCCCTGGGAGGAATGAAACAGAAGTGGGGAGGGGGCACAGCTCTGTAGACGACTCTGTCAAGGAACTTGATCTGTAGAGGAAAAGAAGCAATCCAGTTGTAAAGAAAAAGCCAAGGTAGACAACAAAAATTTTTAAGTTACAGATTTAGGATCATATTGATTGATTGATGGGGGGAAAACAACTGAGAGGGGTACATTGACAATAGCAAGAGAAAGGCCACCTTTATGAGCAACTTGTTGCCATCATCAAGTCTTCTTTGAGCAGCCCTGCCACGTAATCCCAAACTAGGTGAGGGGCACTGTTTCTTCCACAAGATGCTGTGAATGCCCTGTCGTAGCATCTATCATACTGAATTAAAATTCTCTATCTGTGGATTTCCTCATCTCATACACTGTAAGCTTACTGTTGCTGCCATCACAAATGCCCATAAAACAACAAAAATGTATTGTCTCCCAGTACCGAATGCCAGAAGTCCAATATTGGTCTTATGGGTCTAAAATCAAGGTGTTGATAAAATTGTGTTCCTTCTGGAGGCTCTCGGGAAGAATCCGTTTCCTCACCATTTCCAGCTTCTAGAGGCTGCTCACATTTCTTGAGTCATGGCCCTTTCTTCAAATCACTCAGATCTCTGCTTCCATTCTCACATCCCCTTCTCGCTGACTCTGATTTTACTGCCTCCCTCTTTCTCTTATAAGGACCCTTGTGATTACAGTAGACCCACCAGATAATCCAGAAAAACCTTCCCATCTTAAGATCCTTAACGTAACCACATCTACAAAATCTCTTTTGGGAGGATTGGGATGGGATTGGGAGGATGTCACAGATTGGGAGGATGAGGATGCGGAATTTTGGGGGGCCCTTACTGTCTACCACACCCTTCAGGGCAGGTCCTGTATCCCAAATACCTGGATAACAGTATATGCTCAATCAATGTCCATCCTCTTTTCTGTCTACTCTTTATACACTGCTCTCAAGTATTCTTTTATTTGGTTTGCACAGTTACCCTACTAAAGGGAAAAATGTTGTTATTTAGGGGAAAGTACGCTAGATTAGAAATAAGAGATCTAGGTCATTATCCCAGGATCCCCATTTCCAAATGGGCAAACTGAGGCTCAGACCATTAGATTACTAGGTCATAGCCAAGTGGTTAAGTCTAGGATTTGAAACCCACTCTCTTGTCATCTTTGTGCACTGTTTTATCAGCCTAGACGCAGGTTGCTTGACTATACTGTGAAGGCAGGTCAAGGTCCTGACCAGCACCTTCCACCAGTTAAAGGGGGTTAGAGGGGGTGGTATTTGTAACAGTCTTGAATTTTCCAGAGGTTATGCACGTTGGATTTACTGAATCAGGAACCCTAAAGAAGTTATGCTTTGTTCTTACTGAGTAATTTTCCTTTTACCTCATTTGATTTCCAACTGTTTATTTTCCTAAGGAAAGAATAATCCATGACCTTTTGGACCTTCTGGTGCGAAACATAGGCCACACTTCCCTGTATTGTACTGTTTGTGTAATTCCTGACATTGGCACAAGCCTCCATCCAGATGAGGCTGTTTTATGTCCTCTCTGGAAATTTCCTCTGGCGCTCAGGCTCCTGTGGTTGGCTGTGCTGGGTCACAGGCAGGAATTCTGGCTGAGGTCACCATTGCACGTTCCAGCTCTTTAAAGCTTTGAAGGCATGTCCGCATATCTTCCCAGACAAAACTCCCACCTTTGCTCCTTCTTTCTTTTCACTGCAAATCCACTTTGAAGTTTGAGTCTTCCAGGAAATCCATTCAATGCCATTCTATACCAACAAGTAGGTGAAATTTAAACCAGGCACCTGAGACCACTTATTTTTCTATCTGTAAACTTTAGCCCTCAAATCATTTCCAAACTTTAGTTTATCCTACTTTTAATAGCATATTCTATTAACTATTCTCCAATGCCTAAAAACTTCAAATGTTTAGGATGATCTTCAAATACTTTTGTCATTGTGATCATTGTTTTTAATTTCATATCCTCTCTACAAATTTGTCCTTTTTCCTCCTGCATTTCTTGTATTAATATTCTACTTTGCATCTACCTTGTTCCCAAAGTTGAAAGATTTAATTATTTTTTTCACCTCTATAGTGAATGTCGGTTATTTTGCCTGCTAAACATCTCTTTTTCCCTTTAAAGGGAACTGTTTGGAGGGGGGGTGTAACTGCTTTTACCTCCCTCAAAAAACAATGTGATTCTGGGGGGCTGCCAATTATAGTTTCACACGCACGTGCACACACACATATACACACACCACTCGTCACAGGAGTGGGCAAGTGACACGGGCCAGGCCAGGTATAGTCCAGTTATAGCAATGTGATAAGCTCATGACCTTAGCTGAGCAAATCTGATTCTTTCGCTGTGATTTATATGCACTGAAGCAGTCAGAGAACAGTCCGTCTGTTCCTCTATGGTCACTGAGCTGGGAAAATTCTCCTTAAGCCAAGGGCCTGGAACAATGAATAAATCATGTGGACTACCTTGGCCATTTGCATGGAGAAAATCTATCTACCATAGGAGAGAAGAGAACCAACCAGGCAAAGGGGAGCAGAGACAAAAGAGATGCAAAGAGAGAATCCTGGTATCCAGCTGACCTGAAAGCCAGTTGTACCTCATTCTTTCTAGCTGTATGAACCAATGAATCCCTTGTTTCTTTAAGTTAGTTTTAGTTAGGGTTTCATTACTTACAATTAAAAAGTTCCCAACTAATACAATCTTTTTTCCACTCCTTCTTGTTTTCTCTTTTCCAGAGAAAAACTTTATTTCTTCTTTACAGCTAATTTTACTTATTTTTTTTAAAGATTGTATTTATTTCTTTCAGAGAGAGAGAGCACGAGTGGGGGGGAAGAAGCAGAGGGAGAGGGGGAAGCAGACTCCCCACAGAGCAGGGACCCCGACCCAGGACTCCATCCCAGGACCCTGGGATCATGACCTGAGCCGAAGGCAGACGCTTAAACACTGAGCCACCCAGGTGCCCCTATAGCTAGCTTTATATCCTGAATCATTGTTAACCAAATCACAATGTCCTTGTGCACCGGCAGTGGAAGACGGACTGTGGGGGCAGTGCCAACACAGATGAGGAGCAGCTTTGCTGGCACCATGGGAAGGCCCGCTGGGAGAGGACAGGTAAGAACCTGGGCAAGGGGAAGGGGGTCAAAGGAGAGTGCCAGCAGAACATAGGAGATCATAGGAGATGGGGTTGTAAAAGACGAGAAGCCACAGTCACCTGCCCTGTACCCCATACTCACTGAAACATCCAGGGCCCTCATCAAAGGCATGACACCCAGTACATGACTCAGTAGTCAGTGAAGGTGTTTTCTGTTCACTGCATCAAGAAGGAACTAAGACTTAATGGTAACTTTGCTGGCACCATATTTAAACAAAAGTTTAGCATTTCAGTGAAGCCATTCCTTGATTTAAATTTCATTATTTTTTAATGAAAAGCAAAGTGCACAAATCTGCAATGTATTTGATGATCTTAAAAGAGAAAATAGACTATGTTCCCAGCTGCTCTAACTTATACTGGACCATAGTGTTTGCTTGTTCGGTTGTCTGCACAGCTGTTAGGGGCGGGGGAGGATGGGGTGGGGATCAGGGGCATGGGCAAAGGCACTATTGTGAGAAAGAGGTAACTTCTAAAGGCCTGATGAGAAAGTTACTCAAGACAGGATTTCCTCTCTGATGGGCAATGAGCAGGGGGTGGTCCAGGAATAGCAATATCTGGTGAAAAACTTTAATCTTCCCCTTTCTCCCTTCTCTTTGTATTTCCCAAGCCATCAGTCACTCTTTGTTAACCTCATCGATGCTTTGGGGAATTAAGGACAGGGCCTGTGTCCATACAGGGACAAATCAGTGCAAAGAAAGCAGCAGCAACCCTGAGACTTTGTTGCAAGACAGCAAAAGATAGAGAACAGAGAAGTCATCTGGAACAGAATGATCAGCTGAGGGGGAAAGCCACAACAAGGACAGATTCGTGGGGCATATAGGCATTCTTTGGGGATTTTTCAGAAATATGTGGGGAGGGGTGATGATAAAATCCTGCATTTTCTGTGCCTATGGAAAGGATGCTTACATCATCATCATCATCATTAATTTTTCAGAGTAAGGGACTGTTAAAGGCTGGAGAACTTGAGGACCTAAAGTTTACATTGAAAAGCAAGAAGAACACTATAAAATACACAAGTTAATCAAGACAAAACTGTTTACCTGCTGTGATGCTGATGCTCAGAAGAAGAAGAAACTACAGTGATTCATCTAAGACTGCAGAGATACGGTAAGATGCACCTTTCATAAAGCAAGGAATTTACACTACTTTCTCTAGTTTCCAGCCATACAACATCCTAATTACCCTATTTCTGGTTGAGTGCTCAATAAAAAATCATAATGTTTTATGAATAATTGAAGCTGACATAATCATGTGCATTTATTTATTTATTTATTTATTTATTTATTTATTTATTTATGAGGACAAGAGTGAGCAGGAAAGGGGAAGCTGTGGCAAGGGGCAGAGAGAGGGAGAGAGAGAATCTCAAGCAGACTCCCTTCTGAGCATGGATCCCAACATGGGGCTTGATCTCATAACCCTGAGATCATGAACTGAGCCAAAATCAAGAGTCGGACACTTAACCAATTGAGCCTCCCAGATGCCCCTCATGTACATTTATATAAGGACTAACTTTGATGTCTCAAACCAAAGTATGGCATCCAAAGGCTAAATAAAAGTTGGAGGAAAAGATTCATCAAATCACATCTTATCAGAAAAACTGCAAGTGGAGGAACAAAATAAAGCATTTCAAAGATGTTTTCGCTATTAGTGACACAGAAAGCAGAGAAAAAAATTAATTGTGCTCACATGAGAAAGCATTTCTTCCTACCCCATTAAAGTATTTGATGATTTTCTACCATATGAATGTTATTGTGTTAAAATAAGGCATTGCATGACCAGTTAGACTTGTAAGAGTGGCTGGTCACACCTGAGTGTATGATGTCATTCCTAAAGTCGGTCACATAAGGAAGAGGCAAGTCTGGAAACATGGAATCCAGAACAAATCTGGAGACTCTTCTAGAACAAGATGGCAGAGATTTTGCGTTTAAAAACAAAACAAAACAAAACAAACTTATGAAAGAACCCATTGATTTTTAGCAGAGCTATGGGTTCCTGGAATGAAGACTACATTTCCCAGTCACCTTTGCGGCTACAACCATATGATCAAATTTTGGCCAATGGGATGCAAACTAATCCGAAAAGCGTCCTCCAAGGGAAAAGGCATGATTTTCTCTTCTCTTTTCTCCTTTCTGTAGGCTGCTCTGTTCTGTTTCTGTTATATGGATGTAACAACTGAGGCTTCAGCAGACCTCTTGGAATACACACAATATCCCTAGGGGATAGCAGAGAAGTAAACCAGAGGAAGCCAGAGGGTCTAACAAATTTATACCAACTCTGGATGCTGACCTCCAGAGTTTTTATATGAAATAATGAAATGTTCTAAGTTAAGCCACCATATTTGAGTTTTCTGCCCCCAAACACTGAACCCAGTTCTAACAAATATGAGGGGGAAAGTAAACCACTGTGTCTCTTTCCTGGCCTGGGCTTTGGAGGATGTAGATTTCTAAGAAAGTGTTTATTGGGTGACACATTTAAAAACTAATAATCAACATGGAGTTGAGCCACATCCTAGAAAGTTACAGACTGGGGTCTGTCCTTTCTCTGTCTCTGGGGCATACATGGGATGGGGTAGATCGTGCAAGACACTGTAGCATTATACCTTATAGGCCAGATTGTTTAGATTCTTCCTACTTGGGATCCTTCCAACTCTCCATAATTATTTCCCTGCTTTTCTCCTTTATCAGGTAACAGAGTTTTGTTTTGTTTTTATTTCTTTTTACTCAAGCCTGAGTCAGGCCTGAGTGGAATTGAGGAAAGTAGCTTTATCCATGTTTAGACAAAATGTAAAGAAGGAGGACCTCCTGACACCTCATACCTGTGTGGAAGGTCAATCAAAATAAGTAAGAAACACCTAAATGAGTGGTTCCACCCCACCAAACCAGCAACATCTTTCTAGAACAAATATTTTGTAACCCTTCCTTTGCTACCCTAAAATAAAATTCAGAGATAATATAACTGATCTACATGTATAAACAAAGAAATCAACATAATTCCCAAACTATAATATAAAAGAAAAATAAAATAATAAAGGAATGCTTTTTTCTATGTAAATGTGCACATAAGATCACAGTAGGAAAAAAAAGTGCCCCCACATTTCAGAATGTTCCCAAAGGTGATGAAACTTTGGGGTCAGAATGATGTCTCATTCATCCCCATAGGAACTTCTCCTTCCAGGGACAACCCTGAAGGTATTGATGGTTTTATTGTATTAAGTTTATTTATTTTATTTTATTATTTTGTTAAGAAATGTAGCATTTTCTTATAGCAGTATTACTTCAAATGTGTCCTGTAGCAAGCAAATTTCTTATTAATAGGTGTTATGTTTAAAGATATATAGTCTAATAGTTTAACAGACATTAGTTTAAGCACATCAGAATGGTTTTTTCCAGCTCTAAGACATTTCTAGTGACATTTCCTGAAGATGTCACTGTGCTCTGTGAATTTAACTCCCAAATGTATTTCATCACAGAATCCTTCTTCACCAGGACATTTCTTAAGTCCAGCTTTTCATGGAAGAAACTTAGAAAACACTGCCTTATAGCCTGTCAAAAGAACACATCATCAGAAAGAAAGGAGGCCTTTCTGGAGGATACGAAGTCCACATGTGGAAAAACAGCCCTTACTGAACTCATTCATTTTGCAGGGAGGTGGCCAAAGCAGGCTTCCCTGGAAGTCATAAATTTGCCACATTCACTTGAATTTCATGAGAAGGGAAACAAAGGAGTCAAATCCATCTGATATCAGAGTCATTTTCAGGGAAGCATGATTTGAATGCTGCCAGTGGTCCTGACACGATTTCAGCCCACACTTCATGTGTATGCACCTATAGCTATTTTAACAAGACAACACAGAAATTATCTATTTATAATGTTGACAATGAGGCCTTCAAAAATGATATGTGTGGTTTGATATCCTTAAAGAGTATGTTTCACAAGTAGTATTGATAATCTTTATCATTTCTGAAATTCTTATTTTGTATAAGAATGTTTTTATAATCATTGCTTCATTTCATCCACAGAATACACTCATGAGCTACCATTGGTCCTATCTTACACCTAAAGAGCCTGCAGCCTAGGCTTGTGATGTGCCAAACGTCACAGAATTTTTTAGTTGTAAAACTTGGACTCAGCCCGGGTCTATCCTGCGCTGAAGCCCATGTTTTTTCCATCACCTCCCTTAATTAAGGGAACATTTTAGTACGTTTTCCATTTTTAAAACAATCAGCCACAGCAATTACAAGTCAGCCATTAGCTATCAGGAAAACAGCCATCATGATTACCCAGGATCACTGACTCCTTGAGGATGCTATAGCCCATGTTTCAATGCACATATTTTAACTGATGAACCTACACAGAACTGCTAAAAGTTTACAAAGGCTAAAAGATTATCATGTTTTTCTTCCTCCCTCAGTGGCACCTGGTTTAACTTCAAGGTGTGTTCTTTGAAACCCACTTGTTTCCAGTGACTCATTTTGAAATCACTGATTTCATCTTCCTGGTTCTTTGCAAAGCCAGGAAGAGAGATCAACATCACATTGTTTTCACCTTCAAACACATTTACCCTGTAACCGGAAGGATCCAGAACTGTTATTGTTAATTCGTTGAATAATATGTTCTTCTTTCATCTTTTCACAAGAGCAGAAATCCATTCTGAAAACAGGGTGCCCTGCTTGCCATCTGTTTCATCCACCAGCAACGTAAAGGATTCACCTACTCAGTCAACACATATTTACTGAACACCTACTTTGTACCAAACATTGTTCTGCATTATGGGAGTGCAGTAGCGAGATAGACGAGATCTTTTCTCTTTGGGGTTTACACTCTAATGAGAAGCATACAGAGAAACATGACCCTTCCAGATAGTGAAAGGGTTATGAAGGAACTAAAAGAGGGTGGTGTACCACAGTAGGCCTGAGGTGAAAGCTTTCTTTAGATTCAGGCAGCCTCTCGAAGGCCGAGATCAGAATGACAATGAAACAGAGATGATGTGATTTGGAGGAAGAGAGTTACACGTGGGAAGAAAAGCCTTAAGAGAAGAATCAAATTTGGGAGTTCGAGAAATACAAAGGAGTCAGGTGCTCCTGGAAAGTGGTGAGAGAAGAGAAAAATAGTAGGTGAGATCAGAAAGGTTAACAGGGTGCAGAGCTCATGGCAGAGAAGTTGGATTTCATCCCAAGTGCAGTGAGAAGACATTAAAGGATTTGAGGCTGAATTATTGATTCTAACGCTGAAAAACTGGAGCAGCAAGTCCAGTCAGGCCACAGACACGTGAGAAGATGCTCAACATCACTCATCAGCAGGGAAATGCAAATCAAAACCACAGTGAAATGTCACCTCACACCTGTCAGAATGACTGAAATCAACAACACAAGAAACAACAGGTGTTGGTGAGGATGTAGAGAAAGAGGAACCCTCTTGCATTGTTGGTAGGAATACAAACTGGGGCAGCCACTCTAGAAAATAGTATAGATGTTCCTCAAAAAGTTAAAAATAGAACTACTCTATAACTCAGCAGTTGCATTACTGGATATTTACCCAAAGGATACAAAAATACTGATTCAAAGGATGTATGCACCCTGATGTTTATTGCAGCATTATCTACAATAGCCAAATTATGGAAACAGCCCAAGTGTCCATCAACTAATGAATGGATAAAGAAGATGTGGTATATATACAATGGGATATTACTCAGCCATAAAAAAGAATAAATCTTGCCATTTGCAACAATGTGAATGGAGATAGTGTATTATGCTAAGTGAAATAAGTCAGTCAAGAGAAAGATAAATACCATATGATTCCACTCATATGTGGAATTTAAGAAACAAAACAAACAAGCAAAGGGGGAAAAGAGTGAGAGAGAGAGAGAGGCAAACCAAGAAACAGACTCTTAACTCTAGAGAACTAACTGGTGGTTACCAGAAGGGAGGAAGGTGGGGGGCTGGGTGAAATAGGTGATGGGGATGAAGGAGGGCACTTGTCCTGATGAGCACCAGATGATGTACAGAATTGTTGAATCACTATGTTGTATGCCTGAAACTAATATTACACTTTATGTTAACTAACTGGAATTTAAATAAAAACTTTAAAAAAAAGACCAGTTAGGCCAATTGCATAGTTCAGGTGAGAAATAATAAAGCTTGGACTGGGTAGTCCAGTGAAGATGGGAAGAAGTAAATGGCTCTCAGGATAGAGCTGCCAGAATTTGCTGATAGATTGCATGAGGAAGGTAACAAGGATTTCTAGAACCTTACCTAAACAGCTGGGTTGATCCTGGTGACACTTTCGGAACTGGGAAAGAGTAGGAGAGGCATGAGTTTAAGGGAGAGATAGAAAATGCCGCGTGCATTTGCACATGTTAACTTGGAGATCCCTTCTAGTCAGCTCATAGAGCTGTCAAGGAGGCAACTGGGTATACAAAAGGTCATAGCTGGAGATATAAAGAATCTCATGAGGCCCTGAGGGGCCCTTTGCAAAGTGCTATCCCAGCTTTCCAACACAGTCCTTCCCAGTTCTCCATGTGTCACTGACCTACCCTGAGAAAAACTTGTCCACGGAAGTATTAGTTTCAGTCTGATTTCCCACTCACCGGGGCTCTTTCTGGGCTCTCTCCCTTTGTCATCCGTGTCTTCTTAAAACACAGGCAGTATCGATACCCATCTAAACTAAACGAAATGAAATTGACAATCTTCTTCAGTAAGGTTGTAACTTGCCTTCTAAGACAATCTATATGACTTTTGTAGGGTTCTTAAGGATGGCTTCCGACCACCAGTCTGACCTTTGTCCCTTTCACCAGTCTTCACCTCTTCTTCATCCTCTCCTGAAACTCTTTGTTCCCCTTTCCAGGTCACTACCTGCTTCTCATTCCTTGGAGGGCCTAGATTTTGACCAATTGCAACTAATCAATCCTTGGATGTTTAAAGCTGTACTTATCTCCAGGTATATTTGCTTTTTCCCTGAGAGATTGAAAGAACAAAAGACCTTGAGGATCAAATAAATGGCTCTCAGATAGTAGGAATTTAAGCAGAATTCCTCCAGTCTTAACAAACAAGCAGGTTCCTCTCCTGTGGCCTACTCTGTACATTGTTTGCTCACATTTTCCACCTGGAAAATTCCCTTCCCCATGAAATTCGGACATATGCTCTAACATGGATGAACATGGACGGCATTATGGTAAGTGAAATAAGCCATTACAAAAAGACAAATGCTGTATGATTCTGCTTATGTGAGGTATCTAGAGTAGTCAAATTCATAGAAACAGAAAGTAGAATGGTGGTTTCCAGGGACTAAGAGAGAGAAATGGAGAGTTGTTTTTAAGAAGGTACAGAGTTTCAGTTTTGCAAGATGAAAAAGTTCTGGAGATTGGTTGCACAACAGTGTGAATATACTTAACACTACTGAATTGTATACTTAAAAATGGTTAAGATGGCAAATTTTGTGTTATGTGTGTTTTCCCACCATTAAAAAAAAATTTTTTTAATACAAGTTAGTAGCAAAAAAAAAAAAAAGAAAAAGAAAAGAGAAAAAAAACAAGACAAAGAGATTTGCAGCATGAAAGAATTCATTTCACCATTGCTTTGAAGATGGAGGGGACCACATGGTGAGGAATTCAGATGTCCTCTGGAGGATGGGCTCAACCAGGAAATAGGAACCCAAGTGCTATAGCCATAAGAAACTTAATTCTGCCAACACTCCTAAAAGAACTTGGAAGGAAATTCTTCCTCAGATTGTCCACATAAAACCAGCCTAACTGACACCTTACTTTAGCCTTGGGAGATCCCAAGGAGGAAGCCCAGTTGAGTTATGACACACTTCTCATATACAAATCTGTATAATAAATCTGAGATAATAAATGGATGTTTAAGCTGCTAAAAAAAAAAAAAATCCCTTCCTTAACCTCAGGCCCTCTTTTCCATAAGCTCCCATTCCATTTCTTCTTTTGTTACAGATATTCAACGAATGTCTACTTTGGTTCTTCCATTGATTTTACCTCCCCCCAAAATACCAGCAACTTCCTTTAGTTCCCAGTTCTAATGGACATTCCAAAAGTTTTCTCTTCCTTGACCTTCGTGGCATTTGATGCTCCAGGCTACTTTATTTTTTATGAAACTACTTTCCCCTTGGATTCTGTAACCCAGTCCTCATCTGGTTTCCCTCTTACCTTTCCTGCTGCTTCTTCCCAGTCTCCTTTGTAGATTCTACAATCACTAATTAATTCTTAAATTTTTTGTCCTCCAGGGCTCTGTTATTACCCTAGCTTTTCTACTTTATATATTCTCCTTGAAGACTATCACCTATATTCACAATTTCAATTCTTAATTATATATGTATTATTAACTCCAAACATAATTCTTTGGCTTGTACCTCTTGGCTAAGTTTGAGATCTATATATACAATGTCTTAGGGGACAGTTACTCTTAGAAACCCCAAAGGACTTCCAAGTGATTACATCCAATCATTCTCTCCTTACCAGATTTGCACATTTTCTTACAGTTGTTATCTTGATAAATATCAGTCTTTCTAACTCAGTCACCCAAAGTAGAAGAAAATAAGTGTTGTCCATACTCCCCTTCATCCCTGCCACAATCTAACAGTGTAGCCAATCCTAATAGTTTCTTCCTCCTAAATATCTCTTACATCTGTCCTTATCTATATGTACTGTCATTCCTTAGTTTATGCTCTTTCACTTCATACTTGATTATAATAATAGTTTCCTAACTCTTTTCTTAACTATTTCCTAACTGGTCACCCTATTTTCATTTTGTCCCACTACAATTTATTCTCCACACCAGAGTGATCTTTCTAAAAGGCAAAGCTGATAATATAATTTCCCTTGATTAAACTTCTATAATAGTCCTTCATTTTTTTCAAGATAAAGCTCAAATCTTTTTCTTAGCATGCAACACCCTACAAGATCTGGCACTTGCCACACTCCCCAAATCATCCTCTCTCTATGTACCTCTTGCTTGGGACGTATTAAATTACTACAAATTCAGTAATATGTCAAGCTGTTTCTTATCTTTTTTCCTTTGGACATGTAGTTCCTTTTGTCCATAGTTCACCAACTCATTCTTCAAATCTTAGCCTCTTAAAAACCTGTTCTAATGATGGTTGCATTTAGGTATCCTCCTTTTATCCATTAACATTTCACCATGTGTAAACTGATGGCACTACCTTCTTCACAGTTACCGTAGATAGTGGTCTATTCTCCCTCCACCATTAGAATACACTCCTTGAGAATAGATGATGGGCCTTACTGACCTTGTACACCTAGTATCTAACACAGTGTCTAGCACCAATCAGTGCAACAAGTATACTTGAATACATGCATGCATGTACGAATTGTCCTTTATTCATTGCCCATTGAGAGCTGGCCATAGTTGAAAAGTGATACCAAGACAAGGATGTTATTTTTGCCAGCCTAGTAATAATAATAATAATAGCTAATACTATGGGTTGGGTCCTATGCCACTTTTCCTTTGTGTAATTTTACTTAGAACCTTCTTAAGAGATGTAAATACTATAGTTATCCCGTATTTTAAATGGGAAAACTGAGGCATAAGGAAGTCAAATAATTTGCCCCAAATCCACAGATATGAAATAAAGATTCAAAACTTGGGGCGCCTGGGTGGCTGAGTTGGTTAAGCATCTGACTCTTTATTTCATCTCATGTCATGATCTCAGGGTCATGAGATCAAGCTCCGAGTTGGGCTCCCCACTGGGCATGGAGCCAGCTTAAGATTCTCTCTCCCTCTGTCCCTCCCCTCTCTGCTCACTTTAGCACACACTCTCTGTCTCTTAAAAAAAAAAAAAGATTCAAAACTCAATCTTTCTGACTTGATATATAAACTGCCAACCATATGCAATAGGATATATAGACAGTTTAGGTTTTAAAATACTCTTTCCCATTATTAGACAACGTAGGAGACCAAAATTTTTGTTCAGAAAGTTGAATGTTTCAGTATACCATGAATATAAGAAAATGAAATCATAACAAGAGATAAAAACCAATGTTTTTTCTCTCTTTTTTTCTTTCTTTTTTTCTCAACGAAAACTGATCTGAATACCTGGTCAAGTATCCTATCCTCATAGCTGTTTATCTACCAAGTGTGTGTGTGTATATATGTTCAAACAACTCACCATAGAGTGAGTCTCAGACTGACTATATTTTGAAAAGTAGCCCTTTCTTTTAATAATACTTCAACTTTTTAATTTTTTTAATTTTATTTTATTTTATTATGTTATGTTAGTCCCCATACAGTACATCATTAGCTTTTGATGTAGTGTTCCATGATTCATTGTTAGGGTATAACACCCAGTGCTCCATGCAATATGTGCCCTCCTTAATACCCATCAACTGAGCTAACCCATCCCCCCTCCCCCCTCCCCTCTAAAACCTTCAGTTTGTTTCTCAGAGTCCATAGTCTCTCATGGTTCATCTCACCCTCCGATTTCCCCTCATTCATTTTTCCCTTCCTTCTCCTAATGTCCTCCATGCTATTCTTTATGTTCCACAAATAAGTGAAACCATATGATAATTGACTTTCTTTGCTTGACTTATTTCACTTAGCGTAATCTCCTCCAGTCCCAACCATATTGATATAAAAGTTGGATATTCATCCTTTCTGATGGCTGAGTAATATTCCATTGTATATATGGACCACATCTTCTTTATCCATTCATCTGTTGAAGGGCATCTCGGCTCTTTCCACAGTTTGGTTATTGTGGACATTGCTGCTATGAACATTGGGGTGCATATGGCCTTTCTTTTCACTACATCTGTATCTTTGGGGTAAATACCCAGTAGTGCAATTGCTGGGTCATAGGGTAGCTCTATTTGTAATTTTTTGAGGAACCTCCACACTGTTTTTCAAAGTGGCTGTACCAACTTGCATTCCCACCAACAGTGTAAGAGGGTTCCTCTTTCTCCACAACCTTTCCAACATTTGTTGTTTCCTGCCTTGTCAATTTTTGCCATTCTAACTGGTGTAAGTTGGTATCTCAATGTGGTTTTGATTTGGATTTCCCTGATGGCTAATGATGATGAACATTTTTTCATGTGTCTATTAGCCATTTGTATGTTTTCTTTTTAAATTTTATAATAAAATGTGACAAAGTTCCTGATATATAGAAGGGGTATGATGAAATTGTCAAATGCTTTATAGAGCCCATCTGTTCCTCAGTGACATGGATGCAGGTGAAGAGCGGGCTGGGAGACACGGTAGACTGATGAGATTCTGAGTCCTCATTGCAGCTTCAAGCTTTGTGGCTTCATTTTGATCTATCTTACTTATTAGACTGCTTTATAAGATTTCATTTGGGAAAAAAAATTTATTTTGAATAAAACTTGAAAATCATTTAGATTATGAAAGCAATCTTTCTATGACGGTGTAGTAGTGCATTTTTCCCAGGGGGGAAAAAGGGGGGGGGATTTCCTTTTGGACCCTCCTTGCACATCTGCTACTTGAAACAAGCTTTTTCTCCTTTTGGTCAATAGATTCTCCTCTAGATTTGAAGACTATAAGCCTGAAATAAAAAATAGACTTATTCCATTTGATTATAATACAACAGTTTGAATTTAGGCACAGATGTTTTGCTTGAATTGCAGGAGTAAGATTGTCAAGTGTAATTCTCAGCTACACTCCTTGGGTTCACATCCTAGCTCTGCTACTTTTAGTTGTGTGACCTTAGACAAACCATTTAGCCTCTCTGCACCTCCATGTCTTTATCTGTAAAATGAAGTTAATAATAGAAGCCACTTTATAGTGCTGTTGTAAGGATTAAATGAGTTAACATATACAAAGTTGTTCAAAGAGCCTGGCATACAGTATGAGTTCAATAACTGATCATTTTTATACTGTTCTCTTCCTAATCCTTGAATACCTAGTCATTCTGCATACCAGCACTACTCCTGGCCAGCTCCATAAAAATGACACTATGGCTTTCACTTAAAGGCAGCCTAAAGCAACATAGCTTTTAACTAGTCCTCACACTTATGAAGACCCATTGACAAGTCTGAGAAATCTACCACTCAGTGTAGGACCTAGTTGCTTGGGAACCCAGAAGCTTCCAAAATGATGCTCATCCATCTTCTCCACCATTTGTGTGCTACTGCCTGCCTGGGGATGTGGAACCAGATACACTGTCACCTCTGGGAGGATTTTCTTGCTTTAACTAGAATGCAAAGAAGGAGCCACTGTTCAGTTTTTGGTTAATGAGAGGGGATCTTGAAGCCCACGGCAAAACTGTAGTAATGAAAGTCAGAATTTACTCAGAAATAAAGGTATTCATAAAGTTCATCAGCTTGCCTTTTCATACGAGGAGCAAAACTTGAAAATTTGAAACCTAAAATTTTATTATAAGCACTAGATAGAGAGAAATACAAGGATTACAATTTGAAGGAAGTTGCCACCCACTTAAGTGGTAAGAAGGAAGTGGAAAGAACTTCTGACTTGAGGGACAGTGGTCAGACATGGAGATCTAAAGAAGACCAGATAATGGAGAGAACGATCATGGGCTCCTGAATATATCCCCAGTACAGCAGCCAGGTGTGTGTGGAGACAGGAATATTTTGCAGTAGTAGAGATTGTCACAGAACCCCTCAACATGTTGATGCAGAAATCAAGAGCATCCATGCCAGTGCTCTGTTTTCCCAGGCTGTCCAAGCTGGCCTTGCAGCGAAGAGTGGAGGAGGCATCTGCAGAGATGAGCCTACGATGGCACACCTGACTCCGGAATGGCACAGCTGGTATGGTGCTTATATGATGTAGGAAGAATTCAGAAACTTCTGGAGGCCTCATGGGATGTGGACCATAAATGCTGGCTGTGAACTTGTTAGAGGCAAAGATAGGCCAAACAGGGGATGGAACAGAGTCACTGGGGATCTGAAGCGGTAACAAGAGCCAATATGGGGCCTAATCAACAGGAGGCAATGGCCAAGCTCTTTGGGAACAATCACTATGTGGCACCCATTCTAGAGAGCAGAACCAAGTTATAACAGCTGCTGATCCATGGCAGCTTTAATGTGATTAGAGGCTGACTCCCAGAGACCAGGTGAGAGATGCTAAAGCACAGGCCCAGAAGGAAGCAAAGGAGGACAATATGTAAATCACCTCTTCCTGGACACCATTACTTCATGCAAATATTCCCCTGCTCAGACTCCATCAACTCCCTTGAGAGAGAAGTTAGAGCATTTGCAGTGTCTGATTATCCAAAAGAGACAGAGCTACCTTGAAATGGGCAAGTTTAAGGTCTTCCAGCACTGCCAGATATGAAAACTCCAGAGCAAGATGAAATCAGTTACTAAAAACCGAAAAGTACAGACTTTGGCCCATCTCAGTTGTGGGTTACCAAATTTGACCTGTTCGTACTATGACTGAATATGCATAGTGTGATGGGAACAAAGAAGGTCAGTTTTTTCAACTGTGGACTTAGAAATAACTTCCCAGAGGAGTAACATGGAAGGTAATTTTTGAGAGGTAATCAGGTGTTATCCAGCTATGAGGAAGCAGAATTATATTTCAGGAAATGCAAAAAACATGAGTCAAGGTACGCTGGTAAAATTAAGAACAACATGTTCAAGGAAAACAAAGTTGTCTGAGAGGAGGCCTGAGCCTAGGAGCTCAGACAAAGCAGGTTGAACAGGTAGGCTGCAGGACCCTGCCAATGCCGTAGAGGTTGTGACTGGCAAGGGCTTCTGAGTGGTTGGGGGCTGAAGAACAGCCTGCACCCTGTTCTCCAAGGGCACTGTGCCCTACAGCCGAGAGGATGCACCCTGAGTATGCAACCACCCTTTATAGTTCACACAAAGTCTTGCTTCGCTCTCCAAGCAGCCCACAAGGGGTTGCCTTCTCAATTTTGCACAAAGGCATGATGCACATTAGCAGGGATCATTTACATATGGTCAGACTACTGAAGACCTTGCAAGCTACTTTAAAGAATTTGGACTTTAAAGGACAACAGTGAGCAGACACTGAAGGTTTTTGGACAGCAGTGTGACATGACAAAAGAAATTATTCCACAGCAGCTGTATGCAGGGTAGATTGGAGCCAAGAAACTCAGGAAGTTACTGCAGTTGTCCAGGCATGAAGCAAAAAAAAAGAGAGAGAGAGAGAAAGAGAGAGAGAGATTCAATGGTATCCATGGTAACAGAAAGGGAAAGATATGGAAATTATTTTGAAGGCAGAAACAACAGGACTTGATTACTGATTGGATATGAGTGTATGGAAGAGGCGGCAGTAATAAATGACTCAGGGGTTTTGAGCTTAGAAAGCTGTAAGAATAAATCTGAAATAGGGACGCTAATCAGGAGGGTTGCTTTGAGAGGGAAAATAGAGAGTTTGGTTTAAGCATGTTGAATTTCGCATAATGATGCAATGTGTAAGTGGAAATGCTCTCCGTACACTAAAAAGGGCAAGTCTAGGGCATTCTCCATTTTCTTTTTTCTTTCTTCCTTTTTTTCCCCCTATTTTTGCTCTCTCTCCATAATTTTGACTGTATCTGAGGCTTTTTTTCTAAGGCTTTTGGGAATAAATTTACCACTTTCTTTAGTAAGTTTTAGTAAACTGTGAAGGAGTCTACCATCATTATCACCATCAACCTTGTCTTCAAGGTAACACAAAGTGTTTTCCAACACCTATTTGTGTTTGTCACTTATGTAGACAGTGCTCATAGTAACAGATTCCATGCCCTCGAGAGTTTACACTCTGTGACAGCCAATATTTATAGGATCAATACATGGAAAGCACACAGAATAGAATGATAATCACTGAAAAATACATAAGATTAAAAGTAATATTTACACTCTACAGGAGGAAACAGAAGAAGAAGAAGGAGGAGGAGGAGGAGAATAAGAAGGAGGAGGAGGAGGAGAATAGGAAAGAGGAGGAGGGGGGAGGAGTAGGGGGAAGGAAGAAGAAGGGAAAAAAAGAGAAGAAGAATGGCATTATGCTAGATAAGACCAGTGGTAGGATGTTGGTGGTTGGAGAAAAAAGAAAATTGGCTAGAGTTTCTTTTCTGGACAGGGTTAATATAAGTCATCATCTCCTTAGGAAAGAAAGATGGATTGGGGATGCTGCTTTCATTTGTCTAGGACTTGACTCTCTTCCCATTATCTCATCCTCTCCATGGATTCCAGGACTTGTACAAGACCATGTAGCTATTCTTCAGGAAAGCTGAGCCTAAAGCTCAACAAATTTCCAGTATGGCAGGTTGAATCATTTGAATGATGATAAGAAAGACCACAGTATTTCATGAAGAATTCCAGCTGCTTTAAAACAATTTAGAATGTAAGAACCCAAAAATATTGTTAAGGGTAACTTCTTTAGAAAGCTCTTTTTCTCTGTCTTTTACAAACCAAGGTCCTTTTGGAAGAAAGATCCCAAGGGTAGGCTGCTCATCTGCCCATTTGAAGAACACAATCCCTTCACTCAAACGTCTGTTTGCCTTTGCTGTCATTCCTTGTATGAAGCAGTTCTGTGAGTCAGTGGGAAAACAGCTACGTGTTACATGATCTCCCACTACCTTAGAGAGGAGCAAAGAGAGAAAGAACTGACTTGTATTCTTCCTCGCTTTTCTACTTCATTATTTTCCATTACAGTTTAACATTATTGGTCAAAATCTGGGCTCAGAGTCAGGTGACTTGGTTCATGTTTTGGTCCACTGATGAGCAAGTTGTTTATCTTTTGTGCCGGTGATTCCTCTGCTGTTAAAGAGGTTTACTTGGATGTGTGTTGAGAAGATTAAGAAGTTCAGTCAAGATGATGCCTTGTGGATATAGGCACCACTCACAATCAAAGTCATCTCGTGCTGGTAGAGTCCCCACTCTCACCTATAGAAAATTCTGGATTATTTTAAGTTTCTTGGTAAATTGAAGCCATCAAACATTCGCCTTTTACTTATATAATGTGTTTTCTTCAAGTTTCCTTAAATTGTTCACTATACTAAATAGAGTGACTTTTTTTTTCAAGCATCTTTATCTTTTGCAGCTAGTTCAATATATGAAAGCTTGATTTCTTTGCTACCCACACAGTTTCCTCTGGGGCCTTAGCCTCACCAGTATGCTATGACTCATTGCTTTACTTTTCATAAACAGAAGCTAAATAATTGTCCTCGATTCTATTGGAATGGAATATACACAAGGAAAAATCTTAATTAATGCAGTTAGATATTCCTCTTCTCCTTTTTTTCTCTCCTTCTCTTTCTCTCTTGTTTTCTGCTCTCCAGTCTGCTTGTCATAAACAGTGCTTGTCAATCTCTGTCATATAACTGTTCACTTTATTTCTCCTTCCCCACAATACAGAGCCCTTTCATTACGAAGGGAAATGTCTTCTCCCTTTTTTTTCTTATCCTTCATTTGCTCATCATTCCCACATTGTATTCTCTCCTCTCCTATTTATTCTCTCCTCCTTGTGTCTAGGTCCATCATGTGTCACTATTGGCCCCAGAATAAGTTATTTCCTCCTACCAGAGACCTATTTCATTTGTCAACTTTCTTGATTG
Organism: Mirounga leonina; assembly: GCF_011800145.1. NCBI lineage: Eukaryota > Metazoa > Chordata > Mammalia > Carnivora > Phocidae > Mirounga > Mirounga leonina. The sequence continues at coordinate 36,271,240 of NW_023270387.1, read as the reverse complement.
CAAAGATCCCTGAGACTCCTTAATGGTTCAGTCTCAAGGAAAATAAAGATATCCAGGGAATTCCAAGCCCAGCTTCAGAGTAGAGACTGGAGGCAGTGAGAACCACTGCATTCCAATTAAGATGGTGGCCTAGAAATAGCAGTAGAAAAGAGAGAACACACGTTGGGCATGGATACCACATTCTTTCAAGACGATTTCTCCATGGGACTCTCATGTTTCTGCACATCTCACGAGCAGAGGCAATGACTCCCTTTGTTTTGGACTATCTTATCAAGGAAGTTTGTATAGAAAGTAGCTTTGGAATATATAGTGTTCCTTCCAAAGCAAAGGACAGGCCAACTTACTATCCATTGTAAGGCTTTGGGTTCCCCAATTCAGGGTTCCTCTCTTGCCATCCAACCTACTGCATATGTAGGTGGCACCTGGGCCTCTCTGTGTCCCTTTGTAGGAATTGGGGCTCAGCAAACTGCCACAAGAAAATTCTGATGCTCTGCTATTTCTCTGAGTAATAAAGTTATCTGTCTCTGACCCAGAAGTCTTGTGTCTTCTGCCAGTATCTATGAAGCCGTAGCAGGCTAATGTATTAGATTACAAGTAGGGTAGAATCTCAACCCTTCACAGTTCTTGACAATTTCCAGACATTATGATATTTTAGGCTGCCGTTAAGAATATTAGACAGATCAAAACTTAGAGGCAAACATTTTTTTTTCCTCTATCAATATCTTGAAATAGTTAAATACATCTCCCCCTCCCCTTCAGCTCCCACCTCGACCTCATCTAATGTTCTTTCTTAACCTTGATAATGATGGGCTTTAATGGCCCATTTATTCAGTAGAGTGGATTTTTAAAACCCATTTCCAGATTACAGTTTGTGTGCCAGGATTACACTTGTTCTTATTAATAGAGGAAGGAGTTGAGCAGCAGATTAGGGCTGACTTTTCAATCACTTCGTCAGCAAATGCATCCTGAGCACCTTGGTGCTGCTGGGTTAAGTGCTGCACAAAGTAGTCTCCGTTCTCAGGGCATTTAACTTCCTTCACTCCAATAAAGAAAAACTTCCCCATAAAAAACCAAAGGTTCAAGCCACTCATTCAGGCAGTAACCAGGAGAAACATGTTTATAAGAGGGCTTTTAAAAATATCCCCCCTCATCTATCCTGCTCCTAAACAGAAAAGCCATCGCAGGTTCCAGAGTCAATACCCTTTCAATTTTTAAAAACCTCCGACTTTTAGGAAACGTGAAGACTAAAATGCTCAGACCTACCAAGCCAACATCTTTCTGGTACTACTGATTTATAGTATTAATAAAATAAAGCCTTGCTATCTGTTATTTCCAGTTAATTCAATACATAATGACTGTTGTTTGTTGGGGGGGAGAAAGCAGTGAATCACGGTAAGGCTTTAATAGCTGAGAAAGGAGTCGTGTGAATACAGACATGCACACAGACATGCACAGGCGCAGATACACAGACTTACATACACAGACAAACCCACACTCAAACACACACATCTTCACCTCAATGTGAATCATGGCATTTCTTAAACAATGGAGATAAATGATAAACACATTTTACAGTTCAACAAAAACTATAACCTGTCCTTAGTCCTTCTGCGACTCTGTGATCCCCAATTCAGTTCAGAAATTAAACCCCAGCCCCAAACAGTAGTGACCACCTTAGTTTCAACCACAGCCTTCAGAGAGAGAAAGTAGGAAGACTGGTGCAGTTTGGTCATGGGTGGCGACAGGCTAAGTCTGAAACCTCACTGGCTTCTATTACCCGGGTACTCAGCAACCAGCCACTAAGGTAGAGAAGAGTTTGTAAGGGATGGGCTATTCTCAGGACTTGTGTTCTTTCTGTGGGAAAGACCCCTCTGACCTGCCCCACTATCCACAGCTTGTTGCTTTTAGCAACACTGCCTGTTTTCTTTGTACTGTTTTCCCTTTGGAAAAAGGGCCACAGCATTCAGCAGAGTGCGCCAGTCTCCACTGCTTGCTGTCTTGGCCCTAAGACAAGAATGAGGATGAGTACCCAAGGACGAAGAAAGATCTCAGGTTGCATAACTGAATGGGCAAAAAATGGTTAAAGACCTCCATACACACTAAAAAGATGGAGGAATTAGCCTAAAGTTAATGACACGTTCATGATGGCAAAGACTTCTGGGTAGTTCTTTTTTTTTTTTTCTTTCAAAGATTTTATTTATTTATTTGAGAGAGAGAGATCACCAGCAGGGAGGAGGAGCAGAGGGAGAAGCAGACTCCCCGCTGAGCAAGGAGCCCAATGCAGGACTTGATCCCAGAACCCTGGGATCATGACCTGAGCCAAAGGCAGACGCTTAACTGACTGAGTCACCCAGGCGCCCTTCCGGGTAGCTCTTGACTTGGATGTTGTTTTTTCCTCAAATAAAAGCCAAAGTTATGTATCTAACCATACACACTGTTTCCACTATGTGAGAGGGCCGAAAAAAATGAAGCGAGGCATAAGAGAGAGTTAAGTCATTCCCAGGTGTCCAGTGCTATGAACAGACTGGAAAAAAAAAAAAAATCTGCAGAAGTTCCAGCCTTACACAGACCCAGCAGCAGTACTTAGGGAGAGGAGTAATTAGAACCGAAGAAACACAGCTGACAGAAACTCATCTTAAAGTGTGAACTTGAAGCTGTTGCAGCCAGAACCTAAGAATCCTCAATAGTTTAAGAACTCTGATTCAAGAAGTAACCATCCCAATGCAGACCTCTGAGAAACATGGACTAGCATGCCACATAGAAGATAATAAAATCATGTCCTAGAATTAGATGAAAAGTAGGAGGAAAGATGGAGACATATACATGGATCGAGCATAGACATTTCCCTTAGGCTAAGTCTATGACCAGTTCTCTAATGAGTTAAGACCCTGTGATTGCTTGAGTATATATACTATTTGTAGTTTCACATGTGCATGTGCCTGTGCGCATTTGCTGTTAACCACTCAGAACTTGGACGTAGCACATTCTTTGATATGGGTTTAATTATCCTCATTTAATCCTTTTTGCGTTCATTATAAGAACCAGTGTGAAACTCCACAGCAAGTTCTGTGATGAATAAATGAGCTGGACTGAATGTGCCCAATGGACAATCGAAACCAAGATTCGGGTGATTAGAGTAAACAAACATTAGCAACAGCCACTGGGGAATGTTGCTTCCGCAGGATTATTTCTATCCGGGTACGCCACTCTACATACTGGCAGATCACAGGGCTGCAGAAAAAGGGCCCTAAGAGATCTGGTTGCCATATATAAGTCTCCTCAAAGACAGTGTGATTTGACAGAACTAAATGACCTACCTACCCCCAAATCATCTCCTTCACCAACCTGACATAGGCCTGAAATTCTTCACTCCCTTTGTTAAAGTGAGCATAATATTAAAAAGTAATTGGGGGAAAGGGATGATTACTACTTTTAGCTCTTAGAGTCTATGCAAACATCTGTGTATCAACAAGTAAGGGGTCTTGAATACAGTGAACATATTTTAAACTTGACCCAAATCTAGAATTGGGTCAAGTAGTTGTATAAGTACAAATGTAATTATGAACTTCAAAAACCTTTGAGGTCACAACAGTGAAGAAGAATTGAAATATTAGGTTATCACAGGCATGAAACAGGGTTGTTTTAATGGTGGTGGACAATGATGAGGCCACAGAAGCAGTAGAATGGAAGAGCGTGGGGTCATCATCGCCCGAGAGCATCACATTTACAAGAAGAATAGGAAAACAGGAAAGGAAAGGAAATCAGCTGATGCTGAAAAACAGAATGTCACAAGGCCGCCCTAGGTGGCCCTAATGCTTCCACTTAACCCTTGATATTTTTGCTGCAAGCTTCAGGGGGATAAAAAGTGAAGGAAAAGTGGACAAATATAAAATATCCTACTTTCTTGAACACAAAATATGGAGAGAGCAGATGTTTAATTTACTATTTTCTGAGTCCCTTTTCAGTGTCAAGCCCTGAGCCCAGCACTCTCCTTCCACTGGGCCAAAGAATAGGCCGCAGAATACATGTTACCCTAGCAACATACCAATGAAAACACCTCATGCCCCACCTACACTGAACCTTCTATTCTAAATATTGCCAAGATCCATCTCCAATAGAAACAGACCTTTCTTCACACTTCTGAGAAAGGGCTGTAATTACTGATTATTTATTTATCTATTGCCATAAAGTTTAGTAATACCATACAAAACCTAAGCGCTAGAAAAGAAAGAAAGTAGACCTTCGATGGGCATGCAAGTTGTTTTTCTTTGAAAGACTACCATCTACTTGACATCTGAGCAGAATATCAAGAGCTCTTAATGCAACTCTCAGTTTCATCTGCCAAAATGAGCTTTAAAAATGTCTTTAAGAGCTGTAAGAAATAATAGTAACCAAGGCATAGTGATACCTTTATCTGGTTGGGAAGCTCCTCACTCCAGATTTAAGGAAGGGTGGAGCTTAAATACCAGACCATACCAGACCACTTGCCTGGTCTCAGGGTGCTGGCTCTTCCTGTCTTGGTCAGAGAGCGCCACCTACTGTATCTGCCCCACTTCTCTCCTCACAACCATTACTTCCTCGAGGCCAAGCATCCCAAATGCCCACGACTTTGAAAGCCCAGGGCCACTTCCAGTATGTATACGCATCAATTGGACAAGTGTGTCTTGGACTGTAGGATAAAGAAAGAAGAAGGAAGGGTCAGCTTTGAAGCTTGGAAAGAGGAGTATATTGGAGATTCAGAAGGAGGGTTTTAGATTACTTCTTACTACCCAGATACATGGTCTGACACACTCTGCTTCAGTACACTTTCTCAGCCTTATCTGCCACCAGTCCTCAGACTGGATTCCTTACCATGTCCTATATTGTTTCCCATGGCTTTGCCCATTCCACTCCCATTACCTTGGCCTCACCACTTAGCCCAAAGCTGTCTATGTTTCAAGGACTAGTTAAGAGTGTTTTTCTCTCTCCATGAAAGCTTTCTTGTCAGTCTTTGCAGTTCTTCATGCCACACATGGTCAATACCAATTATTTATCAATGAAACTACCTAGTAGCACCTCTTACAAGTTTTGTTATGTAATTCTTTCCTGGTCCTATAAGTAGTCTCATGCTTTGGGATGACATTGCCAGCAGGTTTTTAAGTTCCTGGGGACAGCAGTGACATGAGATTTATCCATGTCACATGGCACCAAGAATAGGGCCTTGACCCTGACAGGAACTTTTTCTTTATTGCATCATTTCTTCTCCAAAACTTCTTTCATTATATTCTGTGTAATTCTTTTTTTTTTTTTTAAGATTTTATTTATTTACTTGACAGAGAGAGAGAGACAGCGAGAGCGGGAACAGAAGCAGCGGGAGTGGGAGAGGGAGAAGCAGGCTTCCCACTGAGCAGGGAGCCCGATGCGGGGGCTCAATCCCAGGACCCTGGGATCATGACCTGAGCTGAAGGCAGACGCTTAACGACTGAGGCACCCAGGCGCCCCCTGTGGAATTCTTCATAGGAGTTTATCTTTGTGAAAGAGCTCTGAATTTAGTCTTTAACCACATACCCTGTATTCCCTTATCCACACAGCACAGTAGACAGGAGGATGGGGGTGAGTATAAGTAAAACCAAAGAATGAGTAATTTTTTCTTTGCTTCTGAGGGTTCCTCACTATCCTATAAGCCAAAGAGCTTAATTTTAATTACCCAGCCATGCTATGGAAATTCTTGAATTCTTTGTTTTCATTAATGTTAAGGATATAGCCAGCTCTAAACTATAGTAGCTAAAACCGTAAATTTTAGAGAAAGAAAAAACCTGAGTTTAATTTCTGTCTCTACCATTTAAGTCCCATGTAGCCTTGGACATGTTTCCTGACATCATTAGACTTGTTTCTTCATATGTAAAATAAAGATAACATTCCCCTAATGGGATATTTGTGAGGACAAAATGAGTAATATGTGCAAAGCATTTATCACAGTCTTTAATAGTAAGCATAATTGGTGGTGGTATTTATATTCACAAGGCCTAGCAGGGAGACCACAGGAAGTACTCAACACACACACACAAACACACCCGCACGCACACACACACACACTCATGGAAAATTGACAAGAATAGATCCATCCCATACCAGGCCCAAGGAACAGATCCAGCCAACCAAGCAATGGGTAGCAGGAATGTGTAAAAATTCAACTCTAGGCCTCATTCCTCAATGTATATCGTTTGTCCCAAAAACTCATTGATGACAATCTGCTCCCCCTGCTCTCACCTTCTCTGTTTGAACTCTTCTCCCAACTTCTACTTCTGGTCACTTCTGATTTGATGACACAGTAGGACATCCCCCAATAGTCTGGCCAGCGTGCTCTTAGACCCAATTGAGCAGTCACAGTCTAGGTCCACATACTCTCTACACTGAGAGAAGGTTTTTCTCTCCTTCCCATCCTGTCCAGGGAAGCCCTTCTGATCTCTCCAAGGAAGGGAGATGGGCCACAAATATCCAAACGAGTAACTAGTTAACAAAAACAAAAATACCAGTCATCTACTCAAGAGACAAATACACATCCAACTTTGTGATTATATTTTCACTGGTTGCTGAGAAATAAAGTATTCCACATTCTAATATGTACACTAGTCTGTCCACTATTAGAGACTAATGTTCACTATTGTAAATTTCTAACACGACCTATAATATATGTCCTACAATTGGATGTGCCAAAGCCTCTTGCAATGGAATGCTGATTACCCACATATGGAGAACAAAGAAAGGTGTGAGCTTGTCAAAGTTTGTCCCTGCTTTGTTTTGTTTAGGCGGTTTTTTTGGTTTTGTTTTGTTTTTTAGCACCATTTCCTGGCATACTGATTCTGTTTTTCCTATTATTTTGCTTTCAGCCAGTTGTCAATGAATAATCCCTCAGGTGTGGACTGACATTGCCTTAAGGTGTTTTAAGTGCAAAAAAGCATTAGGCTTAAAATACTGTATCTCCCAATGGTGTTTACACTTCTATGTGGGACTCTGGAAGAGAGTCCCACAAGCATGAATCTCTCAGGGTAAGATGTCAGATATCTTGACAGAGGTTGAAAATTACATCTGCTCCTGAAATTATATCATTTTGGGGCTCACTTACTCCACCGTCCACAAATGTTAGAGCCCAGACAGCACAGACTGAAAGTAATAGAAAGATGGAGATTAATATGTAAAATAGGCAGCTTTCTCTTTTCACTTAATTTCTGAGGTTAGAAGCAGATTCATTAGCTCCCAGGTGCTCCAATAAGAGTTTTAGAACAACCAAGGCCAGCTGTGAAAAGTCCTCCCATGGTTTGGCTTCTGCAGCTGCCTTTGTATGAAAAGTAACAGCTCCTTTCCCTCAGGTAAAACCTGCAAAGGCTGTTCCAATAATTTTGAAAGATTATCATTTTGATACTGAAACCACCAACACAGAGAGAAAGAAGAAACGTCCCCTTTAGCAAGCAGAGTGAGTCCAAAAGACTGAAACTATGAACATACAGCTTCAGTCCTAAAGACTGAACATTAAACTCAGCCAACTTGATATTATTTCCAGAGGGCTAAGGACACCATTTAGTGAGTGCCACGGCCCTAATGCTCGAATATTGTGTTGTCCCTATGCCCAATTCCAATATCACAAAACTCACCACTTCATTTTGCTATTAAGTTTTGCTTTGTTTTTACAAGTATACCTTGGAGGAGACTGTGAAGAAAGAAAAAATCAACCAGTACAACACACAATAGGATATAAAGAATGGATGTAGCTTGGCTGAGATGCCAGAGTACCATAGAGGAGGGGTGAAGAAGAGCCTCAAGGAAAACTAGATACAATTCTGGCCAGGAAATAAAGGACCTGCAGGTAGGAGGTGGTGAAAGGAATTAAATCCCCATCCTGGAAGTATGTTAGGGAGCATTTGAGCCTTGGGTATCAGAGTGAGCTTAAGTGGAATGATTCCTATTCATTAAGCCACCATAGGCAAAGTCAAAGACTTTGATTACATGAGAAACGCAAAGATGTGACAGAAGAGAGATTTCTAGCTTCATGCAGTAACCTCTGAATTGATGTTTTATCCTAATGAAACCTTAATCTAACTCTATGGTAAGAGTTCCTTGACCCATATAATCCAAGATTTATTACTGGGAGAAGGAAATATGCTAACCCAGAAATATTCCATGAAAGTAATTGCCTGGTAAATCTGGGGGGTGGGGAACCCTTTCTACAGAGCTATTAAATAGAAAAGCTGAAAGAAGTTCTAAAGTCAATAGACTAAAATCAAACCATCATGGTGCAATGTGGGTTAATGTACAGTATGTCAATCCAGGCAGGTGATAAGGAAGTAGAATTATCTCTGGCATCTTTTCCAAACTACATATATGATCCCACACATAGATTCTGATGGGCCCCCAGGGAAAATCTTCCTCCTTCTCACCCCAGAGAGGAACACTGCTGTTGATGGGCAGGAATCATCAGATTCGCTAAGTGAGAAAAGGATGAGAAATGAGCAAAATGAGAAAAACCACTGGCCTACAGTCAGATGAAACGAGAATCAAATTTGGATTCCCACACATACTAAGTACTTGTTTGGGGCTATTATTTAATTTCTCTCTGCATCTATTTCCTTTTCTTCGGGAAAAGGAGAGAATAGTAAGAGCTACCTTACAAGTTTAATATAAACATTAAATGAGATATATGATAATGTTATTAAATAAATGTTGGTGGAATCTGAATTGTATTGTGCTATTTATAACTATGATATTTTATCAAATAAATATATCAGGCTCTACCCACTGTTTTCATTTTACCTTATTTTTATTCATATCAATTTGCCCTGGTTTGTGCTAAAAGGATTTCCTGGCTTGTATAATTTTAATCAGTTTGTGGGAAAGGAAGTTCTCAAAGGAAAGACTCTTTGCTCTATATCTGATGGAATCACTGGCATAGAATTTAGAAAGCTAAGAAGAAATAACTCTTTTACAATTATTTGATTTAACATGGAAATTTCCTTTGGGTTTGGTTTTCTTTTTGTTGATGTCACTGGCACAAAATAAACTGCTGAATATAAAAGTATGAATCTAGAACTAATAGAGCAAAGTATGAAACTGTACCAACTAACCTGAATTTTATTCTCATTGATGTTATCAATTAACTTGAAGTTGGACAAATAATTTTCTCATATTATGAGGTAGTCTACCCAAAATCTAAGGAATGTCACTTATCCATCAAAATAAATAAATATTGCATAATTCCAATGTAAAATACCACCACATAACTAGGCTTCTGTAAGTCTATACTCTTAGGAATATAGTCTTTCTTACATTTTTCTATTTATGTATCACTAATATTTATGTACTATTAATATGTATAATAGTCAACATTGGCATATATACTGGGAACAGCATAAAATTTGCAGTTTAGTGGATCAGATGAGAAGATTATGCTGAGATTGACATACTCCACCTCATGGTTTATTAACCTAACTGAAGGTTACTGTGCTCTTCGGGAATTCATAGGGGCCTTTGGTGAAACCGACAAAAAAAATTCATTTTCTTAAAATTAATATTCATGTTGGAACCTTTAGAACCCCAGAAAAGAGCCAGGTGTAAAAGGAAACTCCAAAGAGTATTTAAGATCCCCCACCAAGGAATTATCCCCTTTTTCCCCATCACAAACCTCTATCCCTGATCTACCTAAAATTCTGAGGAAAGAAATCAGTGGAGCTAAATTAATGTAAGTATGGGTTTATCATTATCTTTCTAAGTAGAATTATGCCCAGGCTTTACAAGCTGCATTTCTTCAGCTTCTATGCTGTCATAAAATGCAGTTTCATTTAGCTGAGGTTGAGAATATTGGGCAGAGTCAAGGTGAACATCTAGCAAAGAGCTTTGGAAACACTCCAGGGAGAAAGCTGAAGCCATTAGTCACTGGAACAACAAATGAAATGAAATCATTCTAGAGTTTGCCCTTCACCTCTTTCCCCCACCTCCACTTTCACTTGGTAACCAGTGAAAAAACCATTAAGTACTGGTCCTGTGATGTCCATGAAGTAAAACCGAAATGAACAGGAACTCAGTATTTACCTCTTTTCTCTTCAATCTAACCAAGAAAAGATGACCATGTTTCTAATACCTCTTCTCAAAGATGCTCTTAAATGTACTTATGTGAAACATCTGAGAGGTTTTTTTTTTTAAATCAGGTTATTAATAAGAAATAATTCATAGGTCCAGAAATTTTGCCTAAAGAACTTCCTTTTCTGGAGTTCGGATAGAACAGAATAGATACTCATAAATATTCAGTTACAAAGTGTTGTTTATAAAACAACCATTTTACAAATGAAGAAACCAAGGTTCAGAAGTGCAAATGATTTGCTCTGTCATGGAGCTAGTTAATAGAAAAGCAAGTTGTTTCCTACACTTACTACCTTACTTTTTTGTTAATCATTTATATATAATTCTATCATATCCACAATATTATCAAAGAGCTGTGAATGATACAAACCCAAATGAGAAATAGTTCCTGTTCCCAAAGTTATTCTTATTAGATATTTTATACAAAGTAATAATAATAATCACTATTTATCAAAATTCATCATGTGAGAAAAATTAGACCAATGTGCCAAGGTCATATATCCTCCAGAGATGAGTGCTATGTTCCTCAGTTTACAGCTAGGATACAAAATAGTCACATAATGGTCTCAAATCCCACAATTCATCTAAAGCAGAGGTCAAATTTGAACCCAGATCTTAGTTCTTAACTATACTGAGTCCTACAACAGAAACTTAACACTTATTCACAGAGGCAATGGGAGATACTTTAGCTAAAGGTAAAAGGAATTTTTGAAAATAGGTTTATTAACTCTGGAATAATTTACCATAGGAACCTACAGAATTTCATCTACCTCCACCCCCAGTTGACTTAAAAGTGAGGAGATACTAAATTAGAGGTTTCATGTAAGAGTGGGCTCCCTGATTGCGTAGTAGGAAGTGAAACCAAAGGACATCTCAGGCTTTCTTCCATCCTGTGACTCTAAGGGAAAACCGTAATAACCAAAAAACCAAAACAGTCTCTCTCCTGTGTTTTCCCTTACATTCAAAAGAGCTTAAAATTGATAAATATATTACAAATAAAGTAGCTACTCAATACTCTTGAAAAAAATCTGCATGGGTTATGACTCTTTAAGGTGGTTCCAAGGAGATTTTTCAGTCTTTCATAGTAAAGCTTGATACTGAAGTTTGGGCAGAGGTGTGTGTTTGTGTGCAGTGACTAAGCCCATGTGTGTGGGAGGAAACATGGCAGATGGCTGAAAAATATGCTAAAGCTGGAAGACCCATGTGATGGTTGGCATCCTGAAAGAGAGACAGATGTTTCCTCAAAAGAAGAATTTTAGAACAAGTTGTTTGCTGTCCTGGTTGGGCTCGGTTCTTCAGCTGCATCTCAAGGTCATATCCACACGGGAAATGTTGCAGCAGTAACTACGCTTCTCCCTCTGTATCCCAAGATAGAGACCAAAGAGACCGGGCACCAGGAAAGATCCAGCTAATTAATCACAGGGCCTTTACTAATTCTGCCTGCCATTTGAAATACTTTTTTTTTTTTTTTTAACTTTTCAAGATGTTTTCATGTTCTATAACACCTGCTTTGAGAATATTGCCTTGGTTCTCATGCTGGGCCCCCCTGCAGTGCACCAAGACACTCTGCACCTTCTTTTTCATGAAATCAATCCTCTAGTATTCACTCTGTAATACAATATTTCTTCTTTGCTTAAGTATATGCTCATTTCATTGCAAGCAGCATGACTATCTTGTTAACCATCAAATTCCAAAGGCCCAACACAATGCCAGATACATACTAAGCTCTCAAAAACATGTTTTTCTAAGTACTCCTAAGAATAGAGATTCTCAGATATTCTAGAGTGGCAGAGCCTAGATTGGCTCTTTCATTAAACTGCTTGAACAAGATCATTCATTTATTTATTCATTCATTTATTCAACAAGTATTTTTGAGGATCACCTGGGTGGCTTAGTCAGTTAAGCATCTGCGTTCGGCTCAGGTCATGATCCCAGGGTCCTGGGGTAGTGTCCCACATCGGGCCCCTTGCTCGGTGGGGAGCCTGCTTCTCCCTCTGCCTGCCTCCCCCTGCTTGTGGTGCTCACTCACTCACTCCCTCTCTCTGACAAATAAATTTTTTTTTAAAAAAGCAAATATTTTTGAGTTCGCATTATGTGTGAGGCACTGTCAGGCACTGAGTGATTGGGATTTTACAATGAAAAGAACAAACAAAAATGTTTGGCCTCATGGAGCTTGCATGTCAGCATAACTACACTTGAAAAAGAAATTTAAAAATCTAGCTGCTTGACTACAAAATAATGTCGTTTTCAGATTAGATAACATTGCTATGGATTGCACAAATTTTCTATCTCAATCAGGTGGGGTTATATTTCTGTAACACCGGTCAAGTTTTAACCTGAGAAATATAACTTAAAGGTGGAGGAATCTACCATAATGAATAACAAGCTAGCTGCATACTACTCCATGCCCACCTTTAGAAGCTCCCAGGAGCTTGAACATGAATACATGTGTCTTATTTTTTATTGCCACCTACCAGGATTCTGGGTAGTGGGCACTGGGTTCTGATAGAAATAGAAACATGTGGAGTATGGGAGTATTCATCTAGAGAAGGAAAGTATAACTAACATGTACAGAGCTGTTTGCATGTGCTAAGTTATGATTGGGATTTTCACATATACTACCTCATTTGATCTTGGTAATAAACAAAAAATAAACTAAATCGTATGACCTCTATTTTATTTTCTATCAAATGAGGAAATAGACCAGAGGTAGAGATGTCCTTCCATATACCAATAGAAATTGTAGTTTTGCAAAGGTCAGAGTTCCTAAACCACAAATTAACTTCCCAACTAACAGATTTCTGGACTTGCTTAAAGGGGGAATAAATGAATGGTCTTGCCAGACACTAAGGAATTTTGTTGTTCATTACCCTGTGCCAAAAAAGAAATGGGAAATCATCAGACCAGAGAGAATGGCTATCTACCTTCTATTCAGCCAGGCAAGATTTTATAAAAAAAAGATGGCAACTGGCTACAGATTGATGCTATTTAAAGAAATCCTGACTTTCAAAATTCTCCACTCCCTTTCTAAATGGCATCTTTTTTTTTTTAAAGATTTTTATTTATTTGTTTGACACAGAGAGAGAGACAGCGAGAGAGGGAACACAAGCAGGGGGAGTGGGAGAGGGAGAAGCAGGCTTCCCACGGAGCAGGGAGCCCGATGCGGGGCTCGATCCCAGGACCCTGGGATCATGACCTGAGCCGAAGGCAGACGCTTAACGACTGGGCTACCCAGGCGCCCTATGGCATCTTTTTTTTTTTCTGTCCTTAAGGTCACAAACTTTTCTCCAGCTGAAAATACAGCTGCCTCACAGAAAAACTGCATAAGAAAATTAATAACAATAAATCCCAGAGGAATCAGGGATGTAGTGGTAAGGCTGCTTTATGCTTTCCCCTATCCAACTGCCAACTTCCTGAGGGCCTCATTGCTGAGTGCTAAAAGGCCAGAGGAGAGTGCTGGAACATATAGGAGAAAGAAAGAAAGGAGTGTGGAGAGGAGCATACAGAAGAGGGAGCAAAGGGAATCTTAAAAAAGAGAAAGGTATCCGGCTGGGGCTGGTCGAAGGACAAATCGGAGGTCAGTAGAGGGGCTTTAACACAGTCCTCTCCATCTCTCTCTTCTCTACAGTGTTCTCTTCGCCTTCAGTCCCCACCCCTTCCCAGCTGCTCTGCGACCTGCCCTCTCAACCACCTGAAATAACAAATGCTCCAAATTTTCTGTGTTAGTTTTCTGTGTACAGTGGAGCCATTTTGTACAAATGTAATTTCTATTCTGACTTTAGAACCTAAGCTTGCCACTAATTTTTTTAAATCTTCAACCACAAACCAATTTATTATCATGTATTAAGGTTACAGTGGCTGAAGAGTAAAAATCAGAATGGACTATGCCTCCTAGGCAAGCTTTAGAATTTACACCTGTCCCCCCTTCTCCTCCAGAGATTAAGAGGTTCTTCAAAGGCAGAATGTTGTGAAAGGCGAGACAGCGGAATATATGTATTCTTTTTGTTCCACCTTTGGTCTACATCAATGGTAATCAAATTTCAATATGTGTAACAATTAGTGAATAGCAAAATATTTTAAAACCACTTACACCATACCTCTTAGGCTATTTAATGGTTTTGCAAGCAAAATTTTGTCTCTAGTTTTGACTTTTGAACATTCCTGGCTACAGAAGTCCCTTCCACAGTATGTACATGTTTCTGGGGAGAAGTTCTACAGTTTTTGAAACATTCTCTGAGGAGTCTATAACCACCAAAGGTAAGAAACACTCCTCTTCCCACAACAGATTCCCCATCTTCATGTTCTGTTCCTTCAAGAATATCCCATTCCCTTGCTAAATTACTACAGTTTAACCAATAAATTAATCTGAGTTAAATTTCTTTATGGCTCCTGAACCTAAACAGCACCTGCATTTTACAAAGACTTTAGTGCCTAAGCCCAAGGGATTAGATAAATTTGCGGAATTCCAAGCACTTCAGCAGAATCAGGAAGGGAAATATTTGGGTAAAGGAGTCAAAAGGATTTTTAGAGCCTCTTAAAACACATCTTATAAGTAAGCACTTCCTCCTCCTCCAAGAACTTTCTTCTTGACGCTTTCTACTGATCCTACTTCCTGCATCCACATCACGGCTTCTGTGTGGTGATATGAGTGGGACTCTAGATCACCTGGGTCTGAGGGTCTTCAGAGGAATAACATAGAAAGGGAAGCTGAAGAGAAAGGACCTGAGAACCTTGAAGCAGAGTGAGATTCTTGGAGGAGAACCCCTTGCAACTGTTACCATCTCAGCCCCCCATCTGTTAAAAGGGAATAGAATAAAATCAGAAAATCCTGTAGCCAAGCTTCCGAGATCTATCTCATGTCTTCAGGTCACACAAGTACACAGAAATTACAGATCCCAAAGTAATTTAACAGAGTTAGCCTACTTTACTTTTGGAAAGTATTGCTCTTAAGAGGCTGGCTCCCAGGGTCTTCCCCCCGCCAATTCTAGACAGACAGAAATAACACTGGCAGCACCCACTCCAAGTGCCACACCAGGAAACTGATCAATCTAAAGAATCCACACGTTCTGTGCCTCTGGGGGAACATTTTCAGGTCATATCTATTTGGGCAAAACTCTCATCCCCTCACAAAGCAAAAATCCAATGTCCTGGCCATCATGACAGAATAGATCATGGTGTAGAGAAATAGAGAGAGATGAATCCAGTATCTTTCAGAGCTTTGATTGTAGCTGGGCAACTACATGACAAAGATGGCTAGAGATAATAAACATCTTTGCACTCCAGACATTGCATCTGAACTTTGGGCAATTGCAAATAGAAATACAAAAAAAAAAAAAAATTGATGCAATTCAATGTAAAACCCATGAAGAAAGTAATCTATCTGCACAGAGAGTCTGGGGTGTGAGCATTGTGAGGCACAGCAGAATAGCAAGTAAAGCCCTGGAAAAAGACCTAAAACAGCATTGTTTCCTTGGTCACATCTGGCAGAGGGTTTCACCGGTTCCTTGGAACAGGATTTTTCGTTTGTTATATATTATAATTATTGTGCTCAACTAACTGTAAAGTTCAAATCATTTAATTTCATGATATGGATTTGTTAACTCTCAATTAATTCTTTTATTTTCTTGATTTTTTTTTTAAGATTTTTTATTTATTTATTTGAGAGAGAGAGAATGAGAGACAGAGAGCATGAGAGGGAGGAGGGTCAGAGGGAGAAGCAGACTCCCTGCCGAGCAGGGAGCCCGATGCGGGACTCGATCCCGGGACTCCAGGATCATGACCTGAGCCGAAGGCAGTCGCTTAACCAACTGAGCCACCCAGGCGCCCTAATTCTTTTATTTTCTTAATAAAATACAAGATAGAGAATTCCCCCCAGATATTGGTAAAAAAAAAGATTTCTAGACTGGGATGAAACTTTACTGGGTTTTGCAGTCAAGATTCTAATATCCAGACAAAAAGTTTAGGTAAACTGCAAATGTTCTTATTCCATTTTTTTGTTGTATAAACAGCAAAAGTAATAGATAGGAGGGTATATTTCTCCTTCCAGTGTCCCAAAGATTTGCTTTAATCCTTGAAGGTTTTTGAAAAGATACAGGCACAGGGTCAGGAAGTTGCATTTTTCTTCGTACAAAGCTAACAGGACATAGAATGACTGTTTGCCTCAGCCTTATAACATGGCCCCATATTACCTGAGCTCTCCTAAGTGCCTGGCCACAAAGATTTGCTCGTGCCTGTAGTTCCTGCCTGTATTTCTGAAGTCTCATAACTTAGTAAAGAATATCTCTTGCCGGTGGGAGTTCTTCAAATTCTACCCAACAAAGCTAGCTTCATTCTTGTAAAAAAAAAAAAAAAGAAGAAGAAGAGCAATGATCACACGGATAGCCTTGGTATGATTTCTCTTCTGCCAAACTTCACTGGGACTTTGCCAAGTCACTGGCCCTCAACTTACTAGCTTAAAACAAGGGTGTGGTCCAGAAGATGATCTGTAAATTGTGCATTCAGGGGAGATGTGAGTGAATGATAACCTCTCTGTGAAAAATACATCCATTTAACAACAAAGGCAGAGTACTACACAACTATTGAATTCAAAACACTAAGAATACTAAATGCCTAGTATGTAGAGCAAGAGGACTCTCATTCATTGTTGGTGAGAATGCAAAATGGTATTGCTACTTTGAAAGGCGGTTTGGCAGTTTCTTATAAAACTAATATAGTCTTAGCAGCAATTGTGCTCATAGGTATTTACCCAACTGATTTGAAAATACATATCCAGGGGTGCCTGAGTGGCTCAACTTGTTAAGCATCTGACTCTTGATCTCAGCTGAGGTCTTGATCTCAGGATCCTGATTTCAAGCCCCATGTTGGGCCCCAACACATATACACACAAAAACCTTTACATGAATATTTGTAGCAGCTTTATTCAAAATTGCCAAAAACTGGAAGCAACCAAGATGCCCTTCAACAGGTGAATGGATAAACAAACCTTGGTATATCCATACAATGGAATATTATTCAGTGATAAAAAGGAATGAGCTATCAAGCCACAAAAGGACATGAATGAATCTTAAATACATATTGCTAAGTGAAAACAGCCAGTCTGAAAAAGCTACACTGTATGATTCCAATTATATAACATTCTGGAGAAAACAAAACTATGAAAATGGTAAACAGATCAGTGGTTGCTAGATGTTCAGGTAAGGGGTAGGGTGGATCATAGGTTGAACAGGTGAACTGCAGGGGATTTTTAGGGTGGTGAAACTATTCTGTATGATACTGTAATGGTGGATGCATGACAGGATACCTTTGTCAAAGCATATAGAATAGTACAACACAAAGTGCAATCTTAATGTATGCAAATGTTTAAAAATCATTTTGGAGGTCAGGGGATCTGTATTGAAAACAGAATGCGACAAAGAAATCAAAACATATTATAATGTATGAACAACCTCACTGAATATTGTGAGGAATTAGGGTGCTGACCTAAATAACTTTGGAAATCAGTGGAGTCTTCAACTCTAAAGGCAAAAGGGACTGTACATGTACTCCAGTTGATAAAGTTGTTTCCCACAAAGTCTGGGTTAACAATTCTAAAACCACTGTACATGCATTTTGGAATTCAACAATTAAGTAAATGGATAGCAGAGGGTGGTAGCCAGGTTTCTCACTACTGGAGTCGGAGATTACAAGTAAGCAGTAGGAGGAGCCTAGAATGATCTATGAGTTAGCGTTGGAGGCATCAGTATAAACTAATGTTTAGTTTAATATAGATACAGATGACTACCTATAGAAATGTTTATAGATATGTGTATAAATTCCAGTAAGAGTACACACATATATCTCCTTGCTCTGTCATCGGAGATGACTTTGAAGCAATGATAGCCAATCCCAATGAGCACATCTACTGTCCAGATTTTGGTTTCTAATATCATTCTCCAATTAAAAACAAACAAACAAACAAACAAAAAAAACTATGTCCCCTTGGAGAAACAGCTGATTCTGGGACTTGGGGCAGAAAATATACAAGATACCGTTGAAGCATCTTGTAATGCCAGAATGTAAGAAACTGTTTAAAACCAAACAGATGGGGATATGTCAAAGGCATAAAGGAGCCAACTGAATGAGCTCCCAATGGCAAAGTTTGGACTGATTTGAGTAAGCAAAATAATGTAGCATCGGATTCTAACTTAAAGCATAAATATCCATGAGTTCACACTGATATAAATGATTGAATATCTCAATGGGGATGAATAAACAAATCTCCTGTACAGGAGAACTCCAAATAATTTATGTAGCTAGTCCACCTTTACAGCACAATGCTCCACTGCTTATGTGTGGGGCATGCAGTGACTTTCTTCCAAAGAGTACACTGGAAAGGAGAAGAGTAATTTTACAGCGGAGAAACCTGACAAATACCACCTCATGCCAGGTGATCAAGGTTAATATCAGCAGTGAGGGGTCATTTTGATAATGCGTGCCCTTGAGATAATGCAGTGAGAATGGCACTTTACTTCTGTGGTCATCCTCTCAGATATATTACTCAGTCTAACCATGAGAAAAAAATCAGACAAATCCCAACTGAAGGACATTCTACAAAATATCTGACTAGCGCTCCACAAAATCATCAGGGTCCTCAAAACGAGGAAAATCTGAGAAATTGCCACAGATAAAAGGAGACATGACTACTAATGTAATGTAGGTGGGATTCTGAAACAGAAAAAGGACACTTGGTAAAAACAAGGCAAAAAAAAGTAACGATTTCACAGGAAATCTGCATAAAATATGGCGTCTAGTTAATGACAACTTATCAATATTGGTTCATAATTGGGCAAATGTTCCATATTAACGTAAATATTAATAAGAGGGGAAACTGGATGTGAAGTATATGGGAAGACTGCTATATTTACAATTATGTAAATCTAAACACTTTATTCTAAAGCTTTATTTTAAAAATTATCCATTCTACCTTGAGCAAATGTTGCTATACTCTTGCATTGTACTGTGTTACACTGTGTATCAACAGTGAGCAAAACAAAACTGGCCCATGCCTTCAGGGAGCTTATAGTCTAATTTGAAGCAATGACATTCAGCAAATACACAGGGAGAGACAGCACCTACGTTGTGAGGATTTTATTAAGTAGAATGGCTACAGAGTCTGTAAAGATGTCCTGAGACAGATCCCAAAGAGAGAAGCATCATATCCTTTACTCTGGACCTCAACCACAGGCTGCCTTTTTTTTTTTATTTTTTTATTGTTATGTTAATCCCCATACATTACATCATTAGTTTTAGATGTAGTGTTCCATGATTCATTGTTTGTGCATAACACCCAGTGCTCCATGCAGAACGTGCCCTCCTCAATACCCATCACCAGGCTAACCCATCCTCCCACCCCCCCTCCCCTCTAGAATCCTCAGTTTTAACGCAGCCGACAAGCACTTCGTTGATGACAAAGGGGACTCTGTAGAGGGTGGGGGTAAGCAGGGCATGAATGGATCTATCAGAATCAGAAGATCGGGGATCGCATTCCACATTCTGTCTCTCATCAGTCATTTCAATTCCTTGACCTACAATTTTTAACCAGTAAAATTTAGATAATAATACTTACTCTTCAGAGTTGATGTGAAGGTTAAATGTGATTGTATAAATTGCCAACCACATTTACTGTCTACTTCCAGCAGCTTAGCTGGAACCTCACACCAGTCTAACACATCTTCACTTTTCTTAGATCACAAACTATAGGCTTGTTAGGTACAGTTTCCCCTTTCTCCCCTAATTTGCCCCTCTCTTCTTGAGAACTCTTGTCTCTCCACACCTGACTTTTTGATCTGTAAAATCCTGCTGTGCAATGACGCTATAGTTCAACAGAGCTGCCCAAAATGGAAAAAATTGTTTTTCTAGTTGCTTTGCTTTCACACAAGGAAACTCGATTTATCTTGCAGAGGGCGAAAGGAAGCTGCTTTATTTCTGGAAGCAGGGAATATGCTATAGAGAAAGGAAAAACTAGACAGTACATTTGAACTTAAAATCTAGGTGATGCGATCTTATTAATTTGTATATCACTAATTCAGAATTTTCGACAATTCAGACAGGATTCATGTGCTTCTACTGACTAAAAATGAAACCTGGCAGCTGCAGTGTAATATATTTTGTGGTATATTCTATTTACATTAACTGACCTGATATAAACAAATCCGTGTTAAGTTATATTAAACATATGGAAACACACTCTTTTAGATGTTTCTATATATTGGATAATTTAGTCACACTCATTCAGGATATGTGATGTTGTATTGTATTAGTATTACCACAGCTACTGTAACTGAACCCAAGGGCTCAACAAACATACAAATAGCTGTTCATAACATAATGCTGCAAATGTTAGGATGGAAATGAAAGTAGAAAACAATTTGGAACTTCAAATCAGAGGATGTCCTTGGGGGAGCTCTCATCAGAAGTCATACAAATATATTTAAAACCAAATTCATTGTCTGTTTCAGATGATGATGTCTAGCACCTACTGAGGAATTGGGTATCTTAACAACTTTACCAGCCCTGAAGCAAACATAGGATTAAATATTGTCCTTGCCTCCCCTCACCCCATCCTAAAATCTGGAAGCGTTAATGACTGCTTAATGAGGTTGATGGTAGTATATCTAGAGAAGAAGATATCACTGTACCAAACATTAAAAATACTACAAAGAAGATTCTGATGTAAATATATGTAAATACATATTTTTATCTCATTCTATGAATTCATAAATATATACTTTATCCTACCAAAAATCTTAACTCATTCAAATACATCATTATTTCTCTAGCAATTTTAGCTTGAATACTATATGAAATATTTTTCTTATAGTACTTCCAAAAGTATTATGAAATGAGTTCAAATAAGAAAATGTTGCATACCTATCTTCTATAGAGAAACTGAGATAAAACTCTCAATATCCTTTTGCTTACTATTTTTATTATTAATACTCCACATTTTATAGCCTCTATATTTTTCAATGCCTTTTTATAAAACTTATGTCATTGGTCTGTTTCATAAATGCTGAAATACTTTAAAAGATACTGAGGACCTGAATTAAAGTCATACAGCAAATAAGTGGTGGACCCAGCACCAAACTGCAGGTTTCCTGACTTACAGCCAAGGCTTTGTAAGTCCTTTCTAGGCCCCATGTTATTTGAAGTACAGCTGCAGTGAGAGTTGTTTATCAAAAGAACTTATTATGGTGATCACTTTGTAGTATATGCAAATATCGAATTATTATATTGTACACATGAAACTAATATAATAGTATATACCAATTTTACCTCAATAAAAAGAATATTTCTCAATTTAGTTGTTTATAAACATAAATAAATGAGACCGAGAATGTTAAACTTTGCAATATCAGAGGAAAATGAAATTACCTAACAATCTGTTCAATTAATCAATGCAGACAACAAATCACATCAGAAAAAAAGAGTCAAGCCCACAAAAGTAATTAATTGGACAGAGCCTCATTCACTCCATGGCATATAATTAGTGATGGAGTATTTTGGACAATTGTGGGAATTCTAAAGAACTAGAATTTTTTTTTTTTTTAAGATTTTATTTATTTATTTGACAGAGAGAGAGAGATAGCGAGAGAGCAGGAACACAAGCAGGGGGAGTGGGAGAGGGAGAAGCATGCTTCCTGCCGAGCAGGGAGCCCAATGTGGGACTCGATCCCAGGACCCTGGGATCATGACCTGAGCTGAAGGCAGACGCTTAACGACTGAGCCACCCAGGCGCCCAAGAACTGGGATGATTTAGAACAGAAAAAATAACTATGTTCAGAGACAAACATATCACCTTTCCTTCGACACCTGGATCATTTGCAATTCTTTCTGTCAGAAATGACAGACACTAACTTCAGCCTGCTTAAAGCAAGACATAGGAATTTATTACAAGGACATTGTGCTGCTGAGAATCCAAGATCACATGTGTAGGGCTCATGATCACAAAGACTCTTTTTAAACACTCTTTGCACGGAGGCTTTCTTTTTTGTCTGAAGGAAAGAGCAAGAGACTGGAGTAGAGGAGACATCTCCACAGAGAACACAGTGGGTAGAGAAATCTGAACTGACCTCTTTCTGCATGCTCCAAGATGCTCACCAAGGATTCCCTCACTTAAGTGGAAAGACTCGGGCAGGGCTGGGGATTGGCAAATTCCTACAGTTTTATAAATGAGGGCAAAGAAGCCAGCGAATTCTGGGCATTATGCTAACGTGATTGCACTGCTGCCCACAGACTGGAGAAGGCAGAGGACATGAGTCACATGTATACCAGGGGTGCGATACAGAGAGGGAGAGAGGGATTCTCCACAGGCCAGTGGAGAACACAATGTGAGATTTCTGCACTAAAGCTTCCCCCATCAGTGGCTTTGGCACAATCAAATAGCTTTAGGACTGAGGAAAGCAGGGAGTGGGAGGTAGGGAGGAACCAAGGCAAGCGCCCTGGGCAGCAGCATCTGCTCTTTGGCATTGGGAAATCTGGTAACGGACCTTACCCTAGGCAGTCAAGCTGGGGCCGGAAAGAAGTAAAATGGTGGTGTTTGGGTATATGCATTATGGTGAAACACTCTAAGGATAACTCAGAAGGAATCTGTAAATGTTTTTAAAGGAGTCTGGAGTGAATGAGACAGAACCATAGAAATACGGCATTTGCACTGCTATTCTGACCCTCTCATTTTACCTCTCACTTAGTGTGGCTTGGGAAACATCGTGCATACATCACTATAATTGTGTGAATATCTCTCTATCTCCATATCTATAGAGTTCTCTGAGTACTGCCTCTGAACCAGACTATTTCATGGTACTTGATGGTATAGAAGTTATTCTGTACATTTGTTTGCTCTTGCCCACTTCCTGACATTCTGTAAGAACTCAATAAACCTTTGTCGTTGGTGACAATCCTGATGCCTCACATACATGGGATCCTTTCAGTATCATTTCTATCCTCAGCAAGAACTTCTACCTGTGATATTAGGCAGGATATCAGGAAGTAATACATATGGACTATAGCAACAAAAATCTTTTGAAACCAGACACACCTATTATATTCATTTTAAAAGACATGTCTATATTACATAATACATTCTGGAAAAGTCTGTATGTTGCAATGAACCGCATATAAAGGCAAATGATCTTTTAAACACTGATCATTGAAAAAATTCTAGAGTAAATTCATTGGTAAAGGAAATAATCACCTCTCATTCATCTCTTTGTAGATTTGCAGTGCCTCTTTAGCAAGTTTGCAGAAAGAGGATAGCACAGCAGAGTGAAAAGTATGGGTTTAAAATCAAAAATATAAATAAATAAATAAATAAATAAATAAACAAACAAATAAATAAATAAATAAAACAAAATAAAAAAGACTAAGAATCGATCTTTACCTCCATTAACTACCTGCATGACCTTAAAATGTTTTCTTAGATTTGTTGAGCCTTAGTTTCCTATCTGTAAAGTAAGGCTATTACTGATCTCACAACTTACTCTGAGGAACCATGTGAAGAACTTGTACATAGCAGTTGCTCATATGCAATATGGTATGCTTTATATTACGTGTGTGTATGTATATACATACATATATATGTATACATACATACACATACACACATAGTACTAAACTTATATACTATACATATATATGTATGATACCCACATTTTTTGTTTCTGGAGAAAATAGTATTTCTAGAATTTTTAAAGTATATATAGAAAAACAAAAGTTAGAAAAATTTGTAACACAGGTAAACAATTACAACTCCTCAATGTTCTGGATAAGGACTATTAAATTTACACTTTTAACTGTTTTTTTCATTTTACTGAAATTAACATGTTGATATACTACTTTACTACTGCCTAGATAAAGTTGACAGTTTCACCTCAGTTCCTACTAAATGAAAAAATAAGTGAATGAGACGACCTTTTCTATATTTGATGCCTCCATTTGTATGAAAACCCCAGTCAACTGGTCAGTCAGTACCTGTCCAGATAAGATCTTACTAAGTGCTCTTTTTCCATTGGAATGATGCACCTGGCTTCCCCAAAATCTTATTTTTGATAATTCCATTGATCCTTTAAATTTTGGAAAATTAGCAATGAATTCCAAGAGTCAACTTCAGATGGTTTTTCTTCTTTTGTAACAGACATAGTCACAGAGATACCATGATCCTTAGTTGCTGTTTAATTTTCAATATTTGTATATTACAGTTGCAAAACAGGCCTCAAATATGTTCAAAACCAATGTGTTTCAATTGCAAGGTTTTCCCAAGAGGAAAATTAGAATAAATTTTTTATGTTAAAATCACTGCTTTGCATTCTGCAACCTTAGCTGATTTCTACGCTAATGTGGAAGAATTATAGGAATCATTTCTGCAACACATCCATCATTAAGTTTGCTGGAAGATAGCTGTTTGAGGGCTTACAGAGGCCAAAACATGAGTTGGAATTATATGTGCCTCAATGTTGGGAATTCTTTGTGTCAAACAAATCTGTCAGTGTGTTTATTTCCACATAGGACATTAGTTCTTATTTTTAGATTCTCATTAAACCCAGTAAAGCAGGTGTCTGCATAAACTGAAATTTCATTGATATGCTTGCTCTGCATATAGATAGAAATTACATTGCTCCTTATTATTGGTAATGCTTGCCTTAAAAGCAGAATCTTAAAAGTATTTTAATAAGTGGATTTAAAAAGCTCTTTAGTTTCGGGGCGCCTGGGTGGCTCAGTTGGTTAAGCGACTGCCTTCGGCTCAGGTCATGATCCTGGAGTCCCTGGATCGAGTCCCGCATTGGGCTCCCTGCTCGGCAGGGAGTCTGCTTCATCCTCTGACCCTATCCCCTCTCATGTGTTCTCTCTCTCTCATTCTCTCTCTCTCAAATAAATAAATAAAATCTTAAAAAAAAAAAAAAAGCTCTTTAGTTTCACTGTAACTCACTTGGTCAAACTCTGCTATCACAAATGTAGTTTCAAAGAGAAAGAAATCACTATTTGGCAAAATGTTGGCTTAGCACCAGCCAGTCTGCTACGACTGATCTTAAGTGCTTTAAATCAAGTAATAAAATTTGAGATTTGGAAATGACCTTGTAGATTATCATATTGTCCAACCTCGTATTTTACAGATGAGCAATTAATGCCCAGAACTCTCTCACAGATCTCATAGTATCAAATGCTGACATACCCAGTTTTGTGAGCAGTCTCAACTCACAGGATATCAACATCAAAAGTTTTTTTTTAACCCAAATAACCAATTCTAGTTATGCTCTCATGAACACCCCACACAATTTTCCAATCCAGGCCATTTCCCAGGCTGGGTAGCAGGCTCCCTTAAGGTAATTTATTCTGGTTCCATAGCTTTGTAGCCACTTTCAGGCATT
The DNA here is from genome assembly GCF_011800145.1 of Mirounga leonina. NCBI lineage: Eukaryota > Metazoa > Chordata > Mammalia > Carnivora > Phocidae > Mirounga > Mirounga leonina. The sequence continues at coordinate 36,245,729 of NW_023270387.1, read as the reverse complement.
TACAAAAAAAAGTCACATTTTGGATCTTAAAACAGTGCTATTCACTTAGCTTCAATCTCAAATTTGATTCAAAGCTCTCCTCCTCTTTTCCCCAGCACAGGCTAAACTCATGACCCTAGAAGCTTGAGAGGAGGCTGAGGATAACAGGGTTATTGACTCCTCCCCTCTTCACCCTTCCCCATCCTATCTCCTAATTCTCCTGTAATGTTGAGGCAAGGAGGAGGGAAAGGGAGAAGAAACTGTGTCTTCTTCTGTACCTGCCCTTGATGAGGTTCCCATCCCTTTCCTATGGTGGCATATCCTTTCCAGCCAAACATGGGTCAGCAACCCCTTCAGTGTGGTTGACATCCAAATAACATTGGACCTCTTTTTTCTATTCACACTTGATTCCTTATTGACCTCACCCAGTCTGGTAACTTTTAGTAACTTTTGTATGTTAAGAACTCCCAATATCCAACTGCCTAATCATTGTCTCTCCTTGGGTGGTCCATCATCATCCCAAACTTCACATGTCCACAAAACCTGCTCCAGTCTTCCCCATCTCAACTAATGCAACTTCATCTTTCTCGTTGCTCAAGCCAAAATTTGAAATCAAATTATTCCTTGCTTCCTCTCTAATCCCATATCCAGTCTTTCCACAAGTTCCATCACCTCTACCTTCAAAATTGTATCGAAGATCCAAATCCATCTCACCATTTCCACTGCTACCCCCCATCCAAGCCATCATGAGCTCTAACCCAGATCATTGCAATGCTCTTCAAATGGATCTGCCTGCTTTCCGGTCTTTCTCAACACAGCAACCAGAGTGATCCTGTTAAAACCTATATCAGATCGTTTCATGCCTCTGCTCAAAATCTGACAGATGGTCCCTATTTCATTCAGAATGAAAGCCAGGGGCCTTACCATGGCCTAGCTGGCCTTATATGATCAGCTTCATCCCCCATTCTACTTTGGCCTCCTCTGCTGCTACATTCCTCTTCACTCACTCCACACCAAACACCCTGATTCCCTGCTTGTCCTTAACAAACACTCTTGGCACATTTTTTTTTAATTGAAGTATAGTTTACATACTATAGAATGTGTAAATCTTAAGTGTCCAGTTCATGAGGTTTTGACAGTTATATATACCCACGTAAACACCACACAAATCAAGATCTAGAACATTTCTATCTCCTATAAAATTTCCTCACATCTTTTTCCAGTCAATTCTTACCCATGCCCTTAAGAAACACTTTAATTTCTGTCCACCATAGATTTAGTTTTACCTGTTCTTAGACTTAATATAAATAGAATCAAATACAATATATTCTTTTGTGTCTGGCTTCTTTGATTCAACACAATGTTTTTGAGATTCATTCCTGTTGTAGCATGTATTCATAGTTCTTTCTTTTTAATTGATGAGTAGTATTCCATTGTATCCATTGTATGAATATACCACAATTCATATACCCATTCTCCTCTTGGATATAAGGGATGTTTTCCATTTGGGGGTAATATGAATAAAGCTGATATAAACATAAACATTAGTATACAGTTTTGTCTGGACATTTGTTTTTGTTTCTTTTGAGTGAATACCTAGGAGTAGTATTACTGGGTCATAAGCTAGATATATATTTAACTTTTTGAAGCAACTCTTGCCTTCTGGCCTTTGCTCTTGTTGTTCCCTTTACCTAGAATGCTCTTCCTCCAGGTATCTAATGACTCACTCCTTCACTTCCTCAACTCTTCACCAGAAGTCACCTTCTCAATGAACTCTACACTAACCAGTCCCACCTTATCCTCTACCCCACCTTAACACTCTCATTAGCTGTAAATATCTCCATAGCACTTTTCCCCTTTAGCATACTATGTAATTATAACTTACCATATTGACTGACTGCTTTCTTTGTTTTCTTTTAAAGACAAGGGATTTTTTTTTTTTGGTCTCTTTTATTTATTAATATGTCACCATTGCCTAGAACAGGGCTTGATACTTAAGTTGACACTCATAAATAACTGTTAGAGGGAAGGAAGAAAGGAAGGACTCAGAAAGAAGGGGACAATGTCTGAGGTGTCTCTCAAATTGTCAGGACATCTCTACTCTATGTGACTTCTAAGGTCTCCCAAGCTGCTGAGACAGTGCCGAATTATTCCCAGTGAATTTCAGTGCTCACTTCCATCCCATCTGAGCTCTTCATGGAATTCCCAACCTTTTTCTTCAGCACATGCAAGGTGTTCTCTTGTGCCAAAACCTCAATGTCTTCAGGTGGAGTTACTAAAATGTTTCACCCATCAGGAGTTAATCTGCTTGGGTTCTGCTGTATGTGTCTAGATGTATCTGTATCGGTTCTCTCCTCATCCCTTGCCCCAAGCATATACCCCCTGATTGTGAGGGAAGTCTCAGACTTCTTTGCCCTCTCTTATGAGCAGCACCTAACCTCATCTCCACTCTCTTCTCCATTCTCTACAACCCAGAAATCACTCATATAGTCCATTTCCAGAATTCCTTCAGCTGAATAGATTCATGGCTTGTGTTTCTCTTCAGAGCATTCACTACATGGAAGTAGCTATTATTTACCATATTACCAGGCAGAAATTTCTAGAAAACTACATTTATTTTGCCCTTTCAATATAAGCCCTCACAAATAGAACAACAGTAGTAAGATTTTTTTTTAATTTAAGCTTTTTCAATTGAATTTAAATTAAAAAATAAATAATAAATAAATAAATTTAGGGTTCTTTCGAGGAAAAAACTAATAGTCATGTGTGGGGACAGGAGATATATGGGAACTCTCTACTTCCTACTCAATTTTGCCATGAACATAGGACTTTTCTAAAAAATAAAGTTTATTAATTAAAAAAAAAGAAGTGATTACTTTGCCCTATAAATAACAGTGAATTTATGTAAGAATCACCACCCATTCAATTTTTACTGATCCAGTAAATGTGAACTCATTCAGAATGTAAGCAAATTCTGTCATCAAGTAAGTCAGTGTTTGTTACTATTATAGTTTAACAAAGCTGCTTGTCTCAGAAATCTTCACGTGATTATCAGTGCCTGTTTTGGTCAGGGTACAACCAGGAAAATACAATTCACTTAAAGTATTTGAAACAGTTGTTTGTACAGGTGGTGAAAGAGCTGAGAAGCCAAATGGAATCGTGAGAGGGAATCCGGAAATTGCCACTGTCATGGAACCACTACTATCCTTAGGCTGAAAAGATAAAGGGAAGAAGCAAAGTTACCAGAGCCCTGATGTCAGGGTTGTCCAGCAGAAGCTGGTTTCAAGGCAGGCCTGTCAAACAGGAATTAGTTCCATGGAAAATATATAGCTCAGCCAGAGATACCCACAAGAAAGAGAGGAATAAAGAGAGATACCCTGGCATCTTCATTTCTCTTACCCTCCACTCTCCTGCACAGCTTCCTGTTGGCCACACTGACCCAGAAGCCAGCTGCCACATGAACCTGGGAAACAGCCCACAGGGATCAGCCCAGTCAAGCAGGGGAAGTGCAAGGAATAGATCTGAGGCCAGCAATCAGCTTTGGGCCAAAGCTAGAATAAACAGATATTGCAGAATTTGGAAAACATTCAAAAATTTCGGTCAGAGTGAATGATTCTCTATATGGTGTTATTCTAGAACAGTATATGCATGTACTAACATAAGCAAGGGGAAGGGGCTTATGCCCTCCAGAAGGAAAGAAAGAAAGAAAGAAAGAAAGAAAGAAAGAAAGAAAGAAAGAAAGAAAGAAAGAAAGAAAGAAAGA